>NC_143222.1:1716772-2064846 GCF_030267445.1 Bombyx mandarina | reverse complement strand
TTTCCGACGGGCAATGTTTTGCGCGATGGGGTTTTGGTCATATTTCTACAGATTATTAGATAGACTTATAGCCGCACAATAATTCACTCTCGTAAGATTAAAGGTCACGACCCCTAACGTCGAAGAAGCGTCTGGATCTATATTTAGACCTAAATCGATTACCATAAAGTACTACTGGTATTATAATAACCATCGTTGTTAAGCAAATTCGGATTATTTTTCGTTGTTTTTCGAATTAATAAAAATATAAAAGTCATTCCTATAACGTGAGCATTCTCGGTAGAAGTAGTGTGGGTACAAGACGGACCGACGACTTATTCGCGGGGATCCGCTGGATGCAAGCAGGATCTATCTTTGTGGCGAGGCTTGGGAGAGGCCTATGTTCAGCAGCGGACGTCTGTGGGCTAATACAATAGAGCATTCTCCGATGCAATAGAGAGAAACAATTCAAAAAATAAAGGTCGCTCTGAAACGCCTTGAATCATTTGTGATGGCGTAGGTTTACGTAAAAAATAACTTTTGGGGAGATATACGACAAAAGGAAGATCTTCCACCGAGCGGGTGATATTGCTCGGCAGACCGACGGTCCCAATGTTCTTGTTCGGAACTTGTATATATGCGCTTTATCTTGAAAATGTCGTAAGCGAGATTCAGGCATTCGTCAATTATCTTGCGTTGTGTGATGGCTACCCGCCACAAACTTATCACGGAATCATTATTTGTTCCGAGAGTAATGTCGGAGACACAAAAAAACAATTACATAAAGCTATGCTGTCCTTCGAGGCCTAAAATGTCAGTGATGAATGATCAATCATGAAAAGTTATGATGGTAACTTTTTTTCTTCTACCTATTCGCTGGTAGCCTAAGGGGCTATTCCAGCTATGCGTGTGTAGGTGAGCTCACGGGCTCAATCTGAGAGAATTTGCTAACACTAGCCCTAGCAAGAGCAGTGCTTCGCTGAATCGCTTTGGATGGCTCTCCTGTAAAGTTGTAAAAATGTCGCTTAAGTCAAATATCCTTTCACCTCTCGATATATTATTTCACTCAAAAAGTTGTCACGGCTTAGCACAGCTAAATGACAACAGATACCCATATCCGATATACTCTAAAGGCTGTATGTTCGCCGTGGCCCCATTTTTGTGTCCATTGTGGCCGTTTTGAAGAAATCATGTTATGAAATCTTACGCATACACATTTTCGTGTGCAAATTCTGTTCTAAGTTTGCGTGGAAATTTCTAGATTTTAGGACACTGTTTGCTAGCTCACAATCTGCCCAAAACCAATAATGAAGGTAATTGTTATTTTTTTGTGGTATAATTTATTACAATATGCTATGAACACATATGCATATATTTAGTAGCAAGTTTTGGTACATGCCTATCGGTGTGCTTAGTGCGAGTTTTTTAACGTCCTCGTTAGCGCAAAAGTTAACTCAAATTTGTATGCAGTTGGAACAGCGCCCCTAGCGGCAAACGTAGGCAAACGTTCCAAATCCATACAAATTTGAGTTAACTTTTACGCTATCGAGAACGTTAAAAAACTCGCACTAGGGATGCTGAACCGACGAAAAGACGCATCACTCAAACGCGAATACACCGGCCATTTAAATACTATTATTCTATTTCTTATATTTTAGATTGAGCATAATGTGTATGGTACAAATTGTAATTCAACGGCGGATCCAGGGGGGGTCATGGGGGTCATGACCCCCCCCTGAGCTGGTTCCAGGACTTAGGTGGACCACTAATTGAACATACAGATTTTATGTAATACTTTATATACCTTCAATATTTAATTAATTTAATATAATAATAGGTTGGGGAAAAAGTTAAAGTATGTAGGTACCATTTTGTTCGATAACTTTTTGCCATCTTGTAGGTAGGGACATGATCCCATTGCTATAGAAATTTTGGGGGCTTCTGATCAAAATACCGCGACAATTGGTTTTGGCAGTCCTCTCGTGATGTTAACCTGACACTACCTAAAGAATTCTGAAGAGACCGAAACAGGTGGAAATCTGAAGGTGAAAAGTCAGGACTATACGGCGGATGCATTAACACCTCCCAGCCAAGCTCTCTTAATTTTTGCTGAGTGGCTAAAGATGTGTGAGGTCTAGCGTTATCATGATGAAAAACCACACCCCTTCTGTTGATTAATTCCAGCCGCTTTCTCTCAACTTCTTGCTTTAATCTCATTAGTTGTTAGCAGTAGAGTTCAGAATCGATGGTCCTGCCTGGTGATAACAGCTCATAATGAATAACGCCCTTCCAATCCCACCACACACACAGCATCACCTTGTTGCGAGTTAACCCGGGTTTCGCCACAGTCTGTGAAGCCTGACCGGCCTTTGATCACAACCTTTTTCGCACGTTCTTGTCGTACATGATCCACTTTTCATCACCAGTTATCAGCTTCTTCAATAATAGTTCGGTTTCATTACGTCGTAATAAAGAATCACAAATGAGTACACGGTTCATTAGGTTTCTTTCAGTGAGCTCGTGAGGTACCCAAATATCGAGCTTTTTTGTGTACCCAGTTTTTTCAAATGCGCCAGAACTGTTTTGTGGTCAATTCCCAGTTCTTCAGCTACGTTGTAACTACTTACTTATATGCCGACTTTGCTCCACTTTTAAAAAAATGGTATCCATTTTATCCGTAATAGGGCGACGAGAGCGACGTGCATCTTTGACATCAAAATTTCCGGATTGAAAAAGCTTAAACCAAATTTGTGCTACTCTCACAAACACTGCACTAGGTCCATAAACATCGAAAGTTTTTTTCGCGACTTGCGTTGCATTTTTACCTTTTTTGTAGTAAAATTTTAAAATGTATCGAATTTCTTCATTAGATTCACTCATCTTGACAGGACGAAAAATAAATAAAAATAACACATTTTCCTAATTTGAATTTGGAATTATCTTCTTTAAAATTTAAACTTTTAATGATACCAAAACCAGCCATACACAAATAGTATAGCCAAAGAGATTTTATTACAAGTTCATACATACTATAATGCGAAAAGACTTTTTCCCCAACCTATTATAATAACTTTGTAGCAAGTGGTAAATGGCAAGAGAAGACGTAAAAGAAAAATTGATTTTGTTATTTAAATATATGTATTTTGTCTGTTTCTATTTTGTATGTTGGAAACCCTTGTCGTACCCCCCTTCGACGCCCGTCTCATACCCTCTAGCTGTTATGACAAATCATTCACCACGGTTATCTATACTAATCTATACTCTATACTAATATTATAAAGAGGAAAGATTTGTTTGTTTGTTTGTTTCGAATAGGCTCCGAAACTACTGGACCGATTTGAAAAATTATTTTTCCATTAGAAGCCAACATTGTCCCTGATGAACATAGGCTACTTATTTAATTTTTTTTATTTTATTTTTTTGGTTTCATGTGTGTTTTAATGTTTCCGAAGCGAAGCGAGGGCGGGTCGCTAGTGTAATATAAATAGGCTGCCTCATTCCGTGCGTGATTCGACGTCGCCCAAAACACGTCATTACGGATCCTCCCGATCCATTAACGGTGCTTTTAGGTACCACAAGCACCGGTCACGGTCCTTGTCGAGCCCGTCGCTTGCGATGAAGGGCTCGACGGGCGAATTAACCCATAGACACAGCCCACTGAGTTTCTCGCCGGATCTTCACAGTGGGTCGCGTTTCCGATCCGGTGGCAGATTCTGCGAAGCACTTCTGTAGCTAGGGCCAGTGTTAGCATCACTCCGGCTTGAGCCCCGTGAGCTCACCCACTAGCCAAGGTTACGCTGAAATAGCCTCTCAAGGCTATCATCAGTTTAGGTAGGAAAAAAAAAAGTGCGTGATAATGCTTCTCTGGATGTCTTCAAGAGAAGATGGCAATATATACGTGTATATATACAAGTTATTATTTGTTAAGTTTTTCAAGTGTACAATAAAGAATAAATATTTTTAAGTATAGTACTTACGTACATTAATAAAATACCTACTTTTTACTTGTATCTATTGTTATCAAAATTAAATTATAAGTTCTTGACTTGACCGCGACCATGTGACCCCCTCCTGGCGCCAAAGCTGGATCCGCCCTTGTTGTAATTGATGTTCCATAGATAGTCACAGGACCAGCCAATTGAAGTAACATTTAAACATAGATACAATCGGTCCAAGTAGGAAATAAACTTGGACGAATCAATCACCTTTAAGCTCGCATTGCAGGCGACGGCCAGACAGACGGCTGCGAACGGGGGCGAGGTCAGGCATCCTGCCTATTGATTCTAGTCTGTTTTCAACAATTTGCTATCAATGTAGCGAATCAAGAGGCCATGTGAAACGAAAAACTAATTGTTATACTCCTAAATTTAACTTTAAATATACACAGTATAATTTACAGTAATGTCATGGACCAGGCGGAAATCATTATGCGCACATCCGCTTTTATACAACAATCTTCTGTAATTTATTATCCATCGGTTTGTCAATTTATTTTACTATATTTATTTTTGTCAAATTACAATTAAAAAAAATCGATAATGAAATTAATACCGATCGATTCGATTCAAATTTCGAAGCGACGACGTGATTCCTAGCAATATTCAAATTTCGCCATTGATGTATATTTTTGTTTTTCTTTGTTTACAGCGGGCGCACAATGATGGGAGATAGATACCCATGATTGTTAGAGCCTTTAAAATCAAATGCTGGCATATTCGACATTATTTCTATTTTATCGTTGTATATTAACTGTATAAATTAATTATTGTTTTGTTTTTTCGTAAAATAAGGTATAGAAAATCAGCATTACTTATTAACAAGTGTGTTCCGAAAATTTCAGTCACAATAGGTGGCAAAGCAATATACTGAGAAATCCTCAATAAATACAGTTCCTGCCGTAATCACTCGTGCTGAACTATTATCCAATGATTAGCGATTTTTTCGCGCAAAATACAGAGGTTTCGAGGCCTAAATTACAGAAAACATCATTCACTCAATCAGAATCGGCATAGTCTCTTACAATAATGTACACACATGAGACAGTGTTGAAACTGTATTTTAGCGATTATACAAATGAATGCTCGTCTGCCAAAGTATTCCAGCATTGTTTCAAGGAACTTGACCACAATCGGGTGTAAATCTTAATATTGCAGCAGCAGAATATAAACAGTTATTAGATACCAAATTTTACTTTAAAAAAAATTAACTCACATATTATTTTAATTTTAACCTAATTAATATTAATTTTAGTATACTGCACCTTTTTGCAAAGATGTGAATAGCATAATGAATAATTCATTTTTTAAAATATTCCTTGACCTTTGTAAGCACTAAAATAGAACATGATAAATTATTTACATCTTCTGAAATGCCAATTGCATTTTTAATTACTCTTCTAGACTCTTAAAACTTATGTTTAAGGTAATGCAAATTGTTATAAGAAATTACCAACAGATAAGTACTGTCTTTCCCTATATGAAAATAATAATATTTGTTCCTTACATAACTATTTGTTCTATGTTAATTAAATGGGTACCAAGGTTTGGTATAGGTATAAGGGCAGGTACCTACACCTAACTATTCCTATCATAAAGCAACCATACATTGAGTGGGAGCTTAAAGCAATAAGATTGAGGAGTCCCACTCTTACAGTATGCTTAACAATTACGCTTCTTACGCTGCTACTATTACAATTGATTCTTCAATTATCTCTGATGATACACTGCATCATTCATGTTATAAGGTCCTTAAGGAATATCAGTAATCACTTCATATTAAGCAGTCCATCTGCTCACCTTAGTGATGAAAACAAATGCTAATATTTTAAATTTGAAAGTGTGTTTGTTTGTTCTTCTTTAACATTGAAACAATGCAATGGATTGATATGACTTTTTTTAAATGATAGTATTAGGTCAGGGATGTGACATTGGCTACTTTCTACACCAAAAAGACATTTCATTCCCACAGGAAACCGCACAGATGCTCTTCTCTGATCACGCGGACGTAGTCGCAAATAATAGGTAGCTAGCTAGTTTAGCTAGTTACTGATAGATATGGGTAATTCAATATTAAGTGGATAAACTGCTTGTTAAAAAAGTTTCTGGCCATTAGTATTTTGTGAAAATGTTGTATTAAATTTGAATTTTTAACAGTAGATTTTGGAAAACAAGTGTTATCGTTATTTTAATAATTTATTTACGTAACGCTACACATATATTCGATACTTATAAGAGTTTGAATTCAATTATGAAATAAGATTTGTTCATTAAAAAAATCATAGAATATTGCAAAAAGTCAATACATACATATTTTTATTATTTAGTATATAATTAATAGTAATAATAATAGCATATCAGAATGAAAAGCTTCTCAATAAAAATAACTTACAAAACTTGTTGCGCGTTTTTCATATCTTCCAAATGGAGATATCGATTGTCAAAAAATTCAGGTGCATTCTTCCTACAAGAATAATATTTTTCTATACATGACTTTGTTTTTTCAACTTCACCATAACAAGCGTTGTAAAACAACAAAATCTGTTTATCCGATAAATCTTTTGGCACATATTTGGATTTATCTAACTTTTCAGTCCAAGCTCTTAGTTCATCTATGCTGCTTTGAGAAAATATGTCCATCGACGCAGTGGACTGTTTATAATCAAATTCTAAATCTACGGGCATTTTTAATTTAACTTCGCGTTTATTTAGTTTCCAGTCTATTTTAACGACACTCCCGCTTTCGCACTATTATGACAACTAAAGAAAAACTGAATGTATTTGTCTTTTTTTTATTTAAAGGAATTTTACGACCTGGTAACTAAGACCTTTAAGTCAATATAGATTTGTCATTTCATTTTAATGCTGCCAGGAAATTGATAAACATTGAAAGTTTAATTTTCTACTATACTAAAATCATGACGGTCGATCATACTATTATATTGGATTTTATTGACACGCACTCACATTTTTTAAGGTTTATGTATTAAATTGTAGCCGAAGCTCTTTTTGTACGAAAATAAACCAAATTCGCATCAATCGCCTATAAAATGATTATGATAATACTTGTTATCAATATGACAAATGTATGTTACATCATAAATATTCTATCAAGTACTCAAGACCAGAAGCTAAATTATCATTATTAACCTGTTAAAATTGACTGAACACTAAATAAACGGGAAGTTGCCCCGTAGATGTAGAATTTGATTATAAACAGTCCACTGCGTTGATGGACATATTTTCTCAAAGCAGCATAGATGAACTAAGATCTTGGACTGAAAAGTTAGATAGATCCAAATTATTTGCCAAAAGATTTATCGGATGAACAGATTTTATCTATTACGATTTTTCTCACGGTGAAACGACTTATACAAAAACTGAAGATTTTTATAATTTTGATATCCTGTACGCAATACGATGGCTGGCAAAAATTATCCTCATCACACAAAACATATACTAAAAGTTCATTACTTTTCCATTGCAAAATACATTTACACTCTAGAAAATCATAATATATCGAAGAAATAAAACTTCACACTTTAATACATTGGAATTTTTATTAACAACAAACAATATTCCATTCCTTTATTTACAAATGAGCTTTTACTAACGCCAATAGTTAATTACTACAAAATGAGAAAACCGAGCAACATCAACCGTGGTCACGAGCAGAACAGCGTGTACGAATTGTGAATTTGCAAGAAAAAAAAAATGTTTTTAGTAAACATTGAGAATTGGGAACATATTCTGGAAAACATAGGTATTCCATGTGGAATACATAGAAGGCCGCAAATTACGAAGTAAAAAATTACATTTTTACATATTTAATGTAGGTACTTAGTAATTTGCGGGTTTCCAGTTTCGCTTATAAAGTTTTTTTACATATTTAATGCAGGTACTTCGTAATTTGCGGCTAGCCAGTTTCGCTTTGATAAACTGTAGCGTATAAACTCACTTCGAAAATGAATTTAGTTAAATTTTAATTTTTCAAAGCATCATTGTTTATCAAGGATAACATTGGTTAACTTCAACTTGGCTACCACTGAGTTTGACTATTGAAAGACAATAACGAGCTTCAAATCGCTAGCGTTGCCAGCTTCTAGTTATATCCATAACCAAGTTAAGACTTAACAAGAGTTTAAGTCAAGACTTAAATTGTAATTGCTTCTGATGTATGTTATTCAAGATAAGTTCTTTAAAGTTATCTCACAATTCAGACTTATGAGGCCTGAAGATAAAAAAAACTAAACGAATCCTCATATCGGCGATTTTCACAATAAGTAGATCCGACCTTTTGCTACTGGTATTGAGATAGTTTCAGCGATGCACACGCCTTATAGCGCATACATTCACAAGTGCCTAAAATACTCTTATAGATTCGAATCTACCCACCGTCCTAAGCTCTAGTTACATTCACTTTTAGACAAATAGGTCTCATTTTAGATTTTGTTCACCGGCACGTGAATGAATCTCACTTGTTTAATACAGGTGTAGTAGATATTCTTCTGTCAATGTCATACAATATGTGTCAAAGATAAGCGATATACATACTCCCATTGAAGTATACACAGTAAGCAGGCGTTTTGGAATGTGGGTTTGGCTAAATCAGAAACTGCTCCGTAGACTATCGAGGTCTAGATTTAGAAAATTACGGAATCAGATTTTTATCGTAACAAGTACAATATGCGGATGGAGAATAGCGATAAACGAAAATCGATGACGGGTTCAATATTGTTTCAAATTATGCATAAAGAGTTTTTAGGTTATGTATCAAAGGTTGTAACTCTTTCTACAGAAATTCGTCGCGGCTACTAATTTAGTCAAACAACACACAATCTTGAAAACAATGACCGATGCGTTTGGTATTCATAGTACTCTGTCTAAAATGGAATTTTCCTAATTTACTAACAAAAACACATCACCGTTCTATACCTCGAAATGTCGCCCGAGACTTATAGAATTTTTACATATTTATTATTGCCATTACACGTTAGATAACTTTCACTAAAAAGAAAAATTTACGATGCAGTTTTACAAATACACACCTCTTCTCCGTGCCAATAACAATGACAAGCTAAATTTTTTTGCACCCTAGAACAGGGATGTGTATTAAATGATTAATAAAACAACAACAAAAAAAAACTATGACTAATATAACGCTACCGCCACTCTTGTGGATTGATAATTTAACTAAAAGTGTTACCAGAAAAAAAATTTATCTATTCCTTCACAATTTTATTTAACTACTACAGACACACACACTTAAATTAATCTACGGGACTTGTGTATATTTTTGTTAGTTAAGCTTTCGCGTTAAGACAGTTACGCTGGACGCACGTTACTGATGTTGTGTTCACGGGTGCTCACATTCAAAAACATGCTGAATTGTGACTAATTATTATTTCAGTTGCGAGTTTTTTTAAGGTTCTCCGATAGCGTAAAAGTTAACTCAAATTTGTACGGAGTTGGAACGTTTACCTAAATTTGCAGCCGGGGGCGCTGTTCCAACTGCATACTGATTTAACTTTTACGCTATCGAGAACGTTAAAAACTCGCACTAAGCACATACACACATGAATCCCCGTCGTCATTAATTTTCCTAAGTACTCGTTACAACACAGTCGCATGCACCACAGCGGGGGACCGACGCGAAAAATAAGAATACGTTAAATTTTGTGGTCACGGATGCTAAAAACATACATTCCTGAATCAACAATTACAAAACTAATTAGTTTCTTAGGCGATTTATAGTATTTATTAGCCCTTTAAGACACCCCATGAGTCATGAGTTCTAAGGTCTCACTTGTAACAAGTCAATAACATTTATAAATAACTATTTAAAATTATTTTGATGTTAATTTAGCATTGATTTTATATTATTTTTTTATAAAGTTTTATATAAGGTCCTTTTTTTCAAAAATCTTTTTTAGCAATTTCTGCAAAATATGCGTAAATAAAGCTCAGCACTAAAAGGGTTAAAAATGAACAAATTTGTGCGTACCCTGTCTAGTTCTCGAGCATCCCGTAGACATGAGACGCAAATATTCAATAAAAGACACAACACTCTCACACGTTATCAGATCAATCTTCTACTACGAAATTAGGAACGTCCGTTTGTTTCCGGATTAATAAAATTTTACATAAAAATATATATATATCTCTCTCTACTTTATCGTTAAATTCAATATTCGTCTCTATCGTACGTGACATTATAGGAAGGGACGATTTTATTTCAGTTTGAACTAAGTCATCCAAGAAAATGTCACATTTAAATGAGAGACGACCCATCAAAATATGTTTAAAAAGAACGCTCTTTAAAAATCGACCAATCACGTGGCGCCATTACAATACAAAGGCTCGTGATTGGGTCGTTAAGAAAATATTCAGCATAGATTTTAAATAACGTCCTACAATAGTAGGCACTCATTTAATTCTTTATGACATTTTAATAAGACGTATAAAAATATACCGGTACAAATACATTAATATCAGAAAATGGTCAGTTTTCGAATACTGCATGTAATTTTTGGAGATATTTGAAACTCTGTTTAATGGTTTTATATTCATTAGCATCTGCTACTGTCTCAGCAAACATAAATTGAGCCGATTAACAAAAAATAATTCACAATCTGTTCCCGAATAACGAAGCCATGTTACACAGAGAAGCGCGCAATTTTGTATAGTGACGTCAAAGTTACGAATGTCGGAAAGGGAATATAATAGAGCACCGCCACTCATAGCCAAAACTTTAATAAATTAAACCAGTACCCGTATTAATTTCGAATATGGTATTCTTACACAGGCAAGAGTAACGCCATCTATCGCAGAATAGTCGAACTACTGTCAGATAGCGGAAAAACACAATACTCGACTTTTATGGAATATTCTCGACGATTCTAGGGATTTCGCCTCGACTATAAAAGCGTTGCAGAGATGTCACGCAGTCCGATAGTAATCGAAACTACTCGAAGCGAAACAAGTTTTACGAGTTTTAAAGTGTTTTAAGTGTTCTAAGTGCTAGTACAGTGTTAATTTATACTTCGATGGAATTTTATTTATCCCGAACGCCAGCGCGTAACAGTATTTTAAATTGTATTATATATTATAATTATTATTTGTATTCGATTGTATCTTTAGAACGTCTCGATTAGACAACACGAACAAGAAAGTCTTAGCAGTGTCCAGAGGTGCTAGTACTAAAAACTATATTTACCAATGTAGAGTTTTAAATATTTCCAAACAACATCAGTATTGATAACCAGACACGAAGTTAGTAAGATAAATGCTACGATTAAATAACTGAATTCTCGTTTACTCTGTAGACAAACTCCAAGACTACAACCTGCAACTTTCAACCTTCAGAACGTCACACGTGCTGAATGATAGTGAAAGAAGAAAAGTAGAAAGAATTGTCAGAGAACAGGATCTCCAAACATTACTACTATTTATAGAAAAATATTTCTACTAAATCTCAGAAATTAGGTTGGCAGCACTATTTATGTTGCCAAGACTAATATTATTTTTCTAGTCGGTTTTTTGTTACCAACATTTTGAATAACCTTTTTTTTTCTTATATGTAATTTCTTTTTAAAATACAAGATACAAGTTTTCTGGCTTTTCTTCTCGGCTGTCAATTTAACACGAACGAAATTCATCTACGGAGTAACACGACTGAATTCATACGTATATAAAATGCTTAGTGGGTTGCCGGAACTTACAAAAAAAAAAATCATACAAAACTATATTTGTATATATTCGTTGGTATAACATATATGTAGGTAAATAAGTTAAGTACTATTGTCTAAAATGCGATTCGGTTTTAAAAATCATGCGTTCGGTTCTAAAGTGTCTTGTGAATTAATTTCAAGTAACATTAAGACACTTAGAAAAAAGTTTGAGCGACCACTGAATGTTTAAACTTCGGGTTTGGAGTTTACTGCAGTAAGTTTTGTGGAGGCAAGTGTAACGTAACTGCAATTAATTGTGACTTACACATATTTTAGGATTTAACTGTAATCCGAACTCGTAGTAAATACGAGCGAATGGTTTTTAAAACAATGTATATAAAAATAGCTTTGTGCTGTTCTCACGATATTTGTTTAAAGTCTTATATAATACGCGGATATTTTAAAATTATAAATCAAAGTATGTACTCGTTTTGAATTATTGTGGAAAATGACAAATAAGTACATAATTTTTAAAAGAGAAACGTAGTCTCCTGTATGTTTTGTAATTACTCCGCATTAATTCATACAGTGTATTCAAAATTTTCTACGGTAAAATTGTATAACTATATATTTTTTAGAAAAACAAAAACACCAAATACTCATCCAACTCCAATATCAAATGTTAAATAGGTTTTTTTTTTATTGCCCTTGTAGGCAGACGAGCAAACGGTCCACTTGATGGTGAGTGGTTACCGTCGCCCATGGACTTCAGTAATGCCAGGAGCAGAGCCAAACCGCTGCCTACCGCAAATATATATAATAATAATAATGCTTAGTTTAATGAGAACAAACTAAATATTCCATTCAATATTCAAGTTGGACAGTGAAACCCGTTTTAAGTTACATTTGAAAGGCCTCTAGACATCCGCCGTTATGGCACCAAAGTTCAACTGTCGTAGGGCAGGTAGTCGCATCTGAAGAGCCCCTTGGCGACTTCGGCCAGCGCGGTCCCGTTCCCGGGGACGGTACAGTTGAAGCGTCCGGCGGCCGGCAGCGAGGAGTAGGCGATGTCGCAGCCCAGGGTCACGTTGGCGGAGAGCGCGGTCGCGGTGGCGTTGTACAGCGCGGTCGGCGCGTCCCCGACCGGGAATATCACCGAGCCCCAAGTCAGGTACGAGCCCCACACTATTAACGTCGTTATAATCTTAGGTCCGATCCCGCCGACGGCCTGGAATTATATTCATGCTCGTTTTCAAATCAGATTTAATAAAAAAAAATGATATACATAATATGTTTGATTTTGGGTCACTTCTGTAGATGTTGTTACCGATTGTGACTTCAATAATAAAGAACTAATACACAGTAATGAAAGACAAAGTTTATTCTGTAAGATGGTACATGTGTTTTTACATAAAGACCGGCGCCGGGCAACTGGTGCAGCGTAATGCGCAAGCGCTTACGTGTCCCTACATTTGATTTCTAGTTTGTTCTCAAATGTTATGAAAATGGCCTTTATTGATCCCTACGAAACATTAAATAGTGAGATGTTTTTACATGTTGCATTTCATTCATAGTTTTATTCTTTACCGATGCGAACCTTTTCCAGTTATTAATTGATTTAATTGCTGTATCAATGTAGTGACCCTAAACTAGGTTAATGTTTCTTGAAGTAATTAATTAAACAAAAATACTTGTCGTTTGTTGTCGACAGCCAGCAATGTAAAACGAACAGTACGATGTACAGTACAGTACAGTACAGAACACGAGACGATGACCCTTGCGTCGGTAGGACTTTTTGGCGGGAACGCGAGGAGTGAAGTTGTGTGATTTATTTTATTTTGTCTATTTAGTGTTTCTTCGGGTTTAAATGTGTAATAACGGTGGTTTATTAACTGTTTAATATCTGTGAAAGAGCACAAATGTGGGAAAACGAAACAAAGTCGCTGGACGTAGCTTCTCGGGTTCCTCTAAAAGGTCCACTGAAAAAACTCAGTAAATGACAACCATTTAACTGAGATATTTCATCCCATTTCATTTCATCCCAGTTGATTAATGTTTCAAATTAATCATCTTCATTTCATTTCACTCCATAATATCATTTTTCATAAAAATATGGGTATAAATTAAAATAAGACATGACTTAAAGGTCTCAGTTACCATGTCATAAAATCCCTTAAAAAACAAAATTGCGTCGCAAGATTTTACATTCCACTGCGTATTGTTTACAGTACTGAAATATATTGTTTTACAATAATTTTGAAATCGCTTGGATGCTCACCATTCTGGCGGTGGGGATGTGTGCGACCCCGGCCACGATGGCGTTGGGCGGCGTGCCCACGGGCATGTGGAAGGCCATGGAGCACGCCAGCGTGGCCGGGACCATCAGGTAGCGCGGGTCTATCTTCAGAACGCGAGCCTGGAGGAACAGCATACTATTAATATTCTAGTACAACGTAATCACCTCTGCCTTAATATACTCTGAAGTATGTTTTTATTGTCCAGATAAGCTCACAGCCCATCTGGTGCTAAGGTAGCCGTTAGAGACGTGATGTCAAGTCTCTGTGTAAAATACAGCGACAGTCCCGCACGCCAGCCAACCCACGTTGCTGCTACGCATGACGCACTCATCACATCACACATCAATAAACATTGTTGTTGATATAAAAAAACATTTGATGTTTCTGTTCTGTCTAGTCCATTAGGTAGCGTATTCAATAAAGATGTAACTATACTTGAGACCTTAGAACTTATTCTCAAAGTGAGTGGCGGGCGCATTTACGTTGTGGATGTCTATGGGCTCCAGTAACCAACCACCTAACACCAGGTGGGCTGGGAGCTCACCCATGCAATAAATAAAATAAAATAAAAATACAAAAAAGTATGATTTCTTTATGGAACAAGCCAAACAATGTTACTTAAGGGTGGTCCGAAGGACTTTCCAACGTCAGCGGGCGGGCGCGCTAATTGAGACACATATTCAAAAGGTCATATGTTATAAACTCTAGTAGATATCGAGACGGAGATAAGACCCACCATGTTGGCCAGCACGGGCAGGGTGAGGTTGGCGATGGCCACGTTGGAGGTGAACTCGGTGATGAACTGGATGACGAGCACCACGACGAGCAGCACGAGCCAGTGCGGCTGCCCGGCGAGCCCCTGCAGCGAGCTGCCGATCATGGAGGACAGGCCCGTCGCCTTGCTGCCCTCCGCCAGCGCGAACCCTCCGCCTGGAACCATCCACTTATTTAAATTCACAGCACTATATTTTGATCGCGATAAACGTCTGCAATTTTTAATTCTGACTCTTTATTATGTATATAAAATCTATAAACAGTTCTAATCGTACTTATTGATATAATCTTATATATATATATATATATATATATATATATATATATATATATAAATGAATTGCTGTTCGTTAGTCTCGCTAAAACTCGAGAACGGCTGGACCGATTTGGCTAATTTTGGTCTTGAATTATTTGTGGAAGTCCAGAGAAGGTTTAAAAGGTAGATAAATATGAAAATGCTCGGAATTAAATAAAAATAACAATTTTGTTTTTCCTTTGATGTGTCCCCCGTCGGACGGATTCCTTTTGTTTGTTTTATTTTATACAAAAGTTTAGGTATTTTATTTATCGATTGAGAAGTCTGCCGGGTCAACAAGTACAGATTAATATATAAATTAATAATAGTTTGGTACATCTTTTATAATACTACACATACAACAATAACAGTAATTAATCCACAAGTCAGTAATGCTCACCCAACAAGAACAGTAGTCCCCAGGGAATCTTCTCCTTGAGGATGTTCCACGTGACGATGCTGGGCGACGGCTTGGCGGCCGCCAGCTCCTCGTCTGCAAGCACACGGCGGGTCAGGTGTGTTTGTGAGCGACAGATCAATCATAACTCTTAGTGTTTATTGTCTTTCAGTTGATATTACTTTAATAGTCGGTTATCTGCCAGAGATCACCGTTAGCAATTTCTTAACCCTTTGACTGCCATGTAGGTCACTGGTGCCCTACGCGGCGCACTCAAGTAATTACGTCTATTTTTCTCGCCGATCTTCTTACTAAGGCGTCAGAATATCTAGTAGACTCTGAGAAAGACGAACCTGAACATTTTTTTTTTTTTTTTTTTTATTGCTTAGATGGGTAGACGAGCTCACAGCCCACCTGGTGTTAAGTGGTTACTGGAGCCCATAGACATCTACAACGTAAATGTGCCACCCACCTTGAGATATAAGTTCTAAGGTCTCACTATAGTTACAACGGCTGCCCCACCCTTCAAGTCGAAACGCATTACTGCTTCACGGCAGAAATAGGCAGGGCGGTGGTACCTACCCGTGTGGACTCACAAGAGGTCCTATCACCAGTAAAAAGATACTGAGAATGAGTCTATTTCTAAGAGACCTAAAAGACTAAAACGGACATTAATAAACAAAATAATACAAAGTTAGGCAGTCCGGGCGCTTAGTAACTGTAAATCGACATAATTACTTGAGTGCGCCGCGTAGGGCACCGGTGACCTACATGCCAGTCAAAGGGTTAGTTTTGAAATTTATTTTAACACTAATCATACCAACACTTACTGGGACCTATTTCTACCACAGCGGGTAGATAACAGTACCTATACCACAAGTATTACTCAAAATAAGCAAAACAAAATAACAAAAAAAGTATGATAACTGTTGATTAATTGGTTAGAAAATGTCGTGAAATCAAGTGTGCAAAAGCAATAAGAAGATACGTGCATTTTTAATACAAAAGTTTAAAATGGGTCATTTGACCCGTTATGGTATGATAAGTGTTAATTTAATTTTGTAATTAAATGTGTTGGCAACGAACGATCCACTCACAAGAAGCGTTAGATGAGAAGAACTTGAGGAAGTCCGTGGACATGGGCAGTATGATCATCAGGATCACTATGAACATTGACGTCACGCCGTCTTTCACTTTCCTGAAATTATAAATAAATAAATAAATATTTACTAACAATCACGCCACATTAACTGGTCCCGTGGTAAGTTCGTAAAGAACTTATGTTACAGGTACCAGATAACGGAAATAAATGTAAGATTTTTATTATACACATATATTTAATATACATCCATAACCCTGGAAAAAACATTTTATATTTATCATACAAATATCCTCCCTTAGCGGGAATCGAACCCGCGACCCCCTTATGTAGTGACCATGTTACTTACCACTACACCAGACGAATTATATAAGGATCATGAGTTGGAAAAGGTAGGGTTGTCACAAATTTTATTAAAACAATGCAAGAAATTAATATAGTAAAGGAACGATATCTTTAACACACAAATACAAAGACATTGTGCAGAGAAAAATTCAAATTGAGTTTAAAGTGAACAAAATAACCCATAATTAATAAATTTTCAAACCGCCAAAACTGAATTCTGAATACAACAACCCTTGATACGTTTGCCGACAATTAATTTACTGATTCAAATAGAAAGTAATTGTTTGTAATAAAATAATTACCAAGCACTATCGGAGTGCGTGTAGTACTTACATGGCGGTGAGGACGTCAGCCCAGCCCGGCATGAAGCCTGGCTTCCTCAAGATGTACAGGAGCACCGCAAAGATGAACAGGAAACCTGAAGCCTGAACGTCACCATGGGTTAAGTACTCCTCCTCTTCAAATGAACGTTATGGAATCTTACATCTACTTAATAATAATAATTCCTCTTTGGAATCTGTTCAAGAACTCCTTCCAAATTTATTTATTTTTGTTTAGATGGGTGGACAATCTCAGGGCGTACCTGGTGTTAAGTGGTTACCGGAGCCCATAGACATCTACAAAGTAAATGCCGCTAACCACCTTGTGACATGAGTTCCAAGGTTTCAGATGTCACAGTATTTGTTTCTTAGTGAGAGGAGCAGATACGGACGTGGATAATAATAAAATATGTATAAGTGCGTGATAGTAAAAACTCACTTTTTCATGGAAAGTGATGGGTCCTAGACTCCTGTACGTCTCCTTGATGACCTTCATGGTGTTCGTGGAGCCGGAGCTGGCGAGGTTCACTGCCTTGGCGGCTTCGCTGTTAGGTCTGCAGGCAGTTATTGTTACCATTAATACATCATGCTCCAGCTCGCGCTGGATGTTCCCACGTGACCCTTCCTTCTTCAAACGAGGCTTGAGACGAGTCCTTAGTAGCAGACAGGAGACAAGAGACTCGGCCATACCCGCACTGCTCCCTACTGAGGACTACTACGCTCTAGTCTAGCTCTATACAATATGCTGGTACTCTGTTGCAGAAGCCTCATGTCCGGCTTATGGTTAATGACAACAGACTTGGATTGTAATCAAATCTATTTTTACAATTTAATGTCAAGTTTACTATTTCCATTTTATTAGTTTACAGCTTTTGTGGTCGCGATGGAACAACTCGTGGACCATAAAATTTGTGCTAGTTATGTCTCTGAGTCGCAAAGACTGGACTTCAATTAGGTCTGTATACCTGAACATTCCCATGAAGGTGATCTGTAAGGACATCCACACGAGGAACTGCATCAGCAACATGGGCGGAGTGCTGTACGCCATGAACCAGAAGAAGTTCACCGAACTCGAGTACTCAGGAAACTCACTGTAATAATAACAGCAATCATCTGTGTTACAACATATTTACTACCTCACTAAGTATGTTTAGCAAAATACAGTTACATAATGAAAAAGAAAATGCACACAAAAATCAGTTTATTTATTGGCAAACCAATAGAACTTAGGAGTAACACTACAATATTTTGTCTTAGTGTAAAAAACATATGAATTTCCAATATAGATTTTGGTAATAGATTTTGTTAAATTGCCAACTATTTTTTTGTAAGTAATTAGAAATCTGTTACTATGTGTACAAGATGTACTACGACCGTTTCCGGTAGCGTCGGGTAATGAGTTATCCCTACAAACAAACATCACTGTACTATATTTAGTAGTAATGTTATCTACAGTGATCTCTATTTAGACGATACTGAGGCTTGCAGCGGCACCATGAAGACACGTAAGTCTCAGCCTCGAGCGCCAAGGGCCCGGGGTCCGCAACCTGCTTGCCGTCTCTATGCCAACTCACATGTGGACTTTTTAAACTTCTATACAAAATAAATAAATGCGGTGACGTATTATAATATTTTCTTATAAGTACGTCACTGATTGCAAAACTTATGGTATTCGATAAATCATGCAATAATAAAATATTTGTCTCTAAGCTTCCGAGTATATGTCAACGATTTTCTGCGGACTCAATGGCGTGCAATCAATAGTGGACTTTTTGGCGGGAACGCGAGAAGTGAAGTTGTGTGGTTTGTTTTATTTTGTCTATTCAGTGTTTCTTCAGGTTTAAATGTGTAATAAGGGTGGTTTATTAACGGTTCACATCTGTGAAAGTGCACAAATGTGGGAAAATGAAACAAAGCCACTGGATGATACTTCTCGGGATCCTCCAAAAAGTCCACTGAAAAAATCTCAGTATATGACCACCATTTTACTGAGATGTTATTTCATCCCATATCATCTCATCTCATTTCATTTCATTTCACTCCATATTATCATTTTTCATAAAAATAAGAATAGAAATTAAAATAAGACATGACCTAAAGGTCTTAGTTACCAAGTCATAAAATCCCTTAAAAAAGCAATCAAAAGTCTGGCAACATTTTCGACGTCATGTTGTCTATGTGATGCTATAACCGTTAAGCCTCTAGACGGGGCCAGGCTCCGTTTGTGAAATTTCTGTTTTGTATTACCAGAGTTAAAATCAACTGTATATTTACTTACGAATCAAAAATTCCTTTGAACGCAGAATTCGTGGCTGTCCCGACCAGAGTGCCGCAGCCGCCAAGGGTCGAGGCATAGGCAATGCTTAGGTAGTAGCATATAGTTATGTTACTTGGCATTGGTGCTCTGTGGGCATCAAAAAAGAAAATTGTTTCGGATAATTTTGTAATTTTACTATATTCATTCATTCATTCATCATCAGCCTATAGCTGTCCACTGCTGGACGTAGGCGTCTCCAATTGTTCACCACTAAGCACTTATACTTAGTTATTTTACTATATAGGTTGGGCCAATCTTTATAGTATCTATGTGATTTTGTGATCCCACACAGGCGTGTATCACACAGAGAAATCAGAGAATCTGTTCTCGGGCCTCAATGTGAGTGAATCATCCAAGTCTATGAGATCTCATGACTACTTTACACTATGTGATGTGTTAGCTGAAGAGCTGATCTTTTTAGAGCAAAAAAAAATACGATAACAGTTAACTCTGTCACTTAACAGCAACATTAATGAACTTAATAATTTTCCACTTACTCATCATCAGTGTTCTTTACTGGTCCACTGGCCTTCGCTTCTTTACCATTTTCTGTGGGCTGATTCTTCTTATTTATGTACACGTCACCTAAACCTTGCTGCGGATAATATTAATGTTACATTAATATATCAAATTAAAGTTTTCTTTAGCATTTTCACTATATAGCTTATGATGTGTTGTAGCTGGGGGAATATGAAATCTCTTATGTATGATACACTTCCTCTGGAAGAAATTTGTCAGACTTTGTTTGTAAAGTTTAGCGGCGAAACTAGTCGCTAATACTCCTGGCATTGCTGACGTCCATGAGGACCAGTGACCACTCACAATTACAATAAAAAAGTCTCATTGCAAAACTCTAGTCTTACTCTAGTCCTCACTCTCATAAATTTAGTATGTGATCGGTTGCCGCAATCCCTATCTTCTAAATAAATTCTTGCAATGGCTTTTACATACCAGAAAATTTTATATTACTTTTCTTTTATTTAAATTTTTGTTTATATCATTAATTACTAAGTTTATTGTTTACCTGTTCCAAAACTTCGAGTATGGCATCTACGATTGGCACCATCATGGTTGTGGCGGCCGCATTAGATACCCACATAGATATGAACATAGTCACAAACGTCAACCCAAAGTTCAACCTGAAAAAATAAATTGACAAAATCAAAGATGGGAATTAGTTTTCTATTTTATTGCTTAGATGGGTGGACGAGCTCACAGCCCACCTGGTGTTAAGTGGTTACTGGAGCCCATAAACATTTACAACGTAAATGCGCCACTCACCTTGAGATATAAGTTCTAAGGTCTCAAGTACAGTTTACAGAATGTATTCGTTTTGAATTTGGTTCATTCCGTTCAACCCAAAATTTTGTTGTGGTTTTAAATCTACAATTTTAACCCTTTGACTGCCATGTAATTCACTATTGCCCTATGTGGTGCACTGAAGTAATTATGCCAATTTCTGTTTTTTCAGTGAGATAAAAGTACTATTCTCAAGGAATAGAAAAAACCTTTAGATGATGGTCTGACGTAACAACTCAGATGACAGACATTAATAAAATATTACATCTCTGGACTAAAGAAAACCACAAGGGCCTGAAAATTCTTGGAAGAATATCTAATAAAAATAATAAGGTACAGGTAGCAAAGGTAAACCTTGTACGTCATGCTTTTAATATCACCAGCTATTTCTATCTTGTTAGCATGTCATGGAAGCCTTAGATAACCACTAGTATATTATTGTTGTGAGCAATAAATCATGTCGCCTTTTCGCATTAAAAGTGTACAATTTCCAAAAATATTCGAAATTGAGTTAATATGCATAAACATTTGGTATCACCAGTATTTTTCTCATAAATACTGGCAAAAGAGGGTAGTATACTTTTATTTATTTTTTTAGTTCACTTATGTTTTGAATACTATTAACAAAATTAATATGGTACATAATTTTATCTTACTTTAAAAGACAGATAATGTAACTGGTAAAAAAAAATGTTTCAAATATTACACATTAAACCTTTAAAACACTCCGGTAAAATTACTCAGTTTTGAGATTATACAGTTTTAAGGCGAGAAGACGATATGAATATGACCAAACGATCATCGCTGTTTAGTAAAAAACAAGACTAAACAAAACTTTTACATACCTTCTATGTGAACAGCCTACGACTTGAACTGTCCATAGTGCAACCCTCTTTGGCAACTTGGAGTGCTGCACCCCAGCAGCAATCATCAAGCCTCCCATGAACATCATGTTGGTCTCCTTCATGTAGGCCGCGCAGGTCTTATCCGAATCCAAGATGCCCATAGTCGGGAACAGGACGATCGGCAACATTGAAGTTACCGGCAGGGGGAGGAGTTCGAGGACCCAAAACACTGCCATGATTAGGACCACGTACATACATCTGTAGGCCTGTAAATTGTGTTAATTGGCTGCAATATAAAAATTTATTGACTACAAAATGTGTCATTGAAAAGGGTTTTATTCACAAATCCAATGGGTTTGTCTTTATACATAGAGTATAATGACACTGGAATAATGCAAAGTGTCAAAAAAAAACATTTAACCAAGAATATTTTAAAGCAAAAGTATGCATTCATTATATTGTAAATAAAAATAATATTTGCATATTAATGCCACCGCAGCTATAGATTTGGTTTTGAAATGCAGTTGCTCATTATTGGTGCATTAATGCAATATTTGCTGCAGTGGGATTCATATGCAAGTACCACATAAATACATAAATAAGGTAGCCGCTTAATTTAATCAAATATTTTAATTTTCAATCTTAAATAAATCTATAATTTTTTAATAACTGCAGCAGTAGTTTCACATTGCATATACATTTTATGGTACTTTTTTTAAACTTACTGGTCCATTATTCAAGATCGGTATAGGCAGCAGTAGCAGTGGTGTTAGCACTACTATTATAGACTTCCAGTAAATAGATATAAATAAATTTATCCGTTGCCATAGCGATGCACTCGACCCACCCCCAGGGAAGTAGTATGTTTGTCCCCTGAAAAAAGTTTTGTACTTTATTACTGACTTTGAATTACTATATGTTCTGGAGCTTAATAGTGGAATGGCTGGTATCAAAAATTATTTTAATAGTCATAAAAGTGTGATAATTACTTGAATTGGTAATTTGACTTAAAGCGATCCCTTGGTACTCGTTTAAACATAAGTTTAATAAGCCGCAGATTATGGCAACTTTAAAATGTTTTCTAAACTTTTATTTTTTAATAATTAAACCTGATAAAATTTAACTAAAAATTAGTGCTTAAGCATTAGTTTGTTTCTAAAATAGCTTTAATGTCATTAGTGTAGTAGTTAAATAATAATTATACCTAATTTCATCATTAACATTTTGTCCATTCTCAACCACGGCGGTAGACATCGTAATTCGTTTCTCCAAGTAATGGACTTGATCGGGCTTCAAATTTTCTTCTGCACGCAGATTTGTTTACATTCTCAAAACATCTGAAACAAAATATCCAAATGTATAAAATAAGTTTTCGATAAATTTTAAAGTTTCCAATACAAATGAGCGAGACCTTGAATTCAAAACGACTCTAAAATCGCGGAATTTATGAAGTTGGGTACGTGACGCAAGCGTCGCGTCATGTTTAGCCAACATTCACGTAGTGAGACAGATTAGTAAGGTATTGAGCAGACTGTGCGAATTATTTTTTACTTATGTAGAATAATGTCGTGGATTTTTTTATCGTAATTAATGATTTTTGTGGTTTATTTGAATAATCACCTATCAATACCAACAACGGGAACCGTAGCCAAGTTTCTCCCTAACATGAAACAGTCTCTTGAGGGCTATGAATATGGTTTAAGTTTAAGGTATAAATTCACTTTTAACATACAGAAAATAATTCTTCCCTTCGATTACCAAAAAATGATTTAAAGATCTTGGCGTATTTTTAGGTATTTTATACATGTAATGAACTACACGTATCAATGTGTCACAATGTATTTTTGTGAAATTTCATACTGGTGCTTTTGAGAGCCTAAATGAATAAATACCTATTGTCTGTCTAAATAAATTCTATTGAAAATAGTCTATTGTCTGCTGCGAATCAATAATAAATTTCAATTTCTAGGGTTGGACTACTATGTGGCAGTCGTCGTGGCCTAATTGCAGTCGTCGTGGCCTAACGGATAAGACGTCCGGTGCATTCGTGTTGAAGCGATGCACCGGTGTTCGAATCCCGCAGGCGGGTACCAATTTTTCTAATGAAATACGTACTCAACAAATGTTCACGATTGACTTCCACGGTGAAGGACTAACATCGTGTAATAAAAATGAAACCCGCAAAATTATAATTTGCGTAATTACTGGTGGTAGGGGACCTCTTGTGAGTCCGCACGGGTGGATACCACCACCCTGCCTATTTCTGCCGTGAAGTAGTAATGCGTTTCGGTTTGAAGGGTGGGGCAGCCGTTGTATCTCAAGGTGGGTGGCGCATTTACGTTGTGGATGTCTATGGGCTCTAGTAACCACTTAACACCAGGTGGGCTGTGAGCTCGTCCACCCATATAAGCAAAAAACAAAAAAATACAAAAAAAAAAATACAGTTGAAACTTAGACCTCACATTTATCAAAGAGTGCATTCCAGCAGTGATTGATTTCCATACTTAGATAATTACTTAACACAAGGTGAGCCGTAAGCTCGTTCAGTCATCTTAGCAAAAAATGTGTTAAACATTAGTTATGAGTTAAAAATAATTCAATTACGACAAAAAATATTTTGTTCGCACTTTAATTCACACGTTTTTTTTTCTTATTGCTCCCTGATGCACGTATTCTGAACATTGAAGATACATAACCAAAAGACTTTTTGGCGGGAACGCGAGAACTGAAGTTGTGTCATTTGTTTTATTTTTTCTATTTAGTGTTTCTTCAGGTTTCAATGTGTAATAACGGTGGTTTATTAACTGTGAAAGTGCGCAAATGTGGGAAAATAAAACAAAGCCGCTGGATGTAACTTCTCGGGATCCTCCAAAAAGTCCACTGAAAAAATCTCAGTAAATGGCCACCATATTACTGAGATTATATTGCATACCATATCATCTCAACTCATTTTATTTCATTTCACTTCATTTCATGCCATGTTTCATATTAATCAACTTCATTTCATTTCACTTCATAATATTATCATTTTTCATAAAAATAAGAATTTAATTAAAATAAGACTTGACCTAAAGGTCTTAGATACCAGGTCATAAAATCCCTATTTATAATAACAATCAAAAGATAATGCAAATGACCTTATTTCAGAAATTATATAGAACAGACAAGGCTGTATGGGATTCGATCCTTTTGCCTTTCCTAATAAGGAAAAATTGTACAAAAAAAACGATGACCAACATAACAAAAATAAATGTCAGTTTCATAAATTTGTTTACTAAAACAGCTGATAAACAGTAAATGTGGTATTTTTTCGATTTATAACATACACTTTGAATTCATTTTGAAGGAAAAATAGTGAACAGTGATTGTAACACACCTCGTAATAGTTAGCAACCAATAAACACGGCCAGTGTTGAAAATGGGAAGTGAAAATAATATAAGCAATGCTGATGGTAAGTCATATTTCTAGTTTAAACCTAGTAATTTTACATAATACAAATGATCATATACACATATATGTATTCTGGGACAAAATAAATACAATTTTGGCAATAAGCATAAAATGTTTTTAAATTATAGGTTATAAATTTGTAAATGCTTCAGGTAAGCAATCTAACTAATATTTAGATTTGATGTAAATAGCTACAATTATATATTTCATTGTAATAACAGATATCATATATTGACCTCATCACACAGATCAATTTGTTAAGGTTAAAAATCAGAATTTATGTGTGTGCAATAAATACCGTTTAATAACAACAAGATTTTTGTCTTTAAAGAAAATGATACACTCATTATTTGGTTAACTGGCTTCTTCTTCTTTGTCTCCACCTAATCCCACTAGGTAGGGTCGGCTCAGCGATTTTTTCTGTTCCATTCTCTTCTATCAGCCGTCATCTCAACACTGACTCTTCTCTCTCTCTCTCTCTCTCTCTCCCATATAGGGCTGCCCAGGACCTATCATTGTGGTGATCTTTGTGCGAGGCCTATCTAGTGGATGTCTATGAGCTCATGATGAATCATCATCATCATCATCATCATCATCATCATCATCATCATCATCATCATCATCATCATCATCATAATCATCAGCCTTTATCTGCCCACTGCTGGACATAGGCCTTCCCCAATGCCTTCCACATAATGCGGTCCTCCGCCTTCCGCATCCAACGACTTCCCGCCGTGCGCACTAAGTCGTCAGTCCACCTGGTTGGAGGACTCCCCACGCTCCTTGTGCCCATCCGTGGCCTCCATTCGAGGACTTTCCTCCCCCACCTGGCGTCGCTGGCTCGACAGATGTGACTGGCCCATTGCCACTTCAACCTGCATACTTTGAGAGCTATGTCGTCGACTTTGGTTCTTTTTGATGATGAATGATCTTTTATAACTTCATTCTCATATTTCCTTTTCTTCCTTCTGTTTTGGGCTTTTGTTATACTTTTTATATTTATGTATTTTAGTAATTATTTTATGTTTTTTAAGTTAATTGAGACTAGTCTTAATCTCAAGGCGAGGGAGGTGAAAAGTTATTGTGGCCTCAAAAATAACATGCCCAGTTTCGAATCAAAAAACTTCACGCAGGTCAAAAAAGATTGAAATATGTAATTAATGCGTTCAGAAATGACTGCCAAGAAGAAAAAATACATTATATATTAAAATCAAACCAGCAAGTAATATTTTTCATGATTATAGTAGTAGAGTCTCGTGTGAGCCTTTGAGGCTTTGACTTCATGACACAGCGTGTGGCGGTATTCTGTTGTCATGTCTCTAAGCTCCAGTAACTAATCAAAAGCCATTTAGGCCATGAGCTCACTCATCAAACTAGGCAATAAAAAATAAGTTAAAATCATGATTGACTAAATTATTTGCTGTGCATTTTACTATTACCTCAGCATAGGTAAAATATTTTTATTATAATACATTTTATGGTGCTTAAAATATCAACATTTTATCTAATGTACCTAAATCAAATATTGTGCCAATGTAGTTAATGTTACTCTCAAAAACATGAATATACTATGAGACGCAAATAGAGAAACAAATAGGTACCTAATGGTCAGATTTGTGATTTTCAGGGATAGTGATGGTGGTTTTTATTTTGCAAAACAGTGATAGATTTAGAGCTTACATGATTGTAACGCCATCTTTGTGAGATCTAATGAATCCTCCTTGAAGGCGTATGATTTTCAAAAAGTTTACTGAACAATGTAATTTTTAATTTAGAACTCACGAACAACCCATTTGCATTCCCGCTTCTTTACGCGCAACATACAAAATATTAAAAGCTAAATTCAACCCGTTTTTTGCCATTATTATCGCATACTACTTTTCTTTAAAATTGTATACTGCTCGCTTCCCGTTTGCCGCTGAGAAACCCGTTTCTTGTCGACCAGTGTGCTTTTTAAAAGTATTTTAACGTTCTCGATAGCGTAAAAGTTAACTCAAATTTTTATGCAGTTGGAACAGCGTCCCTAGCGGCAAACGTAGGCAAGCGTTCCAACTTTTACGCTATCGATAACGCTAAAAAACTGGCACTAAGAATACAAAACAGGGTATTTCTCAATTCATTTATCGAAAAAAGAATTAGGTTTCTTTAAATGGTGTTTACAGTCAGAGCTAAAACATTTCATGATCCATTCGGGATGCTTAAGGCGATGAATTTATTTAAATCTATTCGGAATCTTTCAGCATTCCTTAATGAACCTATATTTTACGTAATTGATGCCACGACTGTATGCCAATATATGTTTTGCTTTTATTTTCTTTTGCTCACAAATTGCTTTGGGATGTTTGAATATGGCGATAGATGTGTTGCCAATTCTTATGTAAGTTGTTTTTTTTTGTAGATTGTATACCCTGGCAACGGCAATACACACATAACAGTGGTAGTTAATTTAAAATAAAAAGATAGCATCACTATTTAAGTATACCTATATCTATCAGTACTACGTTTTTTTATTGCCCTTGTAGGCAGACGAGCATATGGCTCACCTGATGGTGAGTGGTTACCGTCGCCCATGGATTTCAGCAATGCCAGGGGCAGAGCCAAGCCGCTGCCTACCTTTAAGTACTCTCAACAAGCTTCGTTTGAAGAAGGACATGTGATAGCGTTCGGGAAACACCGTGGAGGGAAGCTCATTCCAAAGCCGGATGGTACGTGGCAAAAAAGATCTCTGGAAACGCACTGTGGATGAACACAGTGGCTCCAGGTAGTATGGATGACCTCTACTCCGGTGGCGGGCGGTGCGATGGTAAAAACGAGATGATGGAATCATCTTAAACAATTCCTCAGGGCGTTTTATGCATGCATGTTGCACTTTTTGTTATAACTTCATAATTTGTGGGTAATAAATGTGTATGAACAAAACGGAAACTGGAAAAAAAGTTCACAGACTGTTTGCCGCCATATTAAAATAAATTCGATCCACGTCCGCATGCCTGATTTCTCGTCCATTAATGAACACACCACGATCGTCGTAATATCAGTATAGAGTAGCGTTGCTTCTATTTTACAGCAATTTTTTTTTTATTGCTTAGGTGAGTGCACGAGCTCACAGCCCACCTGGTATTAAGTGGTTACTGGAACCCATAGACATCTACAACGTAAATGCGCAACACACCTTGAGATATAATTTCTAAGGTCTCAGTATATGTAGTTACAACGGCTGCCCCGCCCTTCAAGCCGAAACGAATTACTGCTTCACGGCAGAAATAGACGGGGCGGTGGTACCTACCCGTGCGGACTCACAAGAGGTCCTACCACCAGTAAAGCAAGAAGAAAGGAATAATTATTGTGCGTACTGAGTAAAAACATTTCTAATTAACTAAAAAAAAAAAGTTAATGATAATTTAATTTTTTATTAATGATTACATTCTTTCATTGTGCAAAATTTAAGCTTCATTTACATTATGAACAGCATTACAGCAAATAACTGAGACTGCTTAAAGCCAATCTAGTGTATAGGGCTTAGTTATCAAACTAAAATTGCAAGTTGGCCCAAAAATAATGATTATCAAAGCCTGTTACATGTCGAGAGGTCATTTAGGATAAGACGTCCGGTGCATTCGTGTGTAGCGATGCACCGGTGTTCGAATCCCGCAGGCGGGTACCAATTTTTCTAATGAAATACGTACTCAACAAATGTTCACGATTGACTTCCACGGTGAAGGAATAACATCGTGTAATAAAAATCAAACCCGCAAAATTATAATTTGCGTAACCACTGGTGGTAGGACCGCTTGGGAGTCCGCACGGGTAGGTACCACCACCCCGCCTATTTCCGCCGTGAAGCAGTAATGCGTTTCGGTTCGAAGGGTGGGGTAGCCGTTGTAACTATACTGAGACCTTAGAACTTATATCTCGAGGTGGGTGGCGCATTTACGTTGTAGATGTCTATGGGCTCCAGTAACCACTTAACACCAGGTGGGCTGTGAGCTCGTCCATCCATCAAAGCAATAAAAAAATAAAAAAATGAGTGTAGAAAAAGACAAGGTGTATTATTTTTAATACGAACTCATCCACGGTGATAACGGATTTCCGCGTATTCTTGAAAGTTGATGTTTTGTGCAATCGACGCTTAGGAAGCCGTGTTTCAAACAGGAAAACCTTTGAATGCCACACTACAGAACTAACTTTGGTCAACATTCTGTCGTTTATTACACGAAGAAAAAACCCATTATAACCTGAACCTGAACTATCTTGATAATTATATGTTTAGTGGTTCAAATGCGTTAATGAATACATTGTTACTGTGTATGCTGCATTTATAACAATTTTTTATTTTTTTTATTGCTTAGATGGCTGGACGAGCTCACAGCCCACCTGGTGTTAAGTGGTTACTGGAGCCCATAGACATCCACAACGTAAGTGCGCCACCCACCTTGAGATATAAGTTCTAAGGTCTCAAGTGTAGTTACAACGGCTGCCCCACCTTTCAAACCGAAACGCATTATTGCTTCACGGCAGAAACAGGCAGGGTGGTGGTACCTACCCGCGCGGACTCACAAAAGGTCCTACCACCAGGATGTACAGGAATATATAGACGTTTTTTTGTATTGTATTTTTCTTCGGTTTTCCTGAGTTCTAGATAATTTTAAAACTACTTTTACGGTCGTGCGTTTTAATCATTCTATCTTTCTTTTATTTATTTTTAACTAGCGACCCGCCCTCGCTTCGCTTCGGAAACATTAAATTTTATTATTGATAGCTGCGTCCCGCGATGTTACCCGCGGTTATTGTCGTACCGCTGGTGAAGCCACGGGGCGAAGCTAGTCTAAAAAAAGTAAGCCTAAGTTACTCCTTATATCATCAGCTACCTATCAGTGAAAGTCCCGTCAAAATCGGTCCAGTCGTTCCAGAGATTAGCCGGAACAAACAGACAGACAGACAAAAATTGTAAAAAATGCTATTTTGGTGTATGTACCGTATATATATATATTGTATGAATGTAGTAAAAAGCTTTACAATATTACAAAAAGACACTCCAATTTTATTTATATGTATAGATGAATATTTTTTGAGAGTTCAGCTTAAAAAAAAAAGGTTTTTATATTTGGTATTTTGCGGGTATGATCTTAATTTACGATTTCATTCTTTAATCGGCAGTCTTTCTTGAACGTTCAATGCACTCGATATTATTATACCGGGCGACCTGTCTGCAAAGCCACGGACGCAATTCAATTAACTTTGTCCGTTCGCTAAAGACTGAGGCCGTGAACCTATGACGTCACCAATCCGGAAACCGAATGCACGAATCAGGAAAATGAGCAACAGTGCCGTTCAGTTTTATTTATTATAGTTTTAATTAATAAAACTTAGTTATGTATTATGCTCGTGTTATATATTGTTAATGTCAATTCGAGCAGTTGTTTCTAGTTAGAAAGTAAACTTATCAAGGTTTTGACTTGGATAATTTTAAATGACTTGTATTTTTTTATTTATTGCTTAGATGGGAGGACGATCTCACAGCCCACCTGGTGTTAAGTCGTTACTAGAGTCCATAGACATCCACAACGTAAATGCGCCACCCACCTTGAGATACAAGTTCTAAGGTCTGAAGTATAGTTACATTTTGATGTCAATAGTTGAAACCTTAGCTTGGGCCACTGAATCGTTATCCTCCTGCTCCGTGCGTCGTGTTCCTCAGTACTGAGGATCGTGAAGTTTACGGAATACATATGTAAAGGTTTTCTAGGGAAAATTGCTAGTGGTGGGGTTCCCGCGTCCTTCCACAGCAGAATTTCAGAGGCGATTTAGTCCCTCTGGGCTACTGAAGCCCTAGTCCGGGTTACTTGACCACCGCCCGTTGCTCGGCGTTATATTTTTACGGCCGGGTAGTTGGCATGCCGGCACCTGAATACTGAATCGTTATACATAAGTGTAATTACGGATTACTTGTCTACAAGTGTGAGATGATTAACAACGTCTTTTTCTAAGATAGGCTTGAATTTTATAATAGGATACATTAGCAGATACCGGATAGTTTGTGAGCCCTTATGGGCACAGAATCCTTTCTTATTTATTTATGTCACGAAGCATCGTTGTTCGAAGTGGTCAATGATCGTATTGAGTCAATTGAGTCTGTGTTTATTTAAAGAGTGTGTGTATTATGTAGGATGATAATGATAAAAGGCGCGTCAGTTTGCAACCTGTTTATGGTGCGACGACTCGACACAGACTAAACTAGCCTTTCCCAAAGTGGGCGATAACGCCCCCTTGTGGACGCTGCAGGCCTAGTTACCGAGACGGCCGACGTGTCAGAGCCTTCAATTCGCCTCGAAGGCTCCGTCGGCTGGGCGTCCTTGGGGTGAGCTGCGCTGTCTGGTTGCAGTGTTGACCGCGGTAACCCCCCTACCTCATCCGGGTTCTGACCCCGGAGGGGATCGGACACTTTGGCAACGAGCGTAGGGGAGTCGTTTAGTGGGTGAACCCTAAAATTCCTTGGGCCCGCGGTCTACTATTCAGATCGTCAAGTCCCACATACACCGCGCGCCCCCTAGGCGCGGGGACCTCGTAGGAGGTTCGGCAGCCGGCCCGAGAAAAAAAAGGCCTAGAGGGGGACGGTAACAGACCCAGGAAAAAATGGGGGCGTTGTGTAGAGGGTTAGAAGGCGATTTGTAATTTCATTTAGGAGGATTCTTAGACACCGACTGAGCTCTCGCTATAATGGTTTTAAATAGATAAAAAAAGGGGGGCGCTAAAAAATAATTTATTCTCATAGTGGACAGTAGACAAAATGAGTTTGGGAACCCCTGGACTAAACTAAGCCCGCTGCAATCATTATTGTCAAAACATTTGGGTATTCCACTTTGTGGTCTGGAATATGATTTCTTCGATAGTCACATGAGGCCAAGCGTCACTCGTGTGCGGCTTATACCAGCAAGACCTTAAATCGAAATCTCAGCCCCAATGGAATAAGGGGCAAAAAATAATAACCCCCCTCTTCAAGCAGAAAGTCAAGTAGAAATAGTTAGGACGGCTACACGTACTCTTTCTCGTCGAACCCGTCGCTTACCATGAAGGGCTCGGCGAGCAAATTAACCCACTTAGGTTACAAGACTATCAACTTATGTAGGTAAAAAAAACGCGTACACAATGCGGTAAGGCTTATCATTATGATTCGCAAGGATGCCGCTGATAAGTTTTTATGATCAAAGATGAAGCTACCGGTTGTTTGTACACGGATTTGTTTAGTATTGAGAAGAATAAGCGGTACATTTATAAAATTTTATTCTATCAAGATATTACCGGTTAAAATGAATGTTTGAACCGGTTCATGCTAGATTTTTGTTAATCAACTCGACCACATTTTTGTCAAAGGTCTTTCGACTAGGGTTGTAAGATTCTGCATAAAAAAACGATTTTAATTAATCGATTTTTCTTTAAGAAATTATCGATTATATCTTAATTTTTTAATTAATTTCAAAATTATTAATATACCTTAAATATTTTATTTATTGTGTATATGTTTTATTAATTAAAAATAAACAACAGACTATTAACACAAATTAAAGTTTTAGAATAATCAACATTGAAAATAAAATTATTTTTACTTTAAAAAAATCGATTTTAATCGATTATTTCCATATTGATTCTTTTTTCACATCCCTATTATGGACCCCTTTTTAATCGTGGTTTGGATACGACGTTTGTTGAAAAATATATGATAGAAAGTGGGTACTATAATATATTTTATAACAAAAAAGGCTTTGTCCGTAAAATGTTTAGCACACTTACTACCGATGCCATAATCCCAACTACTATTTGAAGTACAATATCGGATGCCCTTAATATCTGTTCAAACCCACCCTTCAATCTGAAACACATTCATTTTATACCAGGGTTTGACGGGCCTAAGACTAAAGGTCCTAATCTCCGCTGACAATAACTAGTATTATGATAGATAGCAAAGCAGATATCTCTTGCCTAAAGGATTTACTTTTTCATGGTTTGAATCGATTTGTTTTTTTGTTGAGCTCTTGAAGTGCCAATAACAATTTATAATTGTCGATCATGTCAAAGACTCGCGAATTCCTTACAAGGTACCTACTCCGCTATGAATCTTATTCCATTTTTGCAAAAGCTCACACATCACATGATTCGCATTAGTAAATAGAAGATGCTTGAAAATTTTTACATGTTAAATAGAATTCTAATGGCCAGTCACGATTTTAGCAAAAATGTGTTAATTCTGTTTAGCAGTAAACTAAACTAAAGGAGAACTGAAGTTTGGATAACTTATTGACACGCACTATTGCTGCTGAAAAATAGTAAGTTGCTTGTAATGTACGTACGGAAACAAGCTAATGACATTGTCAATAAACCTTGCGTTTTGGGTTTTTTGTTATGTGTACCAGTTTAACATGTTATATTATTTTGTATGTAAAAATCGACAGTCACAACAAAAGTCTTGTACAAACTTTTACTGGTGGTAGGATGTCTTGTGAGTCCGCACGAGTAGGTACTACCACCCCGCCTATTTCTGCCGTGAAGCAGTAATGCGTTTCGGTTTGAAGGGTGGGGCAGCCGTTGTAACTATACTGACTGACACCTTAGAACTCATGTCTCAAGATGTGTGGTGGCATTTACGTTGTATATGTCTATGGGCTCCGGTAATCACTTAACATCAGGTGGATGGTGAGCTCGTTCATCCACCTAAGCGATAAACAAATAAGAGAAACATACAATTGTGTTGAAAGATATTTCCGTCGTTATAGAAACGCCAGTTTGGGGCGTATGACAAAGGGAAGATCTTCCACCTAGCGGGTGATATTGCTCGGTAGACCGACGGTCCAAATGTTGTTGTTCGGAACTTACATATATGCAAACTTATCTTGAAAATGTCGTAAGCGAGATTCAGGCATCTGTCAATTATCTTGCGTTGTATGATGGCTACCCACCACACCAGTATTCAATTCATACACTACAGTGTTCATCACATCAATACATTAGGTACCTTAACCAATTTACCTCCTGTTTGCCAGATAATTCTGTTCAATTGAAATATATTAATAAAAAGCTCAAAACGACCACGGAGATCGGAAAGAGTTCGAAAAACTACCTACGATGTTCATTAAAAAAAAACAACTTTGTTTTCGTACTTCTAAAAATGACTACTACTACATTATGAGAAACTAGTCGTACTCGCCCGCGAACATAAATCAACATTACTATTTATTGTCATTATTATTAGGGAGTCCAACACTCACCTCATTAGCCTATCCATTAAGTATATGTATTTTTTACATGGATACCAAGTTTCAAGTCAATCGGATGCATGGTTCAGTAGTTATAACGGAACATCCGTAAAAACCACTGTAGATTTATATATTAGTATAGAAGTATAGATTAAGATGACAAAATACGCATCGTTTGATTTCACGGCCGTTAATAAAGTATTATCATCATCATTATCCTGCCCTTCTCCCGGTCACCGGGGGTCGGCGCAACATGTTTTCTCCTTCCATACTCTTCTATCATATACCATTTCTTTGCTCACTACCCTCTTACCCATATCGTCTTTCACGCAATCCATCTATTTCTTCTTAGGTCTACCTCTTCCTCTATATCCTTCCACATTCATAGTTAACATTTTCTTATCAACCTCAGTAAAGACCGTTAATAAAGTAAACAGTCTCATTATGTTAATATAGAAAGAAGAAGCGATAAAAAAAACGTGTTGTGAAAAACGAAAATCATCGTATACACTTCCTCGGAGTAATCACCAAGAAAAATGAGCGAAAGCAAACCGAACCAAGGAAAACTTTCATGAACAAAACAACGTCCAAAGTCCAAGGTGCTTCAAGACAAACGCCCACATCTGTGACGCTGGAGTTTTTAATATAAGGGGGGGCGTGTCTGATGACGTCAACAGCTTCACCACAGTTTGATCAAACATTCGGCAATATAACACGGCAACCGGTTCGAACCAAAACATATTCGGTATGCGCATTGTTTATTGCCTCTGGTTCTAAATTGTATCTTCGGCTGTCTTGATGATCTTGAATAATGGGCGGTACATTTGAGAACGCGTAGCATCCGATATTATGTTTATTAATGGCTTCTGCAAGCGGCACGAATCACATGATGGGTTCCTTGCTTACGTTGCATAATACGGTTAAATCCGTCGAATGTATATTCGTCTAATCTATATATATAAAAATGAATTGCTGTTCGTTAGTCTCGCTAAAACTCGAGAACGGCTGGACCGATTTGGCTAATTTTGGTCTTGAATTATTTGTGGAAATCCAGAGAAGGTTTAAAAGGTAGATAAATATGAAAATGCTCGGAATTAAATAAAAATAACAATTTTCTTTTTCCTTTGATGTCCCTCCCCCCGTGTCGGACGGATTCCTTTTGTTTATTTTAAGTTTATTTTATACAAAAGTGTAGGTTTTTTTTTAGCGATTGAGGCATTACGAAGTCTGCCGGGTCAGCTAGTGCAGTATATATATATTCATATGTGGGTGTTTTATTTTTACACCGAATTTTTTATTTTTTTATTGCTTAGATGTGTGGACGAGCTCACAGCCCACCTGGTGTTAAGTGGTTACTGGAGCCCATAGACATCTACAACGTAAATGCGCCACACACCTTGAGATATAGTTCTAAGGTCTCAGTATAGTCACAACGGCTGCCCCACCCTTCAAACCGAAACGCATTACTGCTTCACGGCAGAAATAGGCGGGGCGGTGGTACCTACCCGTGCGGACTCACAAGAGGTCCTACCACCAGTAATTACGCAAATTATAATTTTGCGGGTTTGATTTTTATTACACGATGTTATTCCTTCACCGTGGAAGTCAATCGTGAACATTTGTTGAGTACGTATTTCATTAGAAAAATTGGTACCCGCCAGCGAGATTCGAACACCAGTGCATCGCTCGATACGAATGCACCGGACGTCTTATCCTTTAGGCCACGACGACTATACGAATTATACGTGACGATTTTTGTCTTTTATTACGTTTGCTAATTAACATTAGTTTGCTATTATATGACCCCAGACTAGAAAATTACGTCGTAAATATTTCATTTGCATTAAAAAGCAAAGACACTTAAAATGTTCGTGTCTAAAGTCGTCGTGGCCTAACGGATAAGACGTCCGGTGCATTCGTGTTGAAGCGATGCACCGGTGTTCGAATCCCTCAGGCGGGTACCAATTTTTCAAATGAAATACGTACTCAACAAATGTTCACGATTGACTTCCACGGTGAAGGAATAACATCGTGCAATAAAAATCAAACCCGCAAAATTATAATTTGCGTAATTACTGGTGGTAGGACCTCTTGTGAGTCCGCACGGGTAGGTACCACCGCCCCGCCTATTTCTGCCGTGAAGCAGTAATGCGTTTCGGTTTGAAGGGTGGGGCAGCCATCGTTACTATAAATGAGACCTTAGAACTTGTATCTCAAGGTGGGTGGCGCATTTACGTTGTGGATGTCTATGGGCTCCAGTTACCACTTAACACCAGGTGGGCTGTGAGCTCGTCCAACCATCTAAGCAATAAAAAAAAAATAAAAAAAAAAAAAGAATTGACTATGGTAATTTCAGACGTCATCACAAATACTTAGACGCCATTGAATGTTGTTATGTAAGATGCGTTAAGTATGTAATGTTCTTAACATTTAAATATTAGTTCGTTCCATTGTCAATAAGTAAAAAGGACTAATCTATTTCTAAATTAGTAACTCAGTAATTTATTTGACGCGTCGGAATTTCTTGACAAACTTTTCTTCAGATCCAGAATTCCCTGCCTCTATAAACGAGGGAATATTCTCTAAGGAGCCAATAAGAAAGTTGGATTGATGCAGGTTGTTTTGGAGTACACTTAGGAAAATGATGATCAATGTGCTTATTTCTGGACCACCTTGAGTTTTTACATGTATTTGTAAGTTCTGCGTTTTATGGTACTATGACTGTCTGTAATTTCGCAATAGATAAACTATCAAAAACGCATATGCGTTTAGTGTGATTATTCAGAACTAGTGGCCCCGCAGTAGTCGAAATTCGACTATAATGAATTGGAGTTGTAAGTTTGTAGACTACTATAATTGTATTTTATACTTCTATAATCACAAATTTCGCTAAGACTATACTATAAAAAATATTAACAAAGACAAACAATAATTAATCTCAATTTGGCAACAGACGTCAAGAACAAAAGTTTGACAATAAATAGTATGCATGCGTGTGTGCGTCCAATACATGGTATGTAGTGTGTGTAATGTTTTCTTTATTGTTTTAATGTATCTTTTATGCATTATTTAAAAAAAATATTAGCATTGTGCACTTCTTCTCTATATTCTCTATAAGTGTGAAAAATTTCATACTCCTCCGTCCGCGCAATTTTCGTAAAAATGGATACAAAGTTTTTGCTTCACGTATTAATATATAGATATAATCACGCTAGCCACATACGCTCTTTCTCTGATTGAATCTTTCCGCAAATCAAGTTCTAATAGCAAGGCTATTTTACATCATCTCCATGACAGACCTATTATGGAGAATAATTCTGTTTACAGATCAATTGCAGTAAACGTTTCATTAATGTAACGAACGTTGAATGCCGTCTTCAATTTCAATGCGTGAGCCGCGTACCATTGAATCGTGAAGGACATGTTTGATTGTATTGTGTTATTTATTCATGCACGTCGTTAAAAGACTTAAAAAAAAATTAGCATACTTTGTAATTGTTATGGGAAAAAAACGAGAGCTTAAGAAATTGGATTTTGTGTACATTTGAACAGTAAGATTCTAATGGCTTAAATTGAGAACAATTTATTACCCGTATAGTAAAATCTCTTTTGCATTTAAGATGTCTGTTGCATCGGTGTCACACTGTGAAACAGTAACTCTTCAAGTGACGGCAACCAAGTCACTGCCAGGCTGCAGAACGGCAAAATATAGACCCGACCTAATGTATTCCGAATATGAATACCCAAAATAACGGCATAATTAGGTTGCACTGACGTACTAAATCGAAATTTGTATAAAACATTCTCTAGTTTAAAGTTTGGAACTGCATTAAAATATCTGACGGCGCCAGGGATGGCTCAGCGACAGTTCCGTCATCATTAGTACTCGGTTGAATTCAGTTTATTGCAATAAAAGTCGATAATTGCAATAATACTCAACAAAACCTTTTGAATAATAATTATTGAAACTCTTAACACATAATTTTCACAATGACAGGCTAGACCGACAGTTTCGTTTCAACTGACCGACTGACTGAGACGATTCTTTTTTTTTTTTTTTCCTACCTATGCTGATAGGCTTGAGAGGCTATTTCAGCTTACCCTAGCTTGTGTAGGTGAGCTCACGGGGCTCAAACCGGAGAATTGCTAACACTGACCCTAGCAAGAGCGGTGCTTCGCAGAATCTACCACCGGGTCGGATCGGTTAGGTTAGGTTCCTTTCCGGTTCCGGAGATCCGGCGAGAAACTCAGTGGGCTGTGTCTGTGGGAGACGACTCTGTACACGTACCACCATTTTATACTCTGGCGTTACGGCGTCTACCCTACATTTTTGTGATATTTATCAAAACAATAATGTCTTAATATTACTAAAGTCGTTATCCACAACATATCTAACATGCGTATTGAAGCAAAGTATTCTAGAAACGTCGCGTTTTTTTTTTTAAAGTATATTTAGTATACCTATATTTTCTCAGACACGGAAAATCTAAAGGAGTCTTGGCCTCGAGCAAATCTTCGAAATGTGTACAGTTACCGTTTTTTAATACATATTACTAACTAAATAAATATTTCGCGGTCGCCTTTTAAGAGATGGTTTCCTCGCTACCTTCAATACGAATTTAATGCTTGTGTCAACCATAACGACCTTTAGTGTCAAAAATATTTAGACATTATCAGCTCCTTCCTTATTTTCATAGCCGATGTGCTAAACCTTAAACCAATTTAGTGAATTTTTGAAATTAGCGCCTACAACAATTTTATCAAATATATTTAGATAACATACTTTTGTTTTGACAATACTTTCGATTGCTACACGTGTACGTTAGGAATACATTTGTGTTTAACGCAATTTCTTATTTACATCTCTGGTATGTTGCCAAATTCTATAAAAAATATAATTCACTACAAGGTTTGAACAGCATGCCGTATATTTATTGATACCGACTAATAATAAATATCATACAAATTATTATCTTACTCTAAGCCTAGAAAAAAATATATCCAAACAGTCATTTGTATATTAAGTCAAAGCGCTTATTCTCGTGAGTTTAGAAACGATGTCATGAAAAAGATCTAAGGGGGGCCCTAGCATAATGCTAAATTAAATTATAAATCTTGTTTAATTTCGTGGGCATTCCATTTTTCCATTCCATTTTCCATTCATATTAATAGTTTTCAATCTAGGAGATGTATGGAAATGGTAGTGCAAGGTAGAGGGGTTTTCCCTCCCCGACCTCTTGGTCGACCAAAGAAGACATGGATGGAGTGTGTGAATGACAATATGAGAGAGAGAGGAGCGAGTGTTGAGGGACGGCTGATAGAAGAGAATGGAAGAGAAAAATTTGCTGTACCGACCTCACCTAGTGGGATATAGTGGAGAAAAAGAAGAAGAAGTTTTCAATCTACACTAAATACCTACTTCGTTTTGATACTAAAAGTGCCTGATTAACTCTAATATTTATGCGTGGATAGCTATTTCCCGAATATTAAGATCATTCGTCGTTTGTTTGTTAAATAGATTGGGATCAAAGGCCTATTCGTAATGTAACGTTTAATCTATTTGTTTGGTATTGACGTTGTTATTAAAAACCTTGGAGGTTTAAGATTTTGGTTGGTTTTTTGTCGTATTCGCCAATTGCGCACCATGTGAACATCAACAATTTATAATTGAACTAGCGACCCGCCCTCGCTTCGCTTCGGAAACTGTAATTTATTATTGATTTCTCCACTATTTAATGGATATTATTATACATATAAACCTTCCTCTTCAATTACTCTATCTATTAAAAAAAAACGCATCAAAATCTGTTGCGTAGTTTTAAAGATTTAAGCATACATAGGGACAGAGAAAGCGACTTTGTTTTATACTATGTAGTGAAGAAAATAAGCTGCTTGGCGCAGTCAAGTTTCGTATTTTTTGATTTGAGTATAAATTGGCAAACATATGGTGAAGACACGGTTCATCATGTTAGTCTTCAAGTGCAGCATAGAACTTTTTTTCTTACTTAAAGCATTGCATCTGATCTGAAGCAAATCCCTCACACAGATGCCGTAACCAATTCTCGGCTTTAAGGTGTCGTCGTAACCGAAGTAATTACGCTAATTCATTCTTCTCCAAGACCTCATTCTCTGTCCCTAGGGTGGTTAAGATTTTCTATCCAATTAGTTCTGTTTACAGTAGATTTAGGTCTGGTTCAGTTTCACAGTTGAAACCGACAACATTAAACTAATAAAATTTACAGAAAAAAATTACCCAAACATTTTTGAATTTATCAGTTATTCCAAACATCTGTATTGCTGTTTAAAACATCTTGAGTAAAGATATGTATTTATAACTCAGCCTTGTATATAGTCTCTCATTCGATCATCCAGTCAATCAGTCGCTCTTTTGGAACCGGGCACGTGCTAATCATATAAATATTTGTACTAATTTTAAAACAGCTTCTGTTATTGATATTTTAGTAAGAAAATTGTCAAAATTAAAGCTTCGCTAATAGCTAATTATCGGCGGAAAAAAGAAAATCAGTTGAAGACGAAATAATGGTAGGTAAATATTTTGTCTCTGCCTAATTTATATTTATAGATTCGGGAAACGAAAGGGGAATAAACTTTTAGTCTTAAATAAATGGAAACTTCCCATAATTTACTATACACGAAAACGTCTTTTAGTAAATACATATAATAGATATTTCGTTACGTAATATAACGACAATAGTAAGCGCCTCCTGCGTTCGCCCGAGATAATCGATTTAGAGCATTGTTATTATTACCTTAAAGTGCAAAAACCATTAGAGAAAGCACCACATACCACTTGAATGATCGGTCCATTCTTTGTCGTCTAGTTCGATGTTTGTATTTTAAGAATGGCATTGAGAAAATGATCACTGCTAGTGAACCACAGATAACCCCCAATGGGGTTGGGATGGAGGGTGGTTATCTTTTTTTATGATTGAGAGATTACTGGTGGCCCGAAGGCCTTTCCAGTTTCACCAGGACAGGTGGACGAGCAAAGGCTCAGCCAGGAGGGGTGGGATTTGCTAACAGCTGCCCGAGCGCCTCCGAAGGAGACCTAACAACACAAGAGCAATTGCTTCGCGAATGAATCTACTACCGGATCGGAATCGCGACCCGCTGAGAAGATCCGGCGAGAAACTCAGCGGGTTGATGCATGGGCTAGGTTGCACGTCGACCTCTTTGTCGAGTTCGACGAGTACGGTTACTGGGGTCCCTAAGCCTGCTCTTAGTATTAGAGCTGAAGGCATCTAATGCAAAGGTTATTGGATCTGATGGATCCGTAAGGACGTGTCTAGGCGTCGACGGTGACTGGCTCCTGCATGATCAGGATTCGGTGAAGGGTGGTTATCTGTGTAGTGAACGGTCGTCTTTGTTCAATTTCTTTTCGAATCACGTCTGTCAAGTTTCTCTCTTCGTTTATGTCCTGTCAAAGAGGTTGTACGCCACGATACCCCCCACCTTACACCATGTCGTCTAAATAATTTACTGAAGAAGCAGCAGTAGGGTTCTGTAAGCATACCAAGGTAACGGAATCGCCGATTGGCTTTACTGGTGATAAGACGTTCTGTAAAATCGTAAGGATAAGTACAATGAAACTGTACTTACTTACGTACAGTGGTAGGGTTGCTGATATTGGCCCCAAAACAGCCCAAGCGTTTCGGATTGAAGGGTGCGACAGCCTTTACGCAATACCATTGTGACTTCAACTTCGATGTGGGTAGCGGCATGTAAATGGTGATGTCTATAGGTTCCGGTAACACGAAGCGAGCTGTGAGCTCGAATCAACTCATTTACGCAACAATAAATAATATAATAGTTTAAAAAAACAAAAACAACATGCTTTATATTCAACTAAAAAAGGGAAAATAAGTTTTCATAAATTGAAATTGAAAATAGTGTGTTTTTGCTGTATAGGCAGACAAGCATACAGCCCATCTGATGGTGAGTGGTTACCATCGCTCATGGACGTCAGCAATGCCAGGGACAGAGCCAAGCCGCTGCCTACCGTTCCAAGCCCCTGCCTACAGTTCCAAGCCACAGCCTACCGTTAAAAAATATATTTTATTGTAAAAAAATCGTGGTGTGCTTTTTAAGATATTATTGAAATAATAATTCCTCTACTCATATCTGTCAGAAAAATATTTATAACTAATAACACCATGCATTTATTTAAATATTAGGTTTTTTAAATATTCAACATAAAGAACACTGAGTCAGTGAGTATTCAAGTTTTCAATAAAACCAGTTATTGACCGCACTATCAAACTACATTTTATCGGCAACAGGAAGGAAATGACTTCGTCTAACCACGGCCGTTACAATTTAAAACGCTAAATGAGTTTGTATACCAATGAAGATAATTAAAAAACTTTTTAGTAACACCTAAGACTATTGAGGGTAATTAATAATTATCATAAAATAAATCACATTTTTTTTTCTTTTTTTAAATAAATAGTTACTAACAATCACGCCACGTTAACTGGTCCCGTGATAAGTTCGTAAAGAACTTGTGTTACAGGTACCAGATAACGGAAATAAATGTAAGATTTTTTTATTATACTCATCCATATATTTAATATACATCCATAACCCTGAAAAAGACATTTATATTTACCATTGAAATATCTTCCCTTGGCGGGATTCGAACCCGCGACCCCCTTGTGTAGTGACACTTACCACTACACCAGACGGCCGTTTAAATGCGCTGTTATTGTAGTGTAGTGTTAGTAGAACCCTCGTCTTTTGTACTGATTGAATATCTTCAATTGAAGGGTGGGGCAGCCGTTGTAACTATACTGAGATCTTAGAACTCATATCTCAAGGTGGGTGGCGCATTTACGTTATAGATGTCTATGGGCTCCGGTAACCACTTAACACCAGGGCTGTGAGCTCGTCCACACGTCTATGCAATAAAATATATATTTTGATTTAATTAATTTTAGAGTATTTTCTCTTTCTATTTGCACGTAATAATGCGAAACAGTGCTATCTTTATAGTTTTAAAATATCTGTTTGGCGCCAATAACGTTGTATAGGTTGGCTCTCGATACCGCCGATCAAAATAACTCCCGGAATCAAGGTTTCCACTTGACCACAAAAACATTGCATCTCGATCTTCTGTATTGCGAGTTTGGAAATTGAACATTTTGGACGTAGCTGCTTTTTATCCATTATCAAACTTCACTAATTTTTATTTAGATACCATAAAAAACATTATCTGTATTTTTAAATAGGAATTTTTAATTAAGCTACTTTTAAGTGTGTTACATACAATTTTTTACGATCTTCTTCAACTACAATTATATTAATAAATAACTGGGAACATATCCCGCACGGTCATTCGACCCCAAATTAGGATTCCCTGTGTTATGAGTGCCAAAGACTGATAAACGCACTTATATATATATTTAAATATATACATAATAAACTCCCAAACAAAGAGCAAACAAACCGGTTCATCACACGAATTTTTGCCCGATATGAGAATCGAACCCACGACCCTCGGCACAACAGTCAAGGGCGCTAACACCACCTAGTCAGTCAAAAGTATAATTAGTCAAATTATATCTATTAGCTCGAATTTTCTAGTACATCTTTGTCAATAGAAATAATAGATAACTATTAAGTTATAACAATGATATTAATCGTTAAAGTTATTAATGATTGAATATTGATACGTTTTTAATATGTTTTTTATTACAATATTCTAATGTTTGGATAATTAACTAGTCGATGCACATTTGCATATTTCTGACCCAAAAGCCGTGCCCGTTAGAAGCGTTAACTAAAGCCAGTTGACTATGGTCTTCGTCATCAGCTCACAGACTTCAACTGCTGGACATAGACCTCCCTCAGGGTTCACCACAATGGCCGATTTTGCGCAGCCCAAAACCAGCAGATTGTCGCGATCTTTAGTAGAACATCGGTCCACTTCTGGTGTTTTTGGTCACAAATTTCTGATTATATGCTCATATATGTGGCCTTCAGTAAAGGCTTGATCCCTGATTATAACGAACCCGAGTAAGGCAAAATCTTATACCTTTAAACGAGCAATTCTTGTATATCTATACTAATATTATAAAGAGGAAAGATTTGTTTATTTGTTTGTTTCGAATAGGCTCCGAAACTACTGGACCGATTTAAAAAATTCTTTTTCCATTAGATGCCGACATTGTCCCTGATGAACATAGGCTACTTTTTTTAATTTTTTTAATTATTTTTTTTTTTTTGGTTTCCTGTGTGTTTTAATGTTTCCGAAGCGAAGCGAGGGCGGGTCGCTAGTTAATATATATGTATATAATCTGAATCTCGGAAACGGCTCCAACGATTTTCATAAAATTTAGTATACGGGGGATTTCGGGGGCGATAAATCGATCTAGTCACGATTTATTTTCAGAAAATGTTGTTTTATTCGTGTTTTCAATAATAAACTCTTCCCGACATCTATATGTCATCTATATGACATCTATATGGCGAATAATAATACTATTTTTTTTTAATTGAGGGCAACTAACCGCTTTAAAGACAACAAGATGGCGTTACGAAAAAAAAACCGGTCATCATCTAGTAATTAATGAAACGTCGGCGAATGATTTCTGGACTCGGCTATCTGTTTGTAGTTTACCGATTGTGACTTATGTATTGTAATGTAGCGTATCTATAGGCATTATAAGAGATCGAAGATTTACAAAATCATTTTGGTACATGATCGTAACAATTTCAAATCGCCGAAATGCTATCGGCAATAAAATTCTATTCCTGGCGGCCAAAATAGATCGAAGAAAACTTGTATTTATAGCTTTATATTATTATGTACTCCAAGGTCCGTCAAAAATGTCTGTCTGTCGCTTCCTTGAATGAAATTAGCGAGTGTGTGCCGCTATTATAGTACTATTTGTGTCAAGGGCTTCATTTTTTTTTAAAAAGACAAACATAAAACAGTTGTTTATTCCCTCATCTGTTTTTTTCAACCGATTATCGTTATTCTTTGTGATTACTAGCTGTTAACTTTAATTGTATGATATTTTTAATATCGTATTTTTTGTCTTTATGATATTTCCGAGATTTCGAATATTTTACAACTTCTTTCTTGTTAACGAACGTCTGAAAGTTTTGGAGGCAGTCAGAATTCTTTGCAAAATATCGACAGCCAAACAAAAGTGAAAATGTAATTCATGGTTGAATTTCGATCACCGAGCGAACGGTATTTAATATTAAAACGCAATTATTTCTTCTAACCTATTTATAGTTGACTCCCAGAGCAGACAAATCACTAGCGTCAAAATTGAATTTATTTCGACGGGAAACATTTTGGCGGGATAAACGGTCACTACGGCTTCTACCTTGACAGTTTCATTGTCAACTGTACCCAAGATTCGTGTCGTTCTGTAGCTTCGTGAAAGAATTATCAACGAACAAAAAAGATTCTCATCTATAAAGGATAAGGTTGCAACAGAATGCCGGGCAGGTCGTGCATTCGCTGCTAATGTCTTTATTTAATTATTTTTTACACTTTGTGTAATCTTCACTGAATACCTAAATGTATTTTATTTTATTTTTTACATTCCTTCTTTCTTTCCTATTACCCTCTGCTGGGGTGTAGGGCTCAAATCAAATTCTTCCGTTTGCATCGGTCTTGGGCATTAAAAGAACAAAATACAATCTCCATCATCGGCTTATGTTAGTTCAATTTTTATCATAGCGTACGTGAGGACAAATTGTGTCACTAAACTTATGCCAAATGCAAATGGTATTAAAAAACTAACCATTTTAATTTCAATTGTTAATTATGTATTAAATATCAAATGCATTCACTAATATGATTTTGAAGGCCTAGGATTGATTTTTTGACTTACTGAACTAGTTATACTGACTGAATCAGATTTATGTTAATTTATTCTAGGCAGTTGTTAGTACTTTAGTTTTTTTTAATACTTTCCTTGTAAAATAGATGGAGCTAGAGTCGTTTCCATAATTGAATTGAGATTCCATAAATTTTGCGGATCACAGCGAAGCATGACCAATACACGTTAGAGATTTTTAATGTCGAAGACAATTTAAAGTGAATTCATCCAAAAATAAAGGAATATAAATTTTTAATACCTTAAATTTCAAGCTTTAATATACCGGTAACATAATGCAGGGACAATAACATTTAATGATACGGATGTCTGTGTACATATAAAAAGGTATACGCAGAAACCTTAATTACCAACACTAAATATGATAAAAGAACATTATCAAATAAAAAAGTCTGTTTACTAAAACGATCACCGTAATCCATTTTTTTAATTATCATCTTATACGTGCGTTGCTACTTCAGCGTGTGCTTGTAAAACATTTGAAAGTAAGCTTAATTAAATTTATTACAACAGATTAAACTGGATCGTGTAGTGTGAAACTAGATTGCAATGTGTGAAATTTACGATTAGAGTTCTAGAGCCTTCTATTCGGACCGTTTTCGGTTGGAAGCGTGGGGAAACTGGTGGTAAGGTTAATTCTAGAGTTCTAGAGCCTTCTATTCGAACCGTTTTTGGTTGGAAGCGTGGGGAAACTGGTGGTAAGGTTAATTCTAGAGTTCTAGAGCCTTCTATTCGAACAGTTTTTGGTTGGAAGCGTGGGGAAACTGGTGGTAAGGTTAATTCTAGAGTTCTAGAGCCTTCTATTCGGACCGTTTTTGGTTGCAAGCGTGGGGAAACTGGTGGTAAGGTTTTTGAGTTAGCCGCTTCAATAAGCATATTTTATAGGTTTGATTATGTGTATAAATTTATTGAAGACAGTAAATATCTTTAAAAGAAAATGTAAAAATACGTAAAAAAAACTCTATAGAATTTGGACGATTCACACAAATAACCAGTTGTTCTCTCAGAAGAGGTCCTACCACCAGTAAAAAAACATGAACATATTGTGGATACTATGGGAACAAGTCATTCACAATAGTATTCTGTACCTATCGACTGTCTCCATCCTTATAAAGCGCGAATGCTTATCGATCGATATCGGCAGGATGGCAATACCCATGAAAGCTTAGTAATACCTAACTACATAAGTTTGACTAGTCAATGACTTTCATTGGAATTTAATCACCTATTCAACGTTCACCTTAGACTCGGCCCAAAGCTTTAATATTTATAGGGTTCTTTGTTTCGGCCAATCATTAAACAATTATCATAAACTGCGAAAAGCGAAAAGGCATCAGAAAATAATATCTTGGAACGTAAATGCTTGCACGAAAATGGGACGAAATGCGGTCGCAAAGTCAAATCTAAAAATATTGCGATGTTTATACACACGGTATTTCAAGATGCATCTTACTCATCGTCTTAAATAAAAAAAGAAGCGTATTTTCATACGTCATTCTCAAAAAAATTGAGAATCATCGAACTTGGATTCCGGTCTTGGATCTCATTCAGCAGTTAAATAGCGGGCGGCGCTATAATTAGACATCGATTTACATCGATCTAGCGAATCTGGCCTATTCATACCAGACTGGACTTGCAGTAATAAACGCGAGATAAAACCAAAACAGTAGTTTTAATTGTGACACACTCAACATTTCATTGTTCGATTGGACGACATTCACTCGAAGCGATACGACTCGGCGACCCGAGAATAGAGAACAATGGTGCAACATGCGCTTTATATACAGTCAAACCTGGGTAAGTGAGAACTGGATAAGTGAGAAAACTCTAGTGAGAGTAATGGCCAGGACCCGTCATTTTTAGCTCCTAAAACCTCTATTAGCGAGAAACAGAAACCTCTGTAAGAGAGTCGTTTTTTTTTCCTCATGGACCTCCGTAAGTGAGTCTGCTACTTATCGATACTTTTATAAGCGACAGTCGAGCTTTATTTATTTATATTATTTAGGAGGAAAAAATGACAAAACAAATTATATATTTAACATCTGCTATTTTATGACCCATTCTTAAAATTCGTGGAACTTTTTAACATTGTTTTTGTATTGTTTTTTCGTCAATATAGAACCTATTCTATTTCGTGGAACTAAATAACGTTGTTATTTTATCGCATTCTTTTCGAATGGACACGTGTCCCTGTGTACCGTCCTGTTTGTCGGACTTACTCAGTTTATCGTTAATCAATTGCGAAGGAAAGTTCTGTTCTGCATCATGTCAAAACGGAAAATTAAAGTATTGTCATTAAGTGATAAACTTAAAATAGTGAATGCGTTTGAATCCGGAAAATTGCCAAATGAAATTCAGAGGGTGCATTAGCGAGAAACTCGGGTTAGTGAGAAACCTCTATAAGCGAGAATGAGATTGTGCTCCCTTGAACTCTCGCTTATCCAGGTTTGACTGATTTCTCTAGCTGTTTGCTAGTAGCCTACGGGACTATTCCAGCTATACGGACGGGTAGATGAGCTCACGGACTCAACCTAGAAGTACTTGTTAAGACTGGCCCTAGCAAGAGCAGTGCTTCGCTGAATCTACCACCGAATCGGAATCGCGGCTTACTCAGAAAGTCCGGCGAGAGACGCAGTAAGCTGTGTCTTTGGTTTGTTAGCTCGTCAAAAGCTGTTTTCAGATTACGCCATACTATATATAGTGCCATATAGTATAGCAGCCTAAACTTAGCCAATAATATATAGTACAGTATAATGTGAACGTGTCCATGTATGGTGTGCAATATTGTTGTGCTATAAACTATATACCTACTGCGGTTTGCATGATGTGAACACTAGGAACAAACATACGCTTGCGTTGCCGGCGCCGCGGCGGCTCGAATTAAGAAAATAAGCAACTCTTTTAGACGGCTGGGTGAACAACTTTTCAACAAGATCCCATAAAACGTTCAATTACTACCTGTTCATAGATTTAAGAAAACTGTCAAGGAACGTTTGTGCAACAAGGCATATTATAAAGTTAAGGATTATCTACTAGATGGCACTACGTGGGAATGAGGCGTTCGCTCCTGGGCTTTTCATTATTTTATTTTTTTATTGTATTTTTCGACTTGTTTTTTCGATTATTGTAAATACATATTTCCAAGAATAAAAAAAAATTTTTTTTTGAGAAGAGTCAGAAAGAAAAAGCCCGCTGAGTTTGTTTCGCCGGTTCTTCTCAGGACTGTGGTTTTTTTTGGAACCGGTGGTAGAGTTAACATTGTTATTTTTATTTTGACATTCAACAAGTGTGTTGTACTGACATCTGAGTTGAAATAAATGATTTTGAATTTGAATTTGAACTATATGCTATTATATTATAGCGTAGTCTGAAACCCGCTTAACTCTTCGCCGTAATCGACGAGTTGGACGAGGATGATGTGTGTGGATGCGCTTGTAAATGCCAGGGAAACAATTTAAATATTCTACTTTTCATTCCTGACACCCTTTTCCTCAAATATAAAAATCCACCTGGTGGTTTTAACGTGGCCTCTTCAGTGTGATACACAATGATTCACCATTGGGTATAATAAGCTCGGCGGTCTTTGATGTCCAAAATAAAACGTGCTTTAGCTCAGTGTGCTAAGTGCGAGTTTTTTAACGTTCCCGATAGCGTAAAAGTTAACCCAATTTTGTATGCAGTTGGAACAGCGCCCCTAGCGGCAAACGTAGGCAGACGATCCCATTCCCTACAAATCTGAGTTAACTTTTACGCTATCGAGAACGTTAAAAAACTCGCACTAAGCACGCAGACAATTTTTACTTTCAACGAAGGGAATAATCCTAGTTAGTCTACCTCGAAATGTGCACAAGTTGCCTAACTAGTTTTGAAATTGTTTTCGAGGTGAGTGCAGTAAAATATATATATTACACTTTGCCCGTCAGAAATACTGTTCGTATAATTAGAGTGTATACCGGATTGGTCATTTTGAAATCAAGTTGTGCTTGTTTTGTGGATTCCTCTTGTAATTTAAGATACTGTACATGTAATTAGGAAAGAGAAGCTCTTAATGAGAGAGCGCTCCTTATCACAATCTTATATACTATTTTAAACACAATGTTATATGTTTACGTGTATAGTTCGGAAACCCATCTATATCTATATATATAAAAATGAAACCCGTTTTCCATTGTCACGACATAACATGAAAACGGTTTGACCGATTTGGCTTATTTTTTTTTGTAGTTTTCTAATACTCTGTACAAGGTTCTTACGGAAACAAATATTAAGAAAATCTCTCAGAAATATTGAAAAATATACATTTAATTTTGCATATTTATTTGTGAACTATTCCACGCGGACGCAGTCGTGGGCAAAAGCTAGTATTATATAAAAATTAATTGCTGTTCGTTTGTCTCGCTAGAACTCGAGAACGGCTGGAACGATTTGGCTAATTTTGGTCTTGAATTATTTGTGGAAGTCCAGAGAAGGTTTAAAAGGAAAGATAAATACGAAAATGCTCGGAATTAAATAAAAATAACAAATTTGCTTTTCCTTTGATGTGTCCCCCGTCCTTTTGTTTGTTTTAAGTTTATTTTATATAAAAGTTTAGGTCTTTTGTTTATCGATTGAGGCACTACGAAGTCTGCCGGGACAGCTAGTAATACAGTAAAAACTCTTTATTCGCGGGGTACATGATCCGTAAATATGCCGCGAATACACAAACCGTGAATATGGAAAAGCGCGCTTACAAAGGATATTCGGTTGGATCCCTACATATTGGGATCCTTTTTATCAATGTGTATGTACCGATGTACCGATTAGATCCGCGAATTTTGCCGCGAATATAGAAATTTAGTCGCATTTTTTTAATCCCTCAATAGTGAGAACGCGAATGAAGCAGCCGCGCATAAAAATGTCTTTGGCGCCCACCGGGCCTCACATAGTTAGAGCTATAATAAAATAATTTAGAACCTTGTACCCTATATTGTGACAATTATGATACTTAATAAATACACCTCTATTGCTCATGCATCACTCCGATTTAGCTATACAATTTTTTTTTATTACTTGGATGAGTGGACGATTTCACAGCCCACCTGGTGTTAAGTGGTTACTGAAGCCCATAGACATCTACAAAGTAAATGCGCCAACCACCTTGAGATATAAGTTCTATGGTCTCAGTATAGTAGTTACAGCAGCTACCCCGCCCTTCAAACCGAAACGCATTACTGCTTCACGGCAGTAATAGGCAAGGTGGTGGTACCTACCCGTGCGGACTCACAAGAGGTCCTACCACCAGTACTGAATAAATATACACTGTAGATGTTGTCCATAGTCGAAAAACGTTACCACTATTGTTTGGGAAATTAAAATGATCGATATGAATCAGGCAATGATCTTGTATTATATTAGAGTCAAACGGTTATCTTAAAAGGCTTCTCAATCATTTTCGATCCGCTCCGTTCTTAGTTCACTGCCAAGGTTTCATTACAATGTGACCACATGTCGATAACGTCTTACACATTCGTACATCGTAAATAATGAATGAGTCATGAATATAGAACAAACATAGATAAAATCTACAATAACATGCAATTTATAATTGAACAGGGATTAGGTTTTGACGCCATGGTTTTCGTAATGCGTTTTATCAAATATCCATTATTCCAATTTGTATACATTTCAGCTTGTCCAAGGGGTGGACTGATTGGGTATTCATCCAACATTCATTCATGGGTATCATTCAACTATACAGGGTGTTACAGAACTATCCGTAAAGCCGAAAGGAGGTTAAATAAGTCCTTATAACGAGTCCATTCACATTATTTAAGAACCGTAGTAACGTTGTATAGCATACCGCAAAAATTAAAAAATAAATTATTACTTTCACTGCTGTGCAAACCCTATTTCAGTAAAGTTAAAGAATAAAGTACGCAGAATGTACCTACATTTCTACCTACGAACGACAACATTTTTAAAAGACGTAACTTAAAGAAACAACCTAAACGAACGCTTACTTTTTAATAATAAACGTCAAATTTACAGAAACGGCTTAAAGGGTTTTTTTTCCTACCTAAGCTGATGAGCCTTGAGAGGCTATTTCAGCGTAACCTTAACTAGTAGATGAGCTCAGGGGGCTCAAACCGGAGTGATGCTAACACTGACCCTAGCTAGAGCAGTGCTTCGCAGAATCTACCACCGGATCGGAAACGCGATCCACTGAGAAGATCCGGTCCTCCCGATCCACTAACGGTGCTTTTAGGTACTTCAAGCACCGGTCACCGTTCTCGTCGAACCCGTCGCTTGCGACGAAGGGCTCGACGAGTAAATTAACTCTCAGACACAATCCACTGAGTTTCTTGCCGGATCTTCTCAGTGGGTCGCGTTTCCGATCCGGTGGTAGATTCTGCGAAGCACGGCTCTTGCTAGGGTTCGTGTTAGCAACGTCATCAGGTTTGAGCCCCGTGAGCTCACCTACTAGCCACGGTTACGCTGAAATAGCCCCTAAGGCTATCAGCTTGGTAGGAAAAAAAAAAAAAGTGGGCTGTGTCTATGGGTTAATTGATTCGTCGAGCCTTTCGTCGCAAGCGACGGGTTCGACGAGGACGGTGACCGGTGCTTGTGGTGTAAAGTGTGCTTCGCCTTGCTCAGTACGTAACCTCGCTCGTCGGGATATTTTTTAAAGCCAGTACTTGAGTATAATGATAATATCCTTGTATTGAGGTAGCAAACATTTATTAATGAAAAAGAGAAAAACTATTAAAGTAAACAATTATTAGTTAAATTACCTACGTAGTCTTTTCTGTAAAATAATCTGGTTCCCTGACATAACAGCTTACTAGGGTTGACACAATTTTCGGCTATGATAATTTATTATATGTTTTACGGGGCATTTTGTAACACCCGGTCTATTTTTTCAAAAGAGTCTTGTATTATATTTGTTTAATTTTTACTATTTATATCATTGAAATAACTTTGCGAAAATATGAAATTTAGATGACGAAATATTCCAAATCTTTACTTGAAGTTATATTATTTTTAAAAGGAAACATGACATGATCTTGTTAACAATGATATATAATATTATGTTTTTATCACGTAAATTTAACATAATTATTATAACAATTTAGCAGCAAATACGTCCTTGAGTTAACCGATATAGTAATAACCAAACATAAATAGTTAGGATACCAAGATGCCAAGACTTTTAACCGATCATGTAAATGAAAAAAATCTGTCTAAACCACCATCGTGGGTGGGTGGTTGAAAAGGCCAAGAAGCCATAAATAAGCCAATAACCATGATATATGTAAACATAGTTCATATCCAATAGTCGTAACTGCTCGCGCACAGATAAGTATTGTATATCTAATAGTTCACACGAACCTGTAATAATTAGTATGTGACCTATTGCCATTGACGATAACATTGACGGCGCGAGACATCGTGCCGGCTGCATGCCATCGTTCCACATCTATACTAATATTATAAAGCTGAAGAGTTTGTTTGTTTGAACGCGATAATCTCAGGAACTACTGGTCCGATTTGAAAAAAATCCTTCAGTTTTAAGATAGCCCATGTATTGAGGAAGGCTATATATATAACATCCGGTAAGGCCAATACAACTGGAGCACCAATAAAGAATGTTTCAAAATAGGGGTTTAAATAGCTCCTTAACATTCTATAATTAAAAAATATTTTCATTTTCTACGTAAATGAAGTGGGGGTAAAATTTAGCGTTATGCCAAAGTAACTATTCCACGCAGACGGAGTAGCGGGCAAAAGCTAGTCGAGTATAAATATTTATGGGAAAGGATTATTAAGAAGTAAAAATATTAAATTTTTGGAGGATAATTTCTGTGGCGTAACTGAAAAAATTTTTTTTTACAGAGATTTAAAGATTTCGTCTCGCCACACAGTTCAATGATTTGTCTGTACCAGACGGAACATGGGGTGACGAAATAATAAAAAGAATATCTATAACGTTAATTTTGAATAAGAATTCAAATTGATGCAAATTCCAGCTTAATCATGTTTAATGCCCTGTCTTCTGCGTTTAAGTAGGTGCTAAGACATCGTTAATGACTAACGTGCAAGTCTTTTCAATTTCTATTTTATTTTTATGTCATACAAGCCGACCCGGCAGACTTCGTAGTGCCTCAATCGACAAATAAAAGACCTAAACTTTTGTATAAATTAAACTTAAAACAAACAAAAGGAATCCGTCCTACGAGGGACACATCAAAGGAAAAACAAAATTTTCATATTTATCTACCTTTTAAACCTTCTCTGGACTTCCACAAATAATTCAAGACCAAAATTAGCCAAATCGGTCCAGCTGTTCTCGAGCTTTAGCGAAACTAACGAACAGCAATTCATTTTTATATATATAGATATACATAGATTTCTGTGTATCTACGTTAAATATGCCAAAGAAACAACAATACAAGCATAAAATGCATCATAAGTACATCCAATCACATAAAGTACTCTATATTATTAAACTATACTATTGTAGAGAATGATAACAATTTCATGACATTTCCCGGAACGTGACGAATGCACGTGCATCCTGCCACGTCGACACTGCATGTGTCAGCAAAGTTATTTTTTCAATTATTTAATTATGTATTTTTTTTTTCCTACCTATCCTGATAGCCTTGAGAGGCTTTTTCAGCTTCACCCTAACGTTTGTAGGTGAGCTCACGGGGCTCAAACCGGAGTGTTGCTAACACTGACCCTAGCAAGAGTAGTGCTTCGCAGAATCTACCACCGAATCGGAAACGCGACCCACTGAGACGATTCGGTAAGAAACTCAGTGGGCTGTGTCTATGGGTTATTTCGCTCGTCGAGCCCTTCGTTGCAAGCGACGGGTTCGACGAGGACGGTGACCGGTGCTTGTGGTGCCTAAAAGCACCGTTAATGGATCAGGAGGATCCGTAATGACGTGCTTTGGGCGAGGTCGACGGTTTACCATTCGGTCTACTGGGTCGGGTATGTAATTTCCAGCGGCTACGATGAGAGGGTTCTCATGTCGTGCCGCCTTCTCAAAATGGCGCAGCGATGCCGACTGTAGATACTTACTAAATGAGTCGAGCTCCAGGTCATCGTGGAGATCCACATTCCTAAGGAACCATGGTGCTCCGACGGCTATCCTGCAGAATCGTGATTGAATAACCTGAAGGGATTTCAAGTGGGTGCGGGCTGCGTGAGCGAACACTACGCTTGCATACGCCGTGACGGGCACATATCTCAAGGTGGGTGGCGGCATTTACTTTGTAGATGTATATGGGCTCCGGTAACCACTTAACACTAGGTGGGCTGTGAGCTCGTCCCATAAAAGCAAAAAAATTTTTGAGAGCTCTTACACTAAATTGCTTTAGTATAATATATATTATTACATCATCGGGTAAACTCTATGTTATTATTCCATTTATTTAAGTTACAAATTCCTAGGAACGGACTTGAAAATGGAAAATAAAATAAAATTGATACTTAACGCGCGGGCCGGTAATGTCAGCTATATAAATTCTCTTACGAAATTAATATGATGCATATCGGCTCTTATCGTTTCTTATGACATATTTGACATACAGCACGAGGTCATTTTAATTGCAATGAAATAAATCTGATACAGCTTCCAACATAACTAAATTTATAAAAATGTACCTTAAATATTTGTTTCTGTTTACTAAATAAATAAAGCAGTAATATTAGGGTCTGGGACTTTTTAAAGAAATGAAAATTTTATTTAACATCTAAATAATTATAACAAATCAAAATAATTTAACATAAATCAACTCACACAGTAGAACAAATCTTCTAAATGCGCTCGAAGCAGGCACAGTTCCCAAGATACTGGCTACATTACCCCGTTGGACAGCCAGACTCACTCTCTGTGCAAAGTACCAGCCAGCCTTCGCATCACGTGTAACCTCCTTCAAGCGTTTGGAGATTTCTGTTAAAATTTTCTTTGGTTCAGGGCCCCAAGGGCCCGTCGTCTCAACCGCGAAAGGCAAAAAAGAATAAGAAGACCCCAAACCCGAATACTCTCGCTTTTTTGAAATATCTGCTGAAGCTTTGAATATATGTTTTAAAGATATGTTTGAAATTGCCGATTCACTGGTCTCAGAAACGCCAAACGATCTTAATTATCATTCATTAGATAAAATATCACACAATTAGTTTAACGCACATCGTAAGTATTCATTACCTTGATGTTTTTTTCAATCAGAAAGGAGAAGGTATTTTGCCCTAAATACATATATTATAACAAGCTATAAACCACAATTTATAATGATGATAATTACGATGAACGATTATCCTAATTAAAATATGAGATATCAGATATTTTGTCGTTTAGTCACCTCTAGGCAATGATTACCACTAAATAGCTGGAACACTTGTTAGATTGAAGCCAGAGAATCGGTGAGTAGATGATCAAGTTGGTCCAGAGACTCTATATTCATCATCAGCCTACAGCAGTCCACTGTTGGACATAGGCCTCTCCAATTGCTCGCCACTGGGCACTACTCCTCGGCTTCTCTCATCCAGCTCTTGCCAGCTACCCTGCATAGATCATCACTCCACCGAGCCTGAGGGCGTCCCACACTACGTTTGCCAATTTTTTATTTCTTATTGTTTTTTTATTACTTTGATGGGTGGACGAGCTCACAGCCCACCTGGTGTTAAGTGGTTACTGGAGCCCATAGACATCTACGACATAAATGCGCCACCCACCTTGAGATATAAGTTCTAAGGTCTCAGTATAGTTACAACGGCTGCCCCGCCTTTCAAACCGAAACGCATTGTATACTGCTTCACGGCAGAAATAGGCAGGGCGGTGGTACCTACCCGCGCGGACTCACAAGAGGTCCTACCACCAGTAAACGCCAATTCGCGGTTGCGGTCAGAACACGTTCATCCCAACGGTTATCGGTTGTCCGGCTAATATAAACGAGGCTTTAGATGATCTAACTAAATATAATAAAAACTTCAAGATCAGTTCTGAACTTTATCGTCGAAATGTGGAGGGAAAAACGAAAAGATATAAAGCGGTCCATTTTGGCATTCACATAATGTGACTTTATATGTTAGTTTATATGTTTCAATAAATCATTTCGTTTTCTAAAACATGATCCTTAAGCAGACATCCAAATTTCTTTTTGTTTCTTTAAACAAGAACTATTTAGTACTTAAGTATTGAGCATATGGTGGTAGGACCTCTTGTGACTCCGCACGGGTAGGTACCATCGCCCTGCCTATTTCTGCCGTGAAGCAGTAATGCGTTTCGGTTTGGAGGGTAGGGTAGCCGTTGTAACTATACTGAGATCTTAGAACTTATATCTCAAGGTAAGTGACGCATTTACGTTGTAGATGTCTATGGGATCCAGTAACCACTTGCCACCAGGTGGGCTGTGAGCTCGTCCACCCATCAAAGCAATAAAAAAAAAAATGTCCGGTATTAAACAATAATGTTATTAAACATTAACAAATACGATGTATCCCGTCTCAGTCTTTTGTTCAGATACGTGAATCATCACGCTAAATCTGAATCTGAATCGGAACTCTGTACACGAATTGGTCACAATTTCCAAGATAACGAAGCATATGAGTCATGATGTATATAGAACGGGAAAATTTAAACAAAATACTGAAAATTATATTAAAAATAAGTAAAGGACAAATTACCGAAAGAGTAAAGGAATAATTTCCGTAAATATTCTATTCAATATTATCAGATCGAAATTTATTTACCCAAATACCTCGTGATGCGCGATAATTTCAGTTGGTCAGCTTTGAATCTTCTTTAGTACCAGAAAATTTAATTTTTACTTTTATTGTACGAGAATGAGGTGTTGTTAATACGAGATTATAATTCCTTGGTCCATGGCTTTTAGAGCTTGTGGTGGGTAGCCATTATACAACGCAAGATATTTGACAGATGCCTGAATCTCGCTTACGACATTTTCAAGATAAGCTTGCATATATGAGTCGTCTATTATCAAAGGTGGCAATCTGTGCATTTGGACAAAAAAATGTTATTGATATGTCAATACAGATTGATTTGAATATAATCGTCTCCTTCAAAGAATACGGATCAAAACCTGCATTAAATAAAGTATTAACTTAACCTGTTATTTATCTAAGATGTCGTTCAGAAGAGTTTTATGACTGCCAATGGAATACAAAGTCAATAATTCGTTTTTCTGGTCCAAAAGTCACATTGCCGGCTTTGTTAATAGTCGACTCATATACAAGTTCCGAACAACAACATTCGGACCGTCGGTCTACCGAGCAATATCACCCGCTCGGTGGAAGATCTTCCCTTTGTCGTTAAGCCTCCCAAATGCTCATGATCAAAATTTAGTATTATAAACGCAGCGCGTTAACTACACAAATATCAGAGGTATGTACATACATTTATGTATGTCTTTAAATTGTGACCTAACTCCCATTTCGTTAATAACATTCTCAGACTGTCCACAAATGACCGATAGTTAAAATCGCTTCATTAAGCAATTTGGCATTAACCGTTTTCGAAATCCAATGAAACAAAAAAAAAATACATCGGCATCATTCCCTGTAGTTGTTTTCGATACCAATAATCCAAAAGGCAATACATATTCAATGTCATTTTTTATTTGACCACCGTGATTGTTAATTTAATTCACGGTTTACGTAACCGAATCTTTCGACCAACATCAAGCAAGGTCAGTTAAATACGTAGCTGCCAAATAAACAAGGAAGTATTAAGAAATAAACATTAGATGCTATCACTCAGATGAAGAGGAACAAAGTTTCAAGAAATCATAAATAAATTTGATGTTAAATCAACTGTGCATTAGGCTATAAGCAGAGCTAGTAGAGCTAGAGAGCTGCTTCGGCAGTATTGTCTCGTCAAGCCGGCGAAGTGTAAGGAAAAAAGGCCAAGGAAGCGTAGCCCCATGCATTGGTCTGATCAAATTAAGATGACAATGGACTCCAACATCAGTGCCGCCATCCACTGCACAAAGAATAGAAATCAGTGGAGGAACCTAATCTGAACACAAGTGCTCCGTAAAGGTAACGGCCCTCAGCACTGAGGGACAAGTTGCAAGGATCCGATCTTGTCCCATATGCGTTATATTTCGTCGGTGATTGGACGCTTTAGTAACAAGCGAAAACTCATGTATAAATTGTGGCTTCTTAGTCTTCCCTAGAAGTGGATTGTCCATTGTTTCCCTGCTGCCAACTTTGAAAAAATAATAATTAAGTAACTCTAATAAAGTCTTCAAATGGTATCATCATTAGAACACATACAAATTTGGTATTGATGCATTTCAAACGTGCACATGTTTTATTTATAAATGGAGACTTTAAAATGGGAGCATCGTAACGAGTTGACCTTTCTGAAGTCTTAAAAATCATAAATAGCAGCATTTTAACGTATGTGCGATACGTTGTATGGCGTAGAGGGATGACGCACATATTTAGAGAGAGCATTCAAATCTGAGTAGGTACCTACCTAAAATAGCTCGTCCATCTCTTTGTTATTTTAATTTGAGGTGACCTTTGCTCACGGATGCTCACAAATCGTTTTATTTTTGGCTGCGTTACAGCATGATAGTGGCATGTGGCAATATTGCGATACTAGCCTGTAGCGAGTAAGGCAGTGACCTGTAGTAAATATAGCAACCCGCCGTTGTGGTAATAGAATTCATTCAATCTAACACTTACATAAAAGGATATGTGAATGAAATAGCTCGATAATTAAGTACAGTAATCGTTGTAATTATAATTGTTTAGAGTTATTCCGATGTCATTAGAGCACCATTGTCTACGATGCTAATTGCAATACCAAGTTAAAGTCGTCGTGGAAAGAATAAGACGTCTTTTTTTTTCCCCTACCTATACTGATAGCCTTGAGAAGCTATTTCAGCTTCACCCTAACGTTTGTAGGTGAGCTCACGGGGCTCAAACCGGAGAGTTGCTTACACTGACCCTAGCAAGAGCAGTGCTTCGCAGAATCTACCACCGGATCGGAAACGCGACCCACTGAGAAGATCCGGCGAGAAAGTCAGTGGGCTGTGTCTATGGGTTAATTCGCTCGTCGAGCCCTTCGTCGCAAGCGACGGGTTCGACGAGGACGGTGACCGGTGCTTGTGGTGCCTAAAAGCACCGTTAATGGATCAGGAGGAGCCGTAATGACGTGCTTTGGGCGACGTCGACGGTTTACCATTCGAAAGACGTCCGGCGCATTCGTGTGCGCGCCGGTTTTCAAATCTCAGGCGGGTACCAATTTTCCTAATAAAATACGTACTTGACAAATGTTCACGATTGACTTGCACGGTGAAGGAATAACATCGTTTAGTAAAAATCAAATCCGCAAAATTATAATTGAGAGTGAGTCCGCCCGGCTAGGTACCACCACCCTGCCTATTTCTGACGTGAAGCAGTAATGCGTTTCGGTTTGAAGGGTGGGGCAGACCTTGTAACTATACTGAGATCTTAAAATTCATATCTGAAGGTGAGTGGCGGCATTTACATTGTAGATGTCTATGGGCTCCGGTAACCACTTAATATCAGGTGGGCCGTGAGCTCGTCCACCCACCGAAACAAAATAAAATAAGTACACGTGGTTTTTTAACAATCAATTTCACGATAAATACGTATTTCTTTTTACTAATATTTGTCATAAAACTTTGTCGAAATAGATCTACCCTTCAACGTCAGAAAGACCGTCGCTTAAAAATAGATTCTATAATCGAGAAGTACAGTTGTCATAAACAACTTTATGAAATTATATTTATAATTTATATTTTTATTCTGGTACTTTGAAGCTTTTCTGATTTTGAAATAATTGGGTCAGGATGATTAAAGCCCCAACAATATTTCATTTCGTGTTTACATTTGCACCAGAAAGGAAAACGTGAATTTATTGTCGTTATATTTAAACAAAATGTATGTTTTTTTATTTTATTTTTATTGCTTAGGTGTTTGGACAAGCTCACAGCCCACCTGGTGTTAAGTGGTTACTGGAGCCCATAGACATCTACAACGTAAATGCGCCACCCACCTTGAGATATAAGTTCGAAGGTCTCAAGTATAGTTACAACGGCTGCCCCACCTTTCAAACCGAAACGCATTACTGCTTCACGGTAGAAATAAGCAGGTATGTAATAAATTTGCAAGTAGTACGTTTCTGTGAAGTTTCATTGGTATAAAATTTTATAATAGTTTTACTACGAGTATTAGCTTAGACGGTAGAAGCCAAGGGTTTCAATGTGCAAAATTATTTTGTAAATGTCTATGACGAAGGGTAGGAATTAATATTGTGGCGGTAGCCATCACAGAACAGAAGATATTTGACAGATGCCTGAATCTCGCTAACGACATTTTCAAGATAAGCTTGCGTATATACAAGTTCTGAACTACAACATTCGGACGCCCACTGAGTTACTCGCCGGGTCTTTTCAGTGGGTCGCGTTTCCGATCCGGTGATAGATTCTGCGAAGCACTGCTCTTGCTAGGGTCAGTGTTAACACTCCGGTTTTAGCCTCGTGAGCTCACCTACACACGTTAGAAATAGTCGTGAAATAGTCTCTCAAGGCTATCAGCATAGGTAGGGGAAAAAAACGTTCGGACTGTCGGTCTACCGAGCAATATCACCCGCTCGGTGGCGATAAGATCTCTTTGTCGTTTTTTTTTTTTTTTTATTGCCCTTGTAGGCAGACGAGCATACGGCCCGGCCCACCTGATGGTGAGTGGTTACCGTCGCCCATGGAATTCAGCAATGCCAGGGGCAGAGCGAAGCCGCTGCCTACCGCTTAATACTCTCCACAAGCCTCGTTTGAAGAAGGACATGTCATAGCGCTCGGGAAACACCGTGGAGGGGAGCTCATTCCATAGCCGGATGGTACGTGGCAAAAAAGTATATCTACAATATCATCTTAAATTAGCACAAGGGACAAGTTTTGATTAAAAGAAAAACTATGGTTTTAAGTCAATTCATTTTGTAACGCCAAGCGAAAGACCGCAAATTTTTGCAAAATTAAAATTTCATACCAATCTGTGTTTGTGAACTCAGAAAAGGTGACGAACAACAAACACTCATTCAACAAAGTTATAAACAAACAATATAACGTAAACAAATAACTTTTAAATGAACAAGTAATGATGATACACACAACCGCAAGATCAATGGAATGTTCACAATATAGGGAAATATTATTTAATACAGCTACAATATGTTTTCCATTGGACCAGTAATAATAAATCAACTTTTATTTATTTATTTTTATTGCTTAGATGGGTGGACGAACTCACAGCTCACCTGGTGTTAAGTGGTTACTGGAACCCATAGATATCTACAACGTAAATGCGCCACCCACCTTGAGGTAAAAGTTCTAAGATCTCAGTATAGTTACAACGGCTACCCCACCCTTCAAACCGAAACGCATTACTGCTTCACGGCAGAAATGGTGGTAGATTCTGAAAAGCACAGCGCTTGCTGGGGCTGGTGTTAGCAAATTCTCGCAGGTTGAGCCCGTGAGCTCACCTACCTGTTCGGGTGTAGCTGGAATAACCCCCTATGCTACCGTAAAGGTAGCAAGAAAAGAAGGTAGCGAATAGGTAGATAGTATTGTCTAGAGCAACCTTTCCCAAAGTGGGCGATAACGCCCCCTTGTGGGTGCTGCAGGCCTAAAGGGGGGCGGTAAGAGACCCAGAAAAAAAGGAGGCGTTGTGTAGAGGCTTGGGAGGCGATTTGTAATTACATCTAGGAGGACTCTTAGACACCGACAGAGTTCTCGCTATAGTAATTTTTGAAGTAAGTGAAAAAAATGGAAGCGTTAAAAAATAATTTATTCTCAAAGAGGGCAGTAGACAAAAAAGTTTGGGAACCACTGGTCTAGAGAGCCAGCAATCCAAAACAAAAACGGTGGCGCGATGACCTCTCGTCCGAAACCACTGAACTTGCGCGTCTACTAATACTAAATTACGTTGCGCGAACTGGAAAAAGCTCACTAATGAGCTTACTAATACGATTCCGGTTACCGTATCAGAAATCAAAGTTTCGCCATCGCATTTATCGTAATAATAGAGAAACCGACAGTAGAAAAATCGGACTTAATGCGCCTACATTGAAACGTCGGTTGGGGTCAGCATATTTAGTCAGCCAGAAAGAGAGGTGACAATTTAGAGAAGTTGCTGGTAACGGGCAAGGTATGCGGAAGAAGGTCCAGAGGCAGAAGTCCAATGCGTTGGTCGAACCAGATACGCTTAACTCTCAACATTTCAGTCCACGTTGCTATTCATATAGCCGAGGATAGGCAGGAGTGGCGCAGGATAATCCAAGAGAAAGTTTTTAGAGGAGGCCACGACCCTCAGCATTAGGGTATATAGACGCAAAAAGCAGACGGTGTTAAGTACGCTTAACACTTATCTGCTGCCTATTCTCCTTTTTTTTCCTACCTAAGCTGATAGCCTTGAGAGGCTATTTCAGCGTAACCTTAACTAGTAGGTGAGCTTACGGGGCTCAAACCTGACGACGTTGCTATCACGAACCCTAGCTAGAGCCGTGCTTCGTAGAATCTACCACCGGATCGGAAACGCGACCCACTGAGAAGATCCGGCTAGAAACTCGGTGGGCTGTGTCTGTGGGTTAATTTACTCGTTGAGCCCTTCGTCGCAAGCGACGGGTTCGACGAGAACGTTGACCACACCAATAGAATATACTACTATTAGCCACATATGACGTCACACGTTGTCACTGTGCACGGTGACGTGAAAAAAACGTTAGAATTCGTTTAAAACGTAAATCATAAATATGTATTTTACAGACCAGTGATTAAATAATTGTTTTATTACACTAAAATACCTTGTAAATACCTTGACTTAGAACTTATATCTCAAGGTGTGTGGCGCATTTACGTTGTAGATGTCTATGGGTTCCAGTAACCACTTAACACCAGGTGGGCTGTGAGCTCGTCCACACATCTAGGCAATAAAAAAAAATTTTAATTTTAAAGTTGCTCTTTGATTTTCTTCCGTTTGTCAAACTTAGAATCAAAACAAAAGAATATTTATTTATATAAGAAAGCTTAGGTATTTGTGTCGTGTAAACTGTGATACAATTATAAAATAACATTTGTCTTCTCATTAATACAATGTTTAAACTTCTTTTTTTTGGAGTTTACTCCTTTAGAATCGATTTACATATATAGGCCCGGGGTATGAAAATTATGGGGACCAAAATCGTACTAGCATGTCACACGAAATGCGTTATGCGCCTAGCATGTCACACGAAATGCGTTATGCGCCTGATTGGCTCCTGATTGCGTGATGCGTGCGCGCGCCAATCAGGAGCCAACGCGCGGCCGCGTTATCGCAGGTGACGCCGGGCTGCTGCGCCGGCAGTCCGCCACAAAGCCTCGTACTGATCGCGCGTTTCTCTCATTATTGTATTTTCATATATTTGTTAGTCGTTTGTTTTGTGTCTCGTTAATTTGTTAATAATCTGTTGTGTATCGTGTTGTCGTAATATAGAACTATTTCTCGTATTGTTTCGTTTAATTTTTTATATCCAGTAAACTCCAGTCGTGCGTCGGAGCGGACACACACACTTTTTTTTTTATCGTAACATCGATTCATTTATTATTATCCACATTGTAGACTGCGCTAGACATGTGTTATTTAATACTAATATTTGTACAAATGTGGTCCTTTTTAAAATTATCTTACCGTTTATTTCCACAAATTATGCAAGTTTCATTCGACTCGATAAACACAACGACTCTTTTTTGATTCCGATGTGGGCAGTGACGTAAATTTCATTCGAACGTATGTATGCAAATTTCGTTTTGTATATATATATATATATATATATATACTAGCCGTACTCGCCCGCTTCGCTGGGTATTTAAAATTAATAATATTATTTATTGTCATTATTATTTGGGAATCCAACACTCATATAAATATTAGCCTATCCATTAAGTACATGTATTTTCTACGTGGATACCAAGCTTCAAGTCAATCGGACGCATGGTTCAGTAGTTATAACGGAACATCCGTAAAAACCACTGTAGATTTATATAGCTGACCCGGCAGACTTCGTAGTGCCTCAGTCGATAAATAAAATATTTAAGCTTTTGTATAAAATAAACTTATAACAAACAAAAGGAAAGGAAAAACAAAATTGTTATTTTTGTTTAATTCCGAGCATTTTTATATTTATCTACCTTTTAAGGCTTTTCTGGACTTCTACAAAAAATTCAAGACTAAAATTAGCCAAATCGGTCCAGCCGCTCTCGAGTTTTAGCGAGACTAACGAACAGCGATTCATTTTTATATATATAGATTAGTATAGATGTGTTTGTATGAGGAGGTAAGTTTATCCTTTTGTTAGTTTATTCAGCATTGCTTACTATTAAATAATATATGTATGTAGTTCATTAATAGTAAAATTTTAAATGAACATTTTCGGGTTATCGTGGTCAGGATTTTAGGTCGAAATGATAAAATTTTATTGTACATTTTGTCATCGTTTCATGAAACGCATGCTAACATTCAAGTTTTTTTTAATTTATTGCTTATATGTGTGGACGAGCTCACAGCCCACCTGGGGTTAAGTGGTTACTGGAGCCCATAGACATCTACACCGTAAATGCGCCATCCACCTTTAGATATAAGTTCTAAGGTCTCAGTATAGTTACAAAGGTTGCCCCGCCCTTCAAACCGAAACGCATTACTGCTTCACGGCTTAAATAGGCAGGGCGGTGATACCTACCCGTGTGGACCAGTTAAAAATCAGAAGACTTGAAGTTGTTGAAAATTATACTCAAACACGTACGTACATAGTTAAATATTATATAGATCACGTAATATCGTGTTAAAAATGATAAGTAAAAAAAGCACAACGATTATTTTTTTCTAGAAAATGTTGAAATTTTTATTAAAATTACCTTGTGTTTACAAGTTTAAAATAAACTTGATAAGATGCACGTTGAAATGACAAAAGCAATGGGAGCACTCGCAGAACTTTTCTGTACGTTCCATTAGAATCTCAATGGGATTCCAATATTCATAAACAGCCGTTTTTTTTCTTCCTAACCGTGACCTCGTGAGCCCATCAATGTAATAAAAAATAAAATAATAACGCAACATTAAAAATTGGAGTTAAATCCGTTAAAGTAATTCCTAATTATGTCTGCGACTGGATAAAACTGAGAAAAATACTAATTAATATTATTCTATCTACCTATTTCTGCCGTGAAGCAGTAATGCGCATTCGGTTTGAAGGGTGGGGCAGCCGTTGTAACTATACTTGAGACCTTAGAACTTATATCTCAAGGTGGGTGGCGCATTTGCGTTGTGGATGTCTACGGGCTCCAGTAACCGCTTAACACCAGGTGGGCTGTGAGAATAACGCAACATTTAAAAAACGCGAGCTTAAACTCGTTAAAGTAATTTCTAATTATGTCTACGACTGAATAAAACTGAGAAAAATACTAAATAGTATTACATAAAATCTTATAATATTACTAGCGACCCGCCCTCGCTTCGCTTCGGAAACATTAAAACACACATGAAACCAAAAAAAAAAAAAAAAAAAAGTAGCCTATGTTCATCAGGGACAATGTCGGCTTCTAATGGAAAAAGAATTTTTCAAATCGGTCCAGTAGTTTCGGAGCCTATTCGAAACAAACAAACAAACAAATCTTTCCTCTTTATAATATTAGTATAGATTAGTATAGATATAGATGTCTGAATTGAACCTGAAACATGTGCGCCTCTTGTTAGTCCGCGCACACGCGTCACATGCATTGTTATCGAGTTCAGAATTCGCGAAAGGTCTGGGTTACTTGCATGCGCCGCGACGGAAGATGTTATATATTATTACGTATATCAAAATATTTACTTTGGGAAATTTCCCGGAAAATCTGCTGTTTTCGTTCTGATGAAATAAACAGCAGTATTTTCCATGGCTTTCGACGATATGGACTGATTTTATAGGAACCCCTTCTTACCACATACTTAAGCGTGGATGCTGTCGCCTACCAGGAGGTAGGTACCACCACGCTGCCTATTTCTGCCTTGAAGCAGTAATGCGTTTCGGTTTGAAGGTTGGGGCAGCCGTTGTAACTATACTGAGACCTTAGAACTTACATCTCAAGGTGGGTGGCGCGTTTACGTTGTAGATATCTATGGACTCCAGTAACCAATTAACACAAATTGGGCTGTGAGCCCGTACACACATCTAAGCAATAAAAAAAAATTGAAAATTACAATCTTAAACGATTTAAAATGAGTCATTATATGGAAGCTGTCACAGGAGAGTTGCAAGGTCTTCTATAACATGAAAAAGCCTTCATTTAATTCAATTATTTAACTCGGTAATAACGATTGTCAAGAATAAGGACATTGCAAATGAATCGAGGAAAATTATATAGCAGAATGTATAATTAATATTTTTAATTGGTTATAAAAATCAATCCTTCCGATATTGTTCTATCGGACGTCTTCAAGTAAATATATCGAGCCCGGGAAGTAAATGAATTTTCAGGGATTAGGTCTTTATCGCTTATGAAGAGACTATCTTAATATTTCTGCCATTAAAACATATATGCGTTCCAGTTTGAAAGGTTCAAACTTAGGTATCAGGTTGAGTGGCAGATTTTGCGATATTACGTCCATGGGCATTGACTGCTAAGCTTACTATTGAGTCTGTGCTTATATACAGAGCGTGAGTATTATGTAAGTTGATAATGATAAAGGACACGACAGCCTGCAACATGTTTATTGTGCGCGACTCGACTAAACCAAGACCGCTACACTTACTAACATCGGTACTCATGAATTTTAACTGTAACAGCGTTCTAGTTGGAAATATCTGTTACTATAACCCTTTCCCAACGTAATAGAGTTTCAAATCTTGAATCTTTGTTTTTTTTATTGCTGAGATGGGTGGACGAGCTCACAGCCCACCTGGTGTTAAGTGGTTACTGGACCCCATAGACATCTACAGCGTAAATGCGCCACCCACCTTGAGATATGAGTTCTAAGGTCTCAGTATAGTTACAACGGCCGCCCGACCCTTTAAACCGAAACGTGTTACTGCTTCACGGCAGAAATAGGCAGGGCGGTGGTACCTACCCGTGCGGACTCACAAGAGGTCCTACCACCAGTAATTACGCAAATTATAAATTTGTGGGTTTGATTGTTATTACACGATGTTATTCCTTCACCGTGGAAGTCAATCGTGAACATTTGTTGAGTACGTATTTCATTAGAAAAATTGGTACCCCGGCTGAGATTTGAAAACCGGTGCATCGCTCAACACGAATGCACCGGACGTCTTATCCTTTAGGCCACAACGATCTCTAGATAAACGACGACATTGAAGTTACGTAATCGAAGGCAAACCACTATATTCAAAGTGATCAGCTACTACTGGACTATGCCTCTAATTCTACTCCCATCGCCAATGCAGACAGATATTCCTACACCCGAAAATAGCTACACACAATTTGCCACGTACCATCCGGCTATGGAATGAGCTCCCCTCCACGGTGTTTCTCGAGCGCTATGACATGTCCTTCTTTAAAAGAGGCTTGTGGAGAGTATTAAGCGGTAGGCAGCGGCTTGGTTCTGCCCCTGGCACTGCTGAAGTCCATGGGCGACGGTAACCACTCACCATCAGGTGGGCGGTATGCTCGTCTGCCTGCAAGGGCAATAAAAAGAAATGCCCTATTCAAAAAATATGCCCCTAAAACTTTATCGCAACGAAAGTCTAAACCGGAACTTCAATAGCGCCAACGTGATCTTTGGACCACGGCCGTCGTAAATATTTAAATATAGCCCAGTTACGATAGACGAATCGTGTATAATTACTTGAATGCTTTCTTTGAATGTTTATTTTAATGCATTGCATGGCTGTGATCCATCAGAAACTATTATTATGTGGTTGTTATCATTGTCAGTACTGACCCTAACCCTGACGGTAACTAGTAATGATCAGCTAGTATTAAACTGGTATTTTTAATGTCATAAAAATGCAGTACTTAATCACAGTGTGGACGTACTAACTCTAATGAATATTAAACTACTTATAGAATCAATTGTGATAAGTTTGAAACTGTTTCTTAGGATTACAAGATTATATGATTAATATTCCTCAAACAACGAGCTCTTATTACTTTCAGCATCATCATTACTATTTGTTATACCTTCTTATAGCAAATATTTTATTATCAGCTACGAAGCTCTTGTTACCGCAGTCTGTAAGAGAATTTTAATTCCATTCATGGTTCGGTGTTATTAAGGTTCCGGTATACCCTTGTAAAATTATAATATTACTTAATTTTTTCTGAATTTTTTAACTCTAGGGTTGTGCATTTTCACAAAATATTAAGTGTATCGAAATTTTTTACAAATCATTTTATTAAAAAAATAATTACGAACCCTAAATTGATAACTCAGATTTTTATTTATTTGTGATGTTAGAGTTATAAGACTTATCTATATATATCTTTAAGACTTATAACTTTCGGGGTTATGCGATTTTACAGATGCACTAGGGAGCCGCTTGGCTGATTACTCGATATTCCTGATTTTTAATAGCGAAGATTACTATTTACCCTCAGATGGGCATTATGATCGTTTGCTTTCAACGGCAATAAGAGGAACCTTTTGCGAGATTTTTACCAACTTGAAATGTGGGTGATGAACGTGGGCGAAATTTGAAATGATGACTGATCAACTATATTTTTTATTAGCTGACCCGGCAGACTTCATAGTGCCTCAATCGATAAATAAAAGACACATCAAGGGGACACATCAAAGGAAAAACAAAATTGTTTGTTTTTATATAATTCCGAAGTTTTTTATATTTTCTCACCTTTTAAACCTTCCCTGGACTTCCACGAATAATTCAAGACCATCTTCCGAAGACATTTCATAGTTCTGCAATGCCTTTTAATGTAAATCTTAAAAGCTCTAATTCATTTTTCGACTGTCGATGCTTTTATAAGCTTTGAACTTGAGGCTAGGACGAAAGCACGCGCTATATATATTGAATTGGAATTATCTTGACCGCCAACGATGGAACAAACGTATTCAAGAAAAAAATACAAGTCATAGTGTCTTTGACTATAATATATATTGTATGCAAATTGGTTATACCACTGTTTTTCTTTATCAGCATATACACATTTTTATTTTACATACCTAATTGGTTTTGTGCCTTAAATTTAAATCAATCTGACTGGATCTGGTGCTTTCATTGGTAAAACGGCTGCATCGTCACAGCATATTCAACTATGGATATGATTTCTGATTGGAATCGGGCTATGTATCCCAAAGTTTGACATTTTGATTTTATACCTCAAAACGAGTACTCTGTGGTAATGTCTAAAGGCTCCGGTATTTGATAGGTACGTACGTTGATGTTTCGTTTGCCCAATTACAACAGAAAAAAATAAAATAAAAATATGCTACTAGCTAATTTTTGTAGTTGCAATCTCTAAAGCTTATTCTTTATCGGGTTTTATGGCTTATTTTACAGTTGTATTCGTAGCAGTCATTTTTATGACATTATCGTTTGTGTATTAACGCTATGAATATTTAAATCACACATTGTCTACATAAAACTTGCATTCATCGTAGCGCGGTTCTAATAAATAATAAATGAGACACATTTATTAAAACTCACCTGAATTTAAAAAATCCTTTGTATTCACACCGAATACAGATCGAATCACGTACGAATGATAAATATAGAAAATAGCACAGCACGTTTTATTTTAATGTAAAGATGTTTTTTTTTTTAAACACAATACGTAAATAAATTTTAGCGGGAAAATATATTAGTTGCACAGGCGTCCAGCACGCAACACGAATGCGGACTGACTGACTGAAATCAGAACTGTCAAACGCAGAGCAACTGGGCAACTGCTGTTATTATATGCTGGACTTTATTTTTTTTCTAGACAGTATTCGCTTCTAGTCTCGTGCGTTGAGAACGCGACGGCCTTTTTTTTTTTTTTCGTGCGATGTGCAAAGGTTCGTAATGCATGCGTTAAATTCACGTGTGCGCTCTTAGTAATTAATTATTTATGTTATTGAGGCGTGGAACTGAGCCGTTTTGTTGGCGTAGAGAGAAGGTCGCAGGGGAAATGACCGTTGTTACGTTGACATCCGTACGAACGAGTATTACGTAAATATATCGATTTCCTGTTTTTGCAAAACAATATATCGTAAGTAAGAAAAACAAAACGATCATTTCGTCGCAAAAATCTTAATAACAGTCTTACAAATACGTAATATGTACTATAAAACGTTGCAATAACTAACACGTGTATAATATTTAATTTAGCGCTTCTAACGAGGAAAATATTATAATAATTATATTAAATATGCTATGTATACAAAATGAACACAACTATACTATGAGATTTTTTGTGTGTATAAAAATACATTTACGATTATTGAGAATAACAATAACATTAACCACGAGACGTCTAACTTTAGCGTAGAGGCATGTTCTGAATATTATGTAACATTAAATGCGCGCGAATTTTTTGTAGACTCTGTGCGATGCGCGCGAAATATCATGAATATCATCAATTTTAACATAATATTAATTACATGTTTCGATGAAATGAATTTTTTTATAAGTAACTGCCCCGATACGAAAGCATTTCGTCTTTTGCTATGGGTTTATTTATTTATTTATTTATTAAGTTGCACCAACAAAGTGATCATCAATACAAAACATTAACAAATTGACAAAAGTTCATGGCAGATGTCACCTCAATTATAGGTGCAATCGACAGTGCATTAACATCAAAAATAAAAAAATATATACAGCTAAGATTTGATTACATTTCATTCATTGCTTGCTTAAGATTAATTTAATTGGGAGATGATCCGCGACAGATTTTTCCTGTAAGTAGTGAGACAATTATAAAAAACATCTATTTCACTTAAAATAAGTTCAGCGCAATCGGACAACTCCGAATGAACATTGACGGAGACCGCGCTACCGTGGACATTATTGTAGTCCCAAAGGATTCTGTTTAAGGGAGAGTAAGCACCTAAATTCGAACGAGCGGGCTTTCTTATAAACGGTTTATATTTCTTCGTTCTTGGTAGGTACTTAGGGGCTGATATTTTTATCTGGGTTAATAGATTAGGTGTGTCGGTTATTCCATGAATTAATTTGTACAGAAATATTTTACTAAATGTATTTGACAAAGTAAATGCTTCGACCAGAAATCGAATCCGGAGCTCCCAATATAGAGATAAGAAGCGATAGTATTTACTTGGGCAGCTGTTAGCAAATCCCAACCCTCCTGGCTGAGCCTTTGCTCGCCCTTCTGTCTTGTTGAAACTGGAGAGGCCACCGGGCCACCAGTAATCCCTGATTCATAAAAAAAGATAATATTTACACTAGTCATAAGGTATATTATAGGTCTGCATAAGTATGCACCACAAACCCGTCCCTACCTTACATTCCCGATCCTGCGGACAGAATGGAAAGCAGTCGACGTCGCCCAAAACTTCGGATCCTCCCGATCCACTAACGGAGCTTTTAGGTACCTCAAGCACCGGTCATCGTCGTCGTCGAACCCGTTGCTTGCGACGAAGAGCTCGACGAGCAAATTAACCCACAGACACAGCCCACAGAGTTTCTCGCTGGATCTTCTCAGTGGGTCGCGTTTCCGATCCGGTGGTAGATTCTACGAAGCACGGCTCTTAGTTCGTGTTAGCGACGTCGTCTGATTTGAGCCCCGTTTGCTCACCTACTAGTTAAGGTTACGCTGAAATAGCCTCTCAAGGCTATCAGCGCAGGTAGGAAAAAAAACCTGTCCATTTCTATCGTGAAGCAGTCCTGACTTCCGTTTTGAAGGATTACGTTTTTAACCCTCAACCGATCGTCTTAAATTTATTAATGATGAAAATAGCATCAGATCATATCGCGTACCAGACGAAGCAGGAAGCTGTTGGCATTGCCTCGGATTTTTTGTTCTGTTTAGTCCTAAAATAACGTAGGACCGGCCCTGGCAGCCCAGAACGGAAAAACATTGAAACATCTCACTTTCATAACGTTATTTACATGTTCACTATTATTACAAATGTTTAAAAACATAAATATATTCTTAACAAGTTTTTGATCGCGATTTCGTCCTCGTGGATTAGGTACTTTGGGATAACGCTAAATTTTACCCCTGTCTTCATTTACGTAGAAGATGAACATATTTTTGAATAACAGATCTAGATCTATCTAACACTGAAAGTTTTTTTTCAAATCGGACCAGTAGTTCCTGAGATTAGCGCCTTCAACCAAACAAACAAACTCTTCAGCTTTATAATATTAGTATAGATACGCATTACAGTACTAAAAAGTTTCTTTTTTTTGTGTGTTTGAATAAGAAGAAGACGGTCTTCGTTAGTGTTATATGGCTATTACTAAAGTCAATAGACATCTCTTTTTGACTTCGCAAATTCAGTATATCGCACACGATTTCGTTCCATAGTCTCACTACGACCGGGTCTTGTGGACTTTGACATAGAGACGAAACAATCATCACGAGACGTAATTAGCGCTTCGTATAAGACGTATTTCGCAGCATTAAATAAGTATAGTTTATAACATTTCACACCTTGTTACCGCTTTTAAATGTAACTAATATAGCTTGCAAAAAAAAATTGCTTAGAGGGGTGGACGAGTTCACAGCCCATCTGGTATTAAATGGTTACTGGAGCCCATAGACTTCTACGACGTAAATGCGCCACCCACCTTAAGATATCAGTTCTAAGGTCTCAACGGCTGCCCCACCCTTCAAACCGAAACGCATTTCTGCTTCACTGCAGAAATAGGCAGAGCGGTGGTACCTACCCATGCGGACTCACAAGAGGTCCTACCACCAGTTTGCCATAAAAATCTTATGCTTGTGTTTGTCTAACAAGTTTTCATGGATTGAGACACGACGTCGTGTTAAATAGGCAATAACATGATCCCGTATTCGATATCTTCGTCAATCTCGTAGGTCCGCGGTCCATCTCCGGATGCTACTAGTCCTAACGATACTTGAAACCAAAGCGTTTGTCTGTGCGTTTAACGTTTGCCTACGTTTGCCGCTAGGGGCGCTGTTCCAACTGCATACAAATTTGAGTTAACTTTTACGTTATCGAGAACGTTAAAAAAAACTCGCACTAAGCACACTGTACTTAACTGTAATTCGTGTAGCTACTTAGCTATAATTTCGGTACTTAACTGTAATTAATGTTGATCCTAAACTGTAATTTCTATGTTAAACTAATTAGTCGTGTCCTTTAAATCGTTTGCTCACTACTGGATACCTTAATGAACCCTTCTCTGTATCGCGTATAACTTTATTTTTACTAATTTATGTAAGTGACACAGTGAAACGCATCATAGATAATCGTGTCAAGTCAAGTTGAAATCGCGCGAGTTTGACCGGTCCATCTCTTCTGAATGCGTTTTCCTGAATGTTTCTCTTGAGACGAATTAAAAAATATTTTATAACTTGAATTTCTTGTATCGATTTAATCTACATTTCGTTCTCTATCTATAAAACCAGAAGTCTAGAGTTCCGCAAATCAAATATTAGGGGTAACAGATCATTTTAATTATGTTTTTAGAACATGATCAAACTATTGTCATTATTTATTGACAGTGATTGATTTACAATCTTTTTTTGTTTTTAATTTACTCACAGATTATTTTTAAAACGCCAAAGCAAGGAAGTAAGATATACTCGTACTTGTAGAAATCGGAAGTTAAATGTTAAATGTCACTCGTAATAATAACCTTAGATTCTTATTTATTCTTAACTAGCTGACCTGGCAGACTTCGTAGTGCCTCAATCGATAAAATACCTAAACTTTTGTATAAAATAAACTTAAAACAAAAGGAATCCGTCCGACGAGGGACACATCAAAGGAAAAACAAAATTGTTATTTTTATTGAATTTTAAGCATTTTCATATTTATCTTCGTTTTAAACCTTCTCTGGACTTCCACAAATAATTCAAGAACAAAATTAGCCAAATCGGTCCAGCCTTTCTCGAGTTTTAGCGAGACTAACGAACAGCAATTCGTTTTTATATATATAGATAGATGTATAGATTTACAGTTAATCAACGTATACAGTTTTGAACAGATCTTACATCAACCATTTAATGAGAGATCTCGGCAAGCATTGGGATCATTGTACTTTGATATTGAAGTTTTTAAGGAATACGATCCCTTTTTTTTTCCTACCTAAGCTGATAGCCTTGAGAGGCTATATCAGCGGAACCTTAACTAGTAGGTGAACTCACGGGGCTCAAACCTGATGACGTTGCTAACACGAGCCCTAGCAAGAGCCGTGCTTCGCAGAATCTACCACCGGATCGGAACGCGACCCACTGAGAAGATCGGGCGAGAAATTCAGTGGGCTGTGTCTATGGGTTCATTTACTCGACGAGCCCGAGGACGGTGCTTAAGGTACCTAAAAGCACCGTTAATGGATCTGGAGGATCCGTAAAGACGTGTTTAGGGCGACATCGACTGTTTACCATTCGGTCCACAGATATAATGCAGATTTTAGAACAGCGCATCTGGTTTTTAATAACGTGGATTGAATACAAGACTTAGCTTCCTAGCTCGCGTAACCGGTTCTCGGTGGGGGCGCGGCGCCAACCTTGACACGCAAGACAGACACGAAAGTACCTACGCAGTCTACAGCTTGTGACGTACCTACACGTTTCGATGTCTTGCATCTGTGTATAATAAACGTTTTTTTTTGTTTTAACGCGCTTTTGTTAGCTCCGTACGTACGTACGTATGTATGTTCGTTCTCATTGTAACGGAATCATTGAGAGTATTTCTGAAGCGGGATCCAAGACGTCGGATTAACCTGAAAATTTTGCATCAGCAATAATTTTAGAACAGTGGCGACAGAATAAAGAAATAGATGAAATTAATTGTCGCTTCGGTTTGTTATTTATGCGTGTTTTTTGTTTTAAGCTACGCATATTATTATAGAGGCATTGTCTTCTGCTTAGCCACATTCTTGGTGTGGGGGTCGTGCTCGTTATGCTTTCACAATTCTTTTTCTGTTCTTTTTCCTTCTGGCTGCGGGTCTGGTGCTTTCGCGCGTTTAAAAGAGGTAATCATAAATCGTTTTCTCGCATTAAAACTGTATAATCTCAAAACTTACTAATTTTACAGGAGAGCGTTTTAAAGCGTTTAATATGTAATATTTTTAATGTTAATCATCATTGCAACATTAACTTTTTAACGATTACATTTTCTTTCTTTTAAAGTAAGATAAAATTATGTATTAATTTTGTCTAAAAAAAAAAAAAAAACTAAACTAGTACAGTATTTATGAGAAAAATATTGGTAATACCAAATGTTTCCGCATATTAACTCAATTTCGAATATTTTTGGAAATTGTACACTTTTAATGCGAAACAACCGCTAACCGATAACCGTTGGGGTAAACGCGTTCTTGAGTGGAGACCGCGAACTGGAAAACGCAGTGCAGGACGCCCTCGGGCTCGATGGAGTGATGATCTGTGCAGGGTGGCTGGCAGGAACTGGATGAGAGAAGCCGAGGATCGTGCACAGTGGCGAACAATTGGAGAGGCCTATGTCCAGCATTGGACTGCTATAGGCTGATGATGATGATGATGAATGCGAAAAAGCGAAATATCAAATAATAGTACTCCTACGTGCACAGTTCTCAAAAAAAAAACCCCTATTAAGTCGCTGGTAGCCTAAAAGCATAGGCCTTTAAGAAGCTCGCTTCTCGCTGGCGGTTAGGTGAGCTCACGGGCTCAATATTAGAGAATATACTAACACTAGCCCTAGCAAGAGTAGCGCTTCACAGATTCCGCCACCAGATCGGAATCTCGACCCACTGAGAAGATCCGGCGAGGATATGTTATAATTGGCTGTTGACGACTGGACTAGCCAGTCAGGGTTAACTAATTACCGCCTAGCTTTCTGCCAATATGTCCGTAATATTCAAGCTACGGTATGGTAACATATAAATGGTAATCGTGATGTTAAAGACCGTCAGTATAAAAACAATTAACAATTACTTATACGGTTGAATTTTGCATTTTATTATTATCGTCACATTTTATTGTCTGACGTTTTAAATATTTTACAGTTTTCGGGGTCATGGACGACTGAAGTGGTTTTCATCGACAAATATGTATTATTTCGACTACCGTCTATTTTTATCTATATCTATACTAATATTATAAAGAGGAAAGATTTGTTTGTTTGTTTGTTTCGAATAGGCTCCGAAACTACTGGACCGATTTGAAAAATTCTTTTTCCATTAGAAGCCGACATTGTCCCTGATGAACATAGGCTACTTTTTTTTATTTTTTTTTATTTTTATTTTTTGGTTTCATGTGTGTTTTAATGTTTCCGAAGCGAAGCGAGGGCGGGTCGCTAGTTTATTTATAAAAAGCTTTGTTTTACCTTTTTATATATTTATATTTATTTTTATATACATTTAGACTTTTACGTTTCGTTTCACGCAGAACAAATTAACACGTGTCTTGAAGTCTGGCAATTTATTTATTTATTTTATTGAATTGAAAAACAATAAGTTATAACTAACCTCCTTCAAATATTTTCTTGTTACAACAATAATAATCTACAATAATCTCTTTCTAAACTGCTTTCGGATTAATAATAATATATTTACGAATGAACGATATAACTGTAAAACATTAAACATAATTACTGCGGAGTACCGACAGATAACTTTTAAAGTCCATTGGTATTGTTATCGTCAGGTCATTCTTATCTATCATAATGCAGTAAAACATTAAAATTAAAAGTAATCAACGGCTATTCTTAGTTTTTAGTTAATTACTTGTCGCCAAAAGATAATACCAATTTGAAATAATGTCAACGGTATAGGATCTAGTTGTAAGCACCATCATTATGTGAGTCAGGTGTAAGCAGCGGCTTGGCTCTACCCCTGGCATTGCTGAAGTTCATGGGTGACGGTAACCACTCACCATTAGGTGGGTCATATGCTCGTCTACTTACAAGGGCAATAAAGAAATAAAAAAGTGTAAGGGGAAGTTGAATTATGTAGTAGGAGTTTTTTTTTATTCCTTGGATGTGATGTGTGGCTTACGTGTGCATTTACGTTGTTGTAGATGTCTATGAGCTCCGGTAACCACTTAACACCAGGTGAGCTGTGAGCTCGTCCACTCACCTAAGCAATAAAAAAAATTGTTATCCTCCTCCTTGAGTCGCATTCCTCATGTCTGAGGGTCATTACCATCTATTATTTTTGTGTGGATGATATTTCGCCATCTTCCATTGTTCTCAGCGATGTGTATGGCATCGGAGATTGTGGGTATCCAGAGTGGTGCGGATGTGGTCGGATCAGCGCATTGGATTGCGGCCACGAGATCTTTTGCCATTATTCTTGTCAGATACCATAAGTTTTTCAAGATTGTCACCACTCTTTCGGGCAATGTGACCGAAGAACTCAAATATCCTCTTAAGGCCGATGATTGAGAGCCTGATTTGGATAGTCATCAATAAGACAATAATCAAAACTGACATTTGAGTCGTACACAGATATATGTAGAAGCTTAAACTAAAGTATCTGTATGAATAAAGTCAATAATACTTTAATTAAAGACAAACAAATTATTTACATATTTGATTAAAAATAATGATAATTATGTAATTATGCTTCGTTACAAATTTGTTTTCTGTAATCAATGGGCCGCCTATTCATCAAAGTTGATCTATCTATACTAATATTATAAAGAGGAAAGATTTGTTTGTTTGTTTGTTTCGAATAGGCTCCGAAACTACTGGACCGATTTGAAAAATTATTTTTCCATTAGAAGCCGACATTGTCCCTGATGAACATAGGCTACTTTTTTTAATTTTTTTTTAATATTTTTTTTTTGGTTTCATGTGTGTTTTAATGTTTCCGAAGCGAAGCGAGGGCGGGTCGCTAGTTTATCATAAAATAAAAGAAATGGTCAATGGCTACTGAAAGTTCCTGCTGGATTTAAATCTCAGCAGTTTCATAAATTGATACCAGTTAGGACATACACCGGATCCTATTAGGCCATATGGACATTTCAGCATATTCCACAACATACATATATATACGTGGAAAAAGTTCATCTTAGGCACAAGGACTAACCGCGGAATTTAATAAAAAAATGACGTCATATCTGCAGTGGCTAAATATAATCTAGACACGAATCCGTCTACTGTGTAGAACATGAAAACATTTTGTCGGATTAAGTAAATAAGAATGGATGCCTAATATATTATCCACACTTTGCTCACGTCGCATCGTCACGTAACGAATGACGTAATCTATTATAACATAATAGATCGCTTAATTAATATTATCACATATAACAGAGATCTATCTCTGGCGCTCGGAAACCGTAAATACGCGAGATTGTGACGTAATTATCTATTAACACTGATGCCATCTTTAACGATGCCTCTTTTTGAAGAGTCCCGAATCTAATCTGATCCGAAAGGCGAATGGCAAAGTCTGGAGAAGACTATGCGGGTTTGAAGATGGGTGGGATATCATAACCCACTTGGTATGAAGTGTTTTTTTTTTTTTGCTTCGATGGGTAGACGAGCTCACAGCCCACCTGGTGTTAAGTGGTTACTGGAGCTCATAGACATCCACAACGTAAATGCGCCACCCACCATGAGATAGAAGTTCTAAGGTCTCAAGTATAGTTACAACGGCTGCCCCACCCTTCAAAGCCAAACGCATTACTGCTTCACGGCAGAAATAGGCAGGGTGGTGGTACCCACCCGCGCGGACTCACAAGAGGTCCTACCACCAGTAAAAATTATCGGAGCTCATAGACATCAACAAAGTAAATGACGCCACGCACCTTGAACCATGAGTTCTATACTCTATTCCAATTACGAAGTCCCATGAGACAGATGTTATTATTATGTTATTGTGTGTGTGTGAATTGATTGTATAATGATTTAGATTGATTATGTGTGTTTTTAAATGATGTTTACGACCATGAACAAAAGGGTGCATGGTATCAGTAGTTGTATAGATTTTATGATCAGATATGACTAGAAGGGTTATTTTGATAATATCCTGAAGAGCACCCCACGCTTTTTTTACAATAAAATAATTTTTTCTTACACTATTTATAATTCAAATTTATTAAAATTTAGTGTTTTCCGAGCGCTACAACATGTCCTTCTTCAAACGAGGGCAGCGGCTTGGCTCTGCCCCTGGCATTGCTGACGTCCATGAGCGACGGTGACCACTTAGCATCAAGTGAGCCGTATGCTCGTCTGCCTACAAAGGCAATAAAAAAATAATAGCTGATACGACTGCAAAATTTCAAGTTAATCGCATGTCTTGAAGTCGCTGAAAGGTTTGTTTAAAATTTATTTTACAAGAATACGTGCCAATGTAAAGTAAAAACATATTGTTACGCCGGTAACGCCACCTATCGCCGAATAGTCGAACGAATATCGAAGGATCTAGTAGCACCTAGAACGCCCGAGAAGTACAACTCCATCTATTGTCAGATAGCGGAACACAACACTCGACTTGTGTGGAATATTCTCGACGATTCTAGGGATTTCGTTTCGATTATAAAAGCGTTGCAGAGATGTCACGCAGTCCGATAGTAATCGGAACTACTCGAAGCGAAACAGCGAACGGATCACCGGAAGCGAAGCAGAAAGAGCGAATTGAGAATTTTAAAGTACTTGTGAAGTATTTTAAGTGATCTAAGTGCTAATACAGTGTTTACTTGTAAATCGGTACAATTTTTAGTTATCCCGAACCCCAGAGCGTAACAGTATTAAACATAGAATTGAAACTATATTCTATTTACGGTTTGATGCATTCAATTAATAATTTCCGATGTTTTCAATACTTTACAGTTTTCATGGTCGCTATTGACTATAAGGCGATACCAGCGCACACATGTAGTTCATTGTCGACATTTTACCTTTACCTCATTGTTACTTATGTTAACTACCTTCAAATGTGTGTATATAAATACTTATTTATGTTGGGAGCGCTTCGCACACAATTTATGGTAATTATTTTGCACGCCGTATAGACGCGAGATAGAATCGTAAAAGCGATTCGTCATTATGTCCAAAACGACTAGCAAATTTATATATCGTATATCACAGAGACCAAAAAAACCAAGCAAATATTATCGTTCCCAAAATTGTTGACGTGTTAATATATTCTTAATGTTTTACGGTACAGAGACGAAGTTCCAATAGATGGATGTCAAGGAATTGCGATAACGTCAGTCGTCAAGGTTCCGTTTACATGTACCGTCATAGTCGTGTAATTTTAACATAGATGCGACTGGAAACGCTGGGTCTAGAATAGTACCACTCGCTTCCCTTGAATATCGCAAAAGGCGAGTAAGGGATTCACCGGAGAATCGTCAGCAGACTTCTCCGAGCGTACCACGAGCACCAACCGGCATTTATTCAGCGAAGCACTGCTCTTGTTAGGGCCCGTGCCCGCAATTCTCTCACCTACCTACCAGCCTACCAGTCCGTTTGAAGTTGGAATAGCGCCTTAGGACTTACCAACGATTAGGTAAAGAATAAAGGGCCATTTAATGGTGTGGTTGGTCCTAATATCCACGCGGGACTGATCACCGCCTGCGTTCCAGTTTTAAGGATGGGACAGGCGTTATTTATTGCTTAAATGACGGCTACCCGAGCTCATGGATATACAAAAAGAATGTCATCCATCTAACGCGCGAGGCCAGTTTCGCTTGTATTGTATGACCTTTATCTTAGCCCATAAGAATTCAAAAGCTAATAATGATTATAATGTAGTTAAATACTGCTTCTAATATAACATACCTAAAAACTTGTGGGGTCATTGTTCTCTCACGATGCGTAAACTACCTCCGCGCTCGATAATACATATCGCTTTGACTGTACACACGGCTTCTTATTCCTTTACGGACAGATTAGGTGTTAACGTTAGCTTAGTAAACGCTGATTGTTCTTCGTATGTGTGTCTCTTGCACAGTAGATTATCATCATTTTTCATCATTTACTGGTGGTAGGACCTCTTGTGAGTCCGCGCGGTCGAGTACCACCACCCTGCCTATTTCTGCCGTGAAGCAATAATGCGTTTCGGTTTGAAGGGTGGGGCAGCCGTTGTAACTATACGTGAGACCTTAGAACTTATATCTCAAGGTTGGTGGCGCATTTACGTTGTGGATGTCTATGGGCTCCAGTAACCACTTAACACCAGGTGGGCTGTGAGCTCGTCCAACCTCCAAAGCAATAAAAAAAAATCGGACAAAGGAATATCACTTATATTCTCTATGCTCGTAGCTTGCTTTTTGTAATGTGTTGTAGGTATATACGACAAAAGGAAGATCTTCTACCGAGCGGGTGATATTGCTCGGTAGACCGACGGTCCGAATGTTTTTGTTCGGAACTTGTATATATGCAAGCTTATCTTGACAATGTCGTAAGCGAGATTCAGGCATTTGTCAAATGTCTTGTGTTGTATGATGGCTACAGCCACAGTGTCTTTCGGCAATGGGCAAATGTAAGGATGTGGTGAATGTTTAACAGAAATTGTACAAAACTTAGTTTATGTGTCTGGTAGTCTCTATTTGAATGTTGGGATAATGCTTGTAATCAAAACCCAGAATGCATCGTTTGGCACGCGGCAGATGATGTACTATTTTTTTTCTATACCTATTCACTGTTAGTCTAAGGGGATATTCTAGCTTCTCGTTAATGGGTAGGTTAGCTCACGGGCTCAACCTGAGAGAAATTGGTAACACTAGCCCTAGCAAGAGCAAGAGCTGTGCTTCGCAGAAATGTTTACTGGTGGTAGGACCTCTTGTGAGTCCGCGCGGGTAGGTACAACCACTCTGCCTATTTCAGCAGTAATGCGTTTCGGTTTGAAGGGTGGGCCAGCCGTTGTAACTATACTTGAGACCATAGAACTAATATCTCAAGGTGGGTGGCATATTTACGTCGTAAATGTCTATGGGCTCCAGTAACCACTTAACACTAGGTGGGCTGTGAGCTTGTCCACCCATATCACCGGATATGACCCACTCAGAAGATTCGGCGAGAAATTCCGTGAGATGTGTACTAATGTGCGTATCCAAATTCGGTACCAATTTTTTGTCAGTCAACACCCTTGCAATTTTTCTCATTCACAGAATACTTTTTTTAACACAAGCACGATTAAATTGAATTGAACTATATTACTATCGTACGGCCATCGTTCCAAAACATGAATGTATGTATTTACTTTAACATTAAATAAGTAATATTAAATTAAACGAAGAATTTAAACCACCACAAACAGATAAGAATTCGGAATTGTAAACATTTAATTCGTATTTTGTCATTTTGTCAAGAATGATGAATGTGTGCTAGTCAAAGTTTGTTGCACGTGTTGCCCGTTCAAACACAGCATACTTGTTGTGACATAGATCTGTGAATTTGTTGACTAAACATTTTTAAATTTATTTTTTTTACGCTTTTAATGAGTGGGCTAAAGCATGGCCCACCGGGAGTTGTGTTTTTGCCGAATAAGACAGACATTACAACTTTTTCTTTTTTTCCTACCTAATCTGAGAGCCTTGAGATGATATTCCACCGTAACCTTAACTAGTAGGTGAGCTCACAGGGCTCAAGATGACCGGTGCTTGAGGTACCTAAAAGCACCGTTAGTGGATCGGGAGGATCTGAAATGACGTGTTTTGGGCGACGTCGCGTCGACTCCTTTCCATTCTGTCCACAGGATCGGGAATGCAGTTACCGGCGGCCACGGTGAGAGGATTCTCGTGTTGTCTCGCTTTATCGAAGTGGCATTACAACTTAAATACCACCATCCGCTATTAGTTCCAGAATGAAGTATCTATTGTAACTAGTGGTCCCTCAGTAGTCGAAATATTCGACTATAATTAATTGAAATTAAAAGTGTGAATATTATGGTTCTATTGTCAGACTGTTATGCTTCTATAATCACAGATTTTACAGATGGAAATTTCAATTTTATTTATTATAAAAAAAAGAACACAATATTCCTAACCTAAAAGTACATGTTATTATCCGCACACATGCTTCGTCAGAACAGATTAACAGTAAAGACAAACAATATCAATCTATTCTCAATTTGACTGCAGACTTTAAACAATAACAAAATTTTGACAAGAAACACATTATATATGTGTTGTGTCAAATACACGGTAGTGTGTGTAATACATAGACCATACTTCAATGGTGTAATGTCTTGTTGTAGTGATTCGTTAAATCAATTTTTATGTATAATTTAAAAAAAAAAAACATTCTGCACTTCTTCTCTATATTCGCTATAAGTGTGGGAAATTTCATACTTCTCCGTCCGCGAAATTTTCATAAAAAGGGGTACAAACTCTTTGCTTCACGTGTTAATATATAGATGTAGTAGTAATCGTCGTAGCCTAAAGGATAAAACCGTGTATTCATATGAAGTGATGCGACGGTGCCGGTGTTCGAATCTCGCAGGCGGGTAATTTTTTTTGTAATGAAATACATAAGAAACGTTCACGAATTATCTCGACGATGAAGGCATAGTAGCATTGTGTGATAAAAATCAAACGCGCAAAAATTGTAATATGCGCAATTGCTGAACAATTTATAAATAAACCTCAAGCCTCAAGGTGGGTGGCGGCATCCATGTTTCGACGTCTACGACCGGGTCATCAGATCGTAAACTGCGTCTCCTCCTCCTTGAGTCGCGTTCCTCATGTCTGAGGGTCGTGACCATCTCCTCCCATTATCCTTTTTTGGATGATTTTTCGCCATCTTCCTCTGTTCTCGACGGTGTGTATGGCATCGTAGACGGTGGTATCCAGAGCAGTGCGGATTTAGTCGAGATTCAGATATTACTGGTGGTAGGACCTCATGTGAGTCCGCACGGGTAGGTACCACCGCCCTGCCTATTTCTGCCGTGAAGCAGTAATGCGTTTCGGCTTGAAGGGTGGGGCAGCCGTTGTAACTATACAGAGACCTTAGAACTTATATCTCAAGGTTGGTGGCGCATTTGCATTGTAAATGTCTATGGGCTCCAGTAACCACTTAATACCAGGTGGGCTGTGAGCTCGTCCACCCACCTAAGCAATAAAAAAAAAAGATCGCGAGATCACGAGATCTTTTGCCTGCGTCTGCGCAATAACAAAAAAAGTAATAATAAAAACACCGCGGCCGTAACAAGAAGGCGGAACGCATCACTGGTAGATAAATAGATAAAACTCTTATAAGAAAAGCTTTCTGTAACAAGAACTTAAAAATACAACCTATTCAAAAGTCTATGTTACGCCATTGTCATTCTGTCTCGGCGGAAATCGGATACTTTGGGAGCGCAGGAAGCGACGCTGGGATTGTTTAGTACACCCCGATATACGAGATTATGTTAAAGATATTATAGTAAAGATATAGATTATAGTATAGTATAATATAATATGCATAAAACTGACGAAGAGGGGGCGTGGTTTGCCGATCACGCCATGTTACGTCACGATCAGGCCACACCGGACGCGCCATGGTCCGCCGGAGAAGAAGCTCATTGTCATTCGCTTGTTGGCGCCAGGGGTAGACGGACGATCTACATTCGCGTGTTAACTTACCTACCCGAATTTTGTCATTACTATTTAAAATCATTAATTGTTTAGAATTGTTTTTTTTCCTCCTACCTGCTCTAGTAACTTCGAGGGGTTATACTAGATTCGTAGAGCAAGTAGGTGAGCTCACGGGGATGAGATTTTAATTTTGTTAATAAATTTTTTTAATTATATTTTTATTTTATATTTTGAGTCGTGATTTCTAAATATATGTATACTCGATAAGAGTGCACCGTGCACGAATTAGACAGTCTACAGACCACACATGATTGTTTTGTTTAATGATTGTAGAATTACTGGTGGCCCGGAGGCCTTTCCAGTTTCACTAAGACAAGTGGGCAAAGGCTCAGCCAGGAGGGGTGGGATTTGCTAACAGCTGCCCGAGCGCCTCCGAAGGAGACCTAACAACTCAAGAGCAACTACTTCGCGAATGAATCTACACCGGAAAGTGTCACTCACGAATATGACAACATCGTTGTAGAGTTGCACGCGTTTACATGCTGACGTCATTCAACGCTAATTGCTTAGTCTTACATTGATCCTTTGGGTACTAGTGTGTGCCGCCTGATAAGGTACATACGCATAAGGTGCGCAGTACATTGTTTTTGTAAATGCGAAGTTTATTTGTTCTTTGTTTTATGTTGTCTTTGCACATATATTACGACAAATTTCGTAATTAACTGAATATGTTTATAATATATTTTTATAGGTTTTCGAGAGCGAGGTCCGAAACTCCTTGGGAGGGATAAAAAAATTAACCTACTTATTAATGTTTTACAATAAATTGTGCTCGTTGAAATTGAGGGAAAATCATATTTAAAAGCCAAATAAATGGATTTTAATGGTTTTTCTTAACAATTCCAGTTTCATAGTCAGCAGATCATGTATCAGATAAAAATGACTGTGGCTTTATGCAGGGCTAATCTACCACCGATTTTATGTTTACTATAAATAAACACGACCGTTGAGGAGTATCATGCGAAACTTCGGCCATTGTATGTCGCATTCTTGGACATGGAAAAGGCATTTGACCGCATGCCAAGAAACACGATCTGGTGGAGCCTTCGCATGAGGAATAAACCCGAACATTATGCTAACATCGTAGTTGACATGTACAGGGATGCGAGGTCAACGGTACGAACAGTAATGGGTCAGACAAAACCAATAGCGGTTACAGAAGGTCTGCATTAAGGTTCAGTACTGAGTCCCTTCCCATTCGGCATGGTTTTAGACGGCGTGACCATGCTCAATAAAATCGGAAACGAGTAGGTACGTGCGTGGAATCCTCATGGAAGAGAGAGAGAGAGAGAGAGTCAATAGATCATATCGGTTAACCTATAAAAATCTCTTAATGTATTTTCCAATAACTTAAAATTTAAAGCGTAAAGATAATCTCCGACTAAATTAGACATGGCGTGGATCATATAACAGGCGCCAACAGCAACATGCGTGATTATCTGAGAACAATAGTCCAGCTTAGGGACATTTGTTTGTCATTTTCCGGATCAAGTCCTATCCTATGTGCCGCCAACAAAGGATAGTTAGTGGATATCATCGTACCGCCAGAGCAAACATATAAACAGTGTGGTCACTGTGCAAAGACCGAAAAGAAATGAAGTAGGTACCATGCTTTTTCTTTAAACAATTATTGGGATATTCTTGATTGTTATTAACTATCAAACGATTTTTCGATCTATCTAGTTTTTTGTTTGTTTCGAAGGCAGATCCACTTGCTGGTGATCGGTCAACATCGCTCATGGAAAACAGCTGTTCCAGGAATCCAGCTAAGCCGCTGCTTTCCGTATTCATTCATTTCGAACCTCGTTTGAAGAATTAACAACACACACACATAAACACGCGTTTCTTGTATTACTGTATTACTGTACCTGTATTACTGTATTACTGTACCTGTATTACTGTATTACTGTACCTGTATTACTGTATTACTGTACCTGTATTACTGTACCTGTATTACTGTACCTGTATTACTGTACCTGTATTACTGTATTACTGTAACCTGTATTACTGTATTACTGTACCTGTATTACTGTATTAGTGTACCTGTATTACTGTATTACTGTACCTGTATTACTGTATTACTGTACCTGTATTACTGTATTACTGTACCTGTATTACTGTATTACTGTAACCTGTATTACTAATAACTCCTCCACCCAAGATGACTTCTTCATGGTAAAAAAAGGAGTTATAGTAGTCCAAACCCTATTTAATAACATACCATATTTACGAGCTGTCGGTTAAGAACACCGTGCAGATTCGGTCTCTTAAAATGGTCTTCTAAATAAGTTTTGTTAATGTATCCACTAATGGTATTGTAATGCAGGAAAATACTTGTTTTTTTTATCTGCTCATCAAAATATTGCGACGTGATTACAATGAAACGCCGCAGAATTTCCAAAATTAATTCCCCGAAAGACTGTATACACGGAAACGTTATCGTCGTCTTGACGTAAAAATGAAAAAATAGACTTGACGGAGGCTATCCAAATAGTCTTTGTCCGATAGCTGAAAAATGTTGGCCAAACAATCACATGACTCCGTAATCCTATACTGCGTTTGAAGTTTGCCTTCAGACTTGAAGACGCGTGAGTCATCCGATTTTCGTCAGAGAAATCTAAGTGCTTTGTTAGATTTTCCTATCTAATATCCGCATGAACTGAATGTAGACTAAAATTATCCCCCGGATCAATTAGCTACGGTGTTGTTTTTCATAATTAATTATAATCATTTTTAATCTGGTGTATTTTACCTCGCATCCGTAAAGTTTGTCTGTGACGTCATGCCAGTGATTGATTTAATATTACTAGTGGTCCCGCAGTAGTCGAAATTCGACTATAATTAATTGAAATTATAAGCTTGAACATTCTTATGGTCCTATTGTTACAGATTTCGCCAAGAATACACTATAGACAAATAATATTAAAGATAAACAATATAAACCTATTTTCAATTTGACCACAGTTTTTGACAAACTAAAGTTTGACAATAAACAAAGAGTATATATACATATATATATGCGTGTGTGTCAAAATCATGGCAGTGTGAGTAATGTTTTCTTTATTAATTTAATGTATCTTTTGTGCATTATTAAAAAAAAAAGCATTGTGAAATTTTTCACACAAGAATATAGAGAAGGAGTTCTCTATATTCTCTATAAGTGTGAAAAATTTCATACTCCTCCGTCCGCGCAATTTTCGTAAAAAGGGATACAAAGTTTTTGCTTCACGTATTAATATATAGATGCTTTTAGATACATCATTGCCACTTGTATGAAGCCGCATTCATTAATAAATATTGCAGTATAACTACCCATTAGCCTTGTCATAGTCATTCAGGCCGCATAACTTGTCTAGATTCTAGCTCAATGTCCCATTGTGCCGAGTAATTTTATCTGCCAATTTAGGAATTATTACCCACGGATGTTCTAACGTTAGGGATGTTAGATGTGTTTTTGTGGAAACTATAATATGTTTTTGTTGGAATACAATTCCATTTTGTACGTAATTTATTGTATACTGGTGGTAGGACCTCTTGTGAGTCCGCGCGGGTAGGTACCATCACCCTGCCCATTTCTGCCGTGAAGCAGTAATGCGTTTCGGTTTGAAAGGTAGGGCAGCCGTTGTAACTATACTTGAGACCTTAGAACTTATATCTCAAGGTGGGTGGCGCATTTACGTTATATATGTCTATGGGCTCCAGTAACCACTTAACACCAGGTGGGCTGTGAGCTCGTCCACCCATCTAAGAAAAAAAAAAATAAAAAAAAAAGTATACGTAAATATTTACTTTACTTTTTTAAATTACTTTATACAGTATGTGTACAAGCTAAGTTTTTTACTATTTTTTTTGTAAAATGACGTAGAGATTTTTTTTATACAAAAGAGGCAGATGCGCAATAGAAACCTGAAACATCTCGTTATCTCTTTCTTTCGCTGGCCACTTTGATGACGACGGCTTCCTAAATCGGCAAGGTGAATCCGGTTCTGCTTATATTCGAAAATTTTCGAAAGGATTGATATTAAACTATTGAAACCCGCAGTGACTAGCACTAAATGTTTGGATTGCAATCGGCTGGACCGCGTGGCAATGCAGACAATAAGAATAAGACAAACATTAATTTTTCAGTATTAGATAAAGAAATCTGTCAAAGAACACTATTTATCCTTACCATATTAAATAAAAGTATATATATTTGTATAATGTATTATAATATAAAGTAAGTATATGTATGTATATACCTAGTCAGGTCATAAATTCTGTCTTATGTTTAATGTAAAATAATTGAAACAAGTTTATTCATTATGTAACCATTCATATACCAAAATGAACTTAACAAAACATAGATTGTTATGACACTAAAGTTTATTCAAAATGACCTCCGTGATTTTGAATACAGGCCTTCAATCCGCGCGGCCAGTCGTCTATCGCAGCACGAAGGAGGTCCATGTCAATATCGGCGGCTGCCTTAATCAAAGATGTCTTGAGTGACTCCAAATTGGGATGAGGCTTTGAGCACGCCTTTTCCTCCAAGTGTTGCCATATCTTGTAATCTAACGGACTCAAATCTGGACTGGAGGAGGGCCAGTCTTCGTGCCGGATGAAGTTGATTTCACGCGCCGCCAGCCAGTCTTGTGTGCTCTTCGCTCTATGAGCTGGCGCCGAATCTTGTTGGAATACCCAGTACTTGTTATTGAAAATGGTATGAGAAACAGGTTCCACAAGGTTCGTCAGGACTGTATTTTGATACACAACTGCATTCGTTTTTACATCTTTCTCACAAAAATGTACCTCTGTTAAGCCCCAATAAGAAACTCCCAACCATACCATGAGCGAAGATGGAAAATGACCTCGTTGGACACGCGGAATACGGTTGCTCGCTTCTTCACTACTGTGTGCGTACACCTTATCATTTTGTTTGTTGTAACTCTCTTCTACGGTAAAAATTTTTTCATCCGAAAAAAGAATTTCCCGATATTTTTTTCCTGCGTACCGCTTCAACAAAACGCGGCATCTCTTCAGTCTCAGGTCCATTAGACGAGCATTCAAACGATGTCCTGTTTTTCTTCGATATGCCCGAAGCCCTAAGTCTTCATTTAACACCCTTTTCACCGTGGTTCTGCTTAACCCCATCTGAAGGGCCAACAGTTTCTGCTTACGTTTGGGATTTCTTTGAATTCGCGCCTTCACAGCTTTTATCACTGCTGGAGTCTTAACAGACCGAGGGCGACCACTTCTTGATCTGTCATCTACACTAGAGTCTTCATTGTATCGTTTGATGGTACGATAAACGAATCATTTGGTTATATTAAAAATTTTCAGTATGTTAAAAATTTGAATTGGCGCGTAACCGCAACGATGCAACGCAATAACTGCAACACGGTCTTCTTTAAGCGTCCACTCCATATTTAAAAATGAGTAAAATTCTAAAAGTATACATTTTTATTTTCATGAACAATTCGAAATTCGAATTCAATAACCTTTTTTGTGGACAGTATTCTAAAAGAAAAGTTTTTACTGTGTGACAATACTTATGACCTGACTAGTTATAATGTATTGTTTTGTATCTTGTAATATGTTTATATTATTATATGTAATGTTTACTGTATGCACTAGGTTTGTGTTCCTAATTCTTCTTTATTTCTGCGAGCCTTCTGGAAGAGATTTCACCATGAAATAAGTAGTGCCCCTGTACACTGTATCCTTATTGTCGTGTTTCTTCTAACAGCTGTGTGTACAAAATATATTAAATAATTAAAAATAATAAGATAATTTAAAATTAAAATAGGGTACAGTGTTTATCAATAAAATGATGCGCCATGTGGTAGAATGCACTCTTGAAACAGCAGCCCTTGAGTTTTTAGGCCTCTGTCGGGGTCGCTCGAGCAGTTGTTAGCAAACCCTTCCTTCACGACTGAACCCTGGAGTTCGGGCACCCGTCCTAGTGAATTGGGAAAGCCTTCGGGTCTATAGCAATTCGTCGAACCAACAAAGCTTTTTCGTGTTTTCATCGACATGATATATACATAATTTATATATGTCGGCGCGTGTTTTTATAAATCATTAGTTCATGACTAATAAAGATGGGACGTCAAACAACAGGTGCAAGCATTCATCGAAAACAACACGTGCAAGATAAGAATCGTAAACAACATCGTCCCACCACGATACCTTGCTATAAAAACGCTCCGTTGTTGTCTCTCGAGCTGGAGTTAGAGTCCATCAGTAAGTATCTGCAGTCGGCGTCCATGCGCCACTTCGATAAAGCGGCACGACACGAGAACCCTCTCATCGTGGCCGCCGGTAACTACATTCCCGATCCTGCGGACAGAATGGAAAGCAGTCGACGTCGCCCAAAACACGTCATCTCGGATCCTCCCGATCCACTAACGGTGCTTTTAGGTACTTCAAGCACCGGTCACCGTTCTCGTCGAACCCGTCGCTTGCGACGAAGGGCTCGACGAGTAAATTAACTCTCAGACACAGCCCACTGAGTTTCTCGCCGGATCTTCTCAGTGGGTCGCGTTTCCGATCCGGTGGTAGATTCTGCGAAGCACGACTCTTGCTAGGGTTCGTGTTAGCAACGTCATCAGGTTTGAGCCCCGTGAGCTCACCTATAAAAGTTAGGGTTACGCTGACATAGCCTCTCAAGGCTATCAGCTTAGGTAGGAACAAAAAAAAAAAAACTCTCGAGCTCAGAAGCGAGCGAGTCGCCGTGTCGGACGGAACGCTCCTGCGTAATATACGCTCTGAGTTCATTTCTGGTTTTATTGACTTACGTAGACCGCCCGCTTACCATGTCGCTACCCGAAAGTGGCAATACTCCGACATATATATATAAAGATGAATTGCTGTTCGTTAGTCTCGCTAAAACTTGAGAACGGCTGGACCGATTTGGCTAATTTTGGTCTTGAATTATTTGCGGAAATCCAGAGAAGGTTATAAAGGTCGATACATATGAAATTACTCGGAATTAAATAAAAATAATAATTTTGTTTTTCCTTTGATGTGTCCCCCGTCGGACGGATTCCTTTTGTTTGTTTTAAGTTTATTTTATACAAAAGTTTAGGTCTTTTATTTATCTATTGAGGCACTACGAAGTCTACCGGGTCAGCTAGAGCATACATATAATACGAACGCTTGAATTGGCCACGGGATGACGCCCGGAGGCAAAGTCCCTCCGCCGTCGTGCCGTCGTCTGCTTGCATTTTTTTATTTTTATTATTGTCCAACAATTACTTACATTAGACGACACTATACTAATGTATTGGACGGCTTTTGCACGTAATGACCCTCGTTGTCACTGGCTATTGTGGTCGCTCGGTGTTGCATCAGAGCCCAACGACAATGACAAAATACCGCTGTCGCTGTTGTCTAATCTCCATATTTGAACGCGCCGTCATACAATATCATCTTCGAAGATATGCACAACTTTTTTTTATTGTTTATATGGGTGGACAAGCTCACAGCCCACCTGGTGGTAAGTGGTTACTGGAGCCCATAAACATCTACAAGGTAAATGCGCCATCCACCTTGAGATACAAGTTCTAAGGTCTCAAGTATAGTTAGAACGGCTGCTCCACCCTTCAAACCGAAACGCATTACTGCTTCACGGCAGAAATAGGCAGGGTGGTGGTACCTACTCACGCGGACTGACAAGAGGTCCTACCACCACTAAAGTTTCTTCATCAGTCGTGTTTCTTATTTACGCAGTAATTATATCCATTCACGTATACAGCTTTAAACTGTGGTAATATATCACTACACAATACATCAGTATTGATTTATCCTTGATTTTTAAACGAAATGCGTCATTTCGCCAACACTGCGTTATAGTGTTGCCATCAAATCAAAACAAAATGCACGTCATCGAAAAGAAAAAAAAAACTTCAAATAGACACGCCCACAAAAAATACATGTAAATTGTTCTTAATTACTTTTATTTAACACCTGACCCATCTTATTGTCGTCCACGCCGCCTCCCATATGTAACCAGCTTACGAATACCCGGTGACATAAAAAGCATACACTAGATGCTGTATCTTCATAATTCGGTCCGTTGCGCCACTGTCCTTGCGCATCATACAAACGAAACCAATTAATTAAAAGCCCTGAAGCCAAATTAAATAGAGTGAATCAGGGGTGGCGAAGCATTGGCCATTCGTAAGAAAACATGGTACTGGTAAAATATTTATTTGGCAAATGCATTGCTTACATACCGATCTGCATCAAATACTGAATTCTGTTATTAAATAATGTGTAAGTTTTATAATATAAATCTACTTTAATGTTTCCGCCCTGCCTATTTCTGCCGTGAAGCAGTAATGCGTTTTGGTTCGAGGGTGGGACAGTTGTTGTAACTAGGTATACTGAGACCTTAGAATTTTGAAGTCGTCGTGGCCTAAGGGTTAAGACGTCCGGTGCATTTGTGTCGAGCCACACAACCGGTGTTCGAAACCCACAGGCGGGTACCAATTTTTCTAATGAAATACATACTTAACAAATGTTCACGATTGACCTCCACGGTGAAGGAATAACATCGTGTAATAAAAATCAAACCCTCAAAATTATAATTACGTAATTACTAGTAGTAGGACGTCTTGTGAGTCCGCAGGGGCTGGTGAAACTTACGTCTGCTCTGCTGCGTTAAATACGACAGATCTTCTATTTATTATCAACTGCGGGTAGGGCGTTTTCTTTTCACGAGTGGGTATAAGGTCTTGGCTATTTCTGCCGCGAAGTAGTCATGCGTTCGGGTCTAAAGGGGGAGAGTCGTGATACAATTAACACTATAGCCTCACATTTCAAAGAGGGTGGCATTCTCTTGTTACCTTCCTTCCCAATCGTGTCACTCTTCACAGAATGGTGATGATCGTCAGATGGTGTTGGACTGCCCTCAAACTTGATACGTCTTACAATATCCCGCCATCTCTCCCTGCTCGAGGCCATTCTACTACACTAATTTAGAGAACGTCCCACTGCAGTCTTAATTTGGTCGGTCCCGCGTGTTACCTTAACACAATCATCATCATTCTTTCTCCCGTCTCCCAGCCAACTGGGGTTTGCGCAACATGTTTTCTCCTTCTCTACTCCTCTATCATATACCATTTCTTCGCTCACTACTCTCTTACACATATCGTCTTTCACGCAATCCATCCATATCTTTTTAGGTCTACCTCTTCCTCTATAGCCTTCCACATTCATAGTTAAAACTCTCTTATTATAACCCTCATTGTCATTTCGTCTCATCACATTTCCATACCATCCCAAACGCGCACTTCTCAACTTCTCTGTCAAAGGTGCCACTTTCAGGCTTGCGCTAACATATTCCTTAAAACAATGAAAACCATAATATAAAAATGTACAATCAATTTATCTTAGCAAGCTTAAGACTAAATGAAAATTTTACAAGCACGCAAACAATACGCTTTCGTTGGATTAGTTCTATATTTTTCTTCTTTTTCTCCACCTTATCCCACTAGGTGGGGTCGGCACAGTTAATTTTTCTCTTCCATTCTCTTCCATCAGCCGTCATCTCAAAACTCACTCCTCTTTCTCTCATATCGTAATTCACATACTCCATCCATGTATTCTTCGGTCTACCTCTTCCCCCTCTACCTTGCACTACCATACATCTCCTAGTCACATGCATCTTCTCTCTACGCATCACATGTCCATACCACGCTAACCGTCCGTTAGTTCAATATTAGAATCATAAAAACTGGAGTGAGTTGTGCAATATAGTCCGCCAACTTTGCTTTAGTTGATGGGTCTTCGTTATCTGGATACAATCTTGTACTCGCGATGAAATTTCATTCAGAATGACATTACGTAAATGATGATTTATTTGTCGTACGCATTATTGACATGCGGGCTCATCAGAAAGCCTTGTAGAAAAATCAGAATCAATTAGAGACGTTCTATTGTGGGACACAAACAAATTTATACAAGCAATTGATGCGTAGAATGGTTTGATAATGACATTTTTACGTCATAAACCCTGAAAGAATGTTTTGGAACGAAGTTCCTTATGGGACGATGCGGAGGGGTACCCTAACCGGGAAAAAACGTCCGTAACGTAAGATTTTTATTAGTAATGCACACAGTGTACGGCTTAACTAACAAAAAATAACATATTTTTACTATATATTTTTTATAAATCATTGAGAATAAAATAAAGTTGATAGCTTTGTGAAGTAGTTAATTTATTTATTTTTATCAATAAAAAAATCATAATAAAAAATGTATACCCGAATAATTATTTTCTTTATACCTCGAATAGAACTTAAAATTAATATTTTTATAATAAGGAACTTCGTTCCTATCCCACGACACCACACATCTTTTTTTGTTTTGTTTTGTGAAAAGGAAATTTGAGTTTGGTATTTCACTGTAGACTCACTCGCACTAGTAAAACCGAGATGTTTCTTCGTTTTTATTTCAGAATCAAACCGAATGTGGGCCTCCGCTTCATTCGTGGGGGTCCTCATCATCATCGGGATGCCGCTATGGTGGAAAACTACGGAAGTCTACAGGTAAACAATGGCATTTGTCTTTATCATTAGACTAATGTCCATTAATCACAATAATTTCAATAGCCTGTAAATAGAGAAAGCGCGCGGCCTTCAGCTGACGCTTCAGGTACTGATAGACGTAATTTTCATGTGGCCCGATATATAAGGCTCATCGTGCGTACAGCCCAAAGCTCGAAAGTACGAGACAAGTCTCTTATCACTATGTTATCAGTTTTAAACACAAGCTGATACATCGTTTTATAAAAATCAAACCCGCAAAATTATAATTTGCGTAATTACTGGTGGTAGGACATCTTGTGAGTCCGCGCGGGTAGGTACCACCGCCCTGCCTATTTCTGCCGTGAAGCAGTAATGCGTTTCGGTTTGAAGGGTGGGGCAGACGTTGTAACCATACTTGAGAACTTGGAACTTACATCTCAAGGTGGGTGGCGCATTCACGTCGTAGATGTCTATGGGCTCCAGTAACCACTCAACACCAGGTGGGCTGTGAGCTCGTCCATCCATCTAAGCAATAAATAAAAAAAGAGAATATCTAGATGAAGAGGTCTTACCAATTCTCCATATACACGCGCATTGTTACAAAAGTCATCAGCGTGGTTCGAATGTTTTAATTGCCGATAACATCAGCCAGATGACATGATATAACGCCTAGCATAGTGAAAACGAGTTCTTTTCACGGAACCGTATGAATGCAATGACTCCTGTGTGCTTACTGCGGGTTAGGAGCAAATGAAGGGTAGCTGTTCCAACTCCATACGAATTTGAGTTGACTTTTACGCGTTCGAGAAGTGAAAAAACTCGCACTAAGCACACTGGTGTTTTGGACTCTGCCCCGGTAGCGGGCATGGCAATTGCCTAATGGAGACCACGGAACCAATGTCGATATAGTGTAGAGAATAAATCAAGGTCACGGAAATTTCTCTCGTGGGCATTAAAAGGATGTCTGTTCGGTTTCTCAAACCGTGTAAACAGATGTAAGATTTTTTTATATCTTTATTTAAGGAGATTATTCACCTAGTGAATATGTCACTCCATTGTGCAACAAAAGATAGTAACAAAAAATTATATAAAAAAATAAAGGAAACTGTTATCGTCTCTGAAGGCTCACCAACACTATTTTATTATATCTATACTAATATTATAAAGAGGAAAGATTTGTTTGTTTGTTTGTATTGAATAGGCTCCGAAACTACTGAACCGATTTGAAAAATTCTTTCACTGTTTGTCAGCTACACTATTCCCGAGTGACATAGGCCATAATCTTTTTTGAAAAAAATTAGGGATCTTTACTAAAACGCCAATAATATAACCCAAGGTGTAAAAATCACCAAAAATATTCTTTACATCGCGTGCCCTGCGAAAACTATTGATGATAGAATACAATAATGTACTACGACTTTGTAGAACACATTATTATTTACAAAAAGTGTAGCGACATCATATGTCTGACTATTATAGTTATGCCACAATAAGTGTTATTTTATTTAAAAAAATAAAACAACGTCAAAGATCGTTGAAATTTTTGTTAAAGACCCGAGCAGAGCCGAAGCTGGCCGCTAGTATTTTATAAAGTGACTTAGCCATTTCGGATTCCGGAAAGGCTAATACGCAATTTACACCTCCAACTTGTCGAAAATTTGTATATTTTGCAAAGAATTGTTGTCTCAAATCATCATTCCGTGCACATTCCATCATAACGTGAAAAAGATGTAAGATAAGGCGCTGATTAATTACGATTCGGAATGAGTATAGGACGTGCCCGCCGGCCTCAACGTGTAAGCTTAAAATCGCGAATCGTATAATCGATCTTGTCTAGCGAAAAATCTTGTTTGAACAGCATCCTAATCAATTCAATCTGCCGGAACACAAAGCATTGCGAAACAAAACGTAAAATGTTTTTTTTTTTCAAACTGACTTCAGTGTGCTTAGTGCGAGTTCATTAACGTTCTCGATAGCGTTTTTTTTTTTTTTTTCCTACCTAAGCTGAGAGCCTTGAGAGGCTATGTCAGCGTAACCCTAACTTTTGTAGGTGAGCTCACGGGGCTCAAACCTGATGACGTTGCTAACACGAACCCTAGCAAGAGTCGTGCTTCGCAGAATCTACCACCGGATCGGAAACGCGACCCACTGAGAAGATCCGGCGAGAAACTCAGTGGGCTGTGTCTGAGAGTTAATTTACTTGTCGAGCCCTTCGTCGCAAGCGACGGGTTCGACGAGAACGGTGACCGGTGCTTGAATTACCTAAAAGCACCGTTAGTGGATCGGGCGGATCCGAGATGACGTGTTTTGGGCGACGTCGACTGCTTTCCATTCTGTCCGCAGGATCGGGAATGTAGTTACCGGCGGCCACGATGAGAGGGTTCTCGTGTCGTGCCGCTTTATCGAAGTGGCGCATGGACGCCGACTGCAGATACTTACTGATGGACTCTAAGTCCAGGTCGTCATGGAGGTCGACGTTCCTGACGAACCACGGGGCTCCGACGGCTATCCTGCAAAAACGGGATTGAATAATTTGGAATGATTTCAAGTGTATGCGGGCCGCGTGAGCGAACACTACACTTGCATAGGTCATGACGGGGCGTATGCAAGTTTTGTAGAGTGTCACCTTATTTCTAAGGGACATTTTACTTCGCCTACATATCATCGGGTAGAGACGTCCTAGAATGAAGGCGGCACGATCGCGTACCGTCTTGATGTGGGGGCGGAATGTCATCCTACTGTCGAGGGTGACGCCTAAATATTTGACCTTCGGGGCCCACGGTATGGGCTGGTCGAACATCGTGATCGGGCGAACGGCGGGGGCGGGGGTATTGACGCGCCTAGTCGGGAGGGGGATGCTCAGCGTGGTGTTCGGAGGGCGACCCCTTTTGAAGAGCACCGCTGTGCTTTTCGTGGGGTTAATGTCGATGCGCCACTTCCGGAACCACTGTCCCATGGTGGTAGCTGCGGTCTGAAGTCGTCGATGAAGCAACGCCTTCTTCCTACACGAGTAGTAGATGGCGGTGTCATCGGCGAAGAGCGCCAGATGGGTCTCCGGAGACCGGGGTATATCGTTGATATACAAACTGAATAGTAACGGGGAGAGGGCGGAGCCTTGCGGGACTCCGGCTGTGACGTGACGGGGCCGGGAACGCGTTCCCTCGACTCGATATCGGAACGAACGGTTCGACAAGTAGTCTCGTATGATGAGCACGAGTCTGTCTGGCACTCCCATGTTATACAGTTTGAATATCAAACCGTTGTGCCAGACTTTGTCGAACGCCTTCGCTATATCGAAGAAGAGGGCTCCTGTCGGAATGGGCTCGATAGCGTAAAAGTTAGCTCATATTTGTATGGAATAGGATCGTTTGCGTACGTTTGCCGCTAGGGGCGCTGTTCCAATAACCGAGACGCGCTAACGGAAGAAAATATTCATGTTGTGATTTTTTAAGTGAAACTTCTTTAGCTGTGTTGATGTTAAAATTTAATTCGCGACAGATTCGTTACCGCTTGAGAGAAAAGATACAATTTAGGAAGAGCGAGAGTGAGAAAATAGACAAAGCGTCTCGCGAACCACTCGACCGTGGAGAGAGGGAAAGGACTAAACAAGCTAAGTCGTTTCTCTTATACACAGTATTCCCTATTACAAGAGAAATTTAATTTATGGATGAAAAGTGAAGAAAACCAGAATCCTGCACACCGCTAAAGAAGATTCACTTCTAGTGACATAAAGCGACGTTATATAGGAATTCGAACGAGGAGCGCTATTAATTTGGCACTGGCGCAATTTGAGAGGGACATATGTCCAGCAGTGGATAGCTGTGGCCTGAAAATGTATTTTTTTTTATCAAAGACACTCAAAAATACTATCCGTTATCAATGTCGGATTGTATTAAAAATTTAAGCTTTGTTTGTTTTTACTTGAATCATATTAATTAACATTCAAGAACGGTCGTAAAATTACACAACGATAATGAGCGAAAAGTGATACGCTTCATTTACGATTAAAATAATACGCTTACAAATGCTTGCTTTATTTTTATTTATTTAATTTTAACTAAAGAATAAATAGAAAGTTTGGGCTTAACGACGGAGGGAAAATCTTCCACCGAGCGGGTGATATTGCTCGGTAGACCGACGGTCCAAATGTTATTGTTACAACTTGTATATATCTAGCTGTACCCGTCCGCTTCGCTGGGCATTTAAAGTTAACATTATTATTTCTCACCCCCACAAAGATTCTCATGATTAATACCCCTGCAACTGGTGTAGGGAGTCCAACACTCATATAAATATTAGCCTATCCATTAAATACATGTATTTTCTACACGGATACCCAGTTTCAAGTCAATCGGATGCACGGTTCAGTAGTTATAACGGAACATCCGTAAAAACCACTGTAGATTTATATATTAGTATAGATATATTAATATAGATAATATGCAACCTTATCTTGAAAATGTCGTAAGTGAGATTCAGGCTTCTGTCAAATGAGTCGACTATTATCAAAGCCGGCAATGTGACTTTTGGACAATTATTGGTAAATCAGAAAAACGAATTATTGACTTTGTATTCCATTGGCAGTCACAAAACTCTTCTGAACGACATCTTAGATAAATAACAGGTTAAGTATTAACCTTTATTTAATGCAGGTTTTGAACCGTATTCTTTGAAGGAGACGATTATATTCAAATCAATCTGTATTGACATATCAATAACATTTTTTTGTCCAAATGCACAGAATTGCCACCTTTGATAATAGACGACTCAAATATCTTGCGTTGTATGATGGCTACCGTCACAAAAGATTTTACAAATACTCAATTAAATAAAAGAACGAGCTAATTTGCTCGGAACGAGAAAAAATGCTTAACGCATAAGAAATATTACCGCAGCAATTAGATTCACTGTAAATTACAATAAAATTACTGCTCACTTAAAAATAAATAAGATAAACCCTACTAATATTAACAAAACAAACTAACCTAATATAAGACTGCAGTATCAGACTCTGTATTTATATTGTCGTTGTACTTGGGGAGGTCTGTAATTATTTTGAGAGTTAACGACAAAGGGAAGATCTTCAATCAAACAGATGAAATTCCTCGGGACTTGTGTATGCAAGCTTATCTTGAAAATGTCATTTAGCGAAATTCAGGCATGTGTCAAATATCTTGGGTTCAATAATGGCTACCGCCACATTATCTATATATTAATACGTGAAGCAAAAACTTTGTACCCCTTTTTACGAAAATTGCGCTGACGGAGGAGTATGAAATTTCCCACACTTATAGAGAATATAGAGAAGGAGTGCACATTGCAAATATTTTTTTTAAATAATGCATAAAAAATACAGTAAACCAATAAAGAAAACATTACACACACTAACATATATATTTGACACACACACACGCATATATACGATTTTGTTTATTGTTAAAGTCTGTGAATAAGTTGAGAATATATTGAATATTGTTTGTCTTTATTAATATTTGTCTAAAGTGTAGTCTTGGTGAAATCTGTGATTATAGAAGCACTAGCGACCCGCCCTCGCTTCGCTTCGGAAACATTAAAACACACATGAAACAAACAAAAAAAATTAAAAAAAAGTAGCCTATGTTCATCAGGGACAATGTCGGCTTCTAATGGAAAAAGAATTTTTCAAATCGGTCCAGTAGTTTCGGAGCCTATTCGAAACAAACAAACAAACAAATCTTTCCTCTTTATAATATTAGTATAGATAATAATAGTCAATGACAATAGAATCATAATACTGTACAAACTTATAATTTCAATTAATTATGGTCGAATTTCGACTACCAGGGGACCACTAGTAAAGATTAAATATCCATAACAATATATTATTTCCTTGATAGAGCTTTCAACGGCTCGCCGTAAAGTTAGGTGGCAACACCACTGCCTCTTGCATACATCTGCCGCAAGGAATGATGCGTTCATATTCAAACAAGTGTTGTGATTTTGGGAGGATTGTCCATTAAAACTGTTGATTATTTTTTTATTTTTTATTTATTGCTTAGATGGGTGAACGATCTCACAGCCCACCTGGTGTTAAGTAGTTACTGAAGCCCATAGACATCCACAACGTAGATGCGCCACCCACCTTGAGATGTAAGTTCTGAGGTCTCAAGTATAGTTACAACGGTTGCCCCACCCTTTAAGCCGAAACACATTACTGCTTCAACAAACGGAGAGGCTGGAACTTAAATTAGGTCTGTTAGAAATAGACATTTAAGTTTCTGGGCCGTAGATAAGATAAGAAGGATCGTCGTGTTTCCTTGTAGGGGTACGGAACGGGCCTCGAGGCAAACCCCTCTGCCCGGGCAGAAGCTCTCTACAAATTAAGGGCCGGGGTGAAGTGATGCAGGGGTGAGATGGTGGGGGGCTGTTCGCAGAGTGCTCAGCACACGCACTCCGACCTTACCTCACTCACTCACGGCTTTAAATGCTACCTATTTCTGCCACCCTGCCTATTTCTGCCGTGAAGAAGTAATGCGTTTCGGTTTGAAGGGTGGGGTAGCTGTTGTAACTATACTGAGACCTTAGAACTCATATCTCAAGGTGGGTGGCGCATTTACGTTGTAGATGTCTATGGGCTCCAGTAACCACTTAAAAACCGGGTGGACTGTGAGCTCGTCCACGCACCTAAACAATAAAAAAAAAGAACTTGCAACATGAGACCGAAAACTCAGTTGGATCCCTTCAAAGCCGAACGTATGAGTGGTTCGCGATAGAAGTAAGCCAGACTATTGTGTTCGTCGACATTTGTTAGGACGCATTGAAAACAAAGAAAATAAATAAATAAATGGACAACGGATCTATTCACGATGTAGTCTAACCACTAAAAAAGGCTAGCCGTAGAATAATCGAAACACAACCATTATCACGGTAAGCAATTGCGAAGCGATCGAATTCAATACCTAAATTTAATTTAAATTAAATCTAGATATTAATTAACCTCTTAACATAACAATAAACAGTCTCGCGAACGCACATCGCCGAATTATCCGCGTTTTATTGCTCATCGACCTTTCGCTATAACGATAACCGATAACTTATCTATACTATAATATTATAAAGAGGAAAGATTTGTTTGTTTGTTTGTATTGAATAGGCTCCGAAACTACTGAACCGAATTGAAAAATTCTTTCACTGTTTGGAAGCTACACTACATATTCCCGAGTGACATAGGCAATAATATTTTTTGAAAAAAATTAGGGATCTTTACTAAAACTCCAATAATGTAACCCAAGGTGTAAAAAAATTACCTAAAATATTCTTTACATCCTGTGCCCTGCGAAAACTATTGATGTTAGAATAAAATAATGTACCACGAATTTGTAAAATACATTATTATTCACAAAAAGTGTCGTGACAGCATATGTCTAACTATTATGCTGCAATGAGTGTACTTTTATTTAAAAAAATAAAACAACGTCAAATATCGTTGAAATTTTTGTTAAAGACCCGAGCGAAGCCGGAGCGGGCCGCTTGTATTTATATAATTCGATAACGTTGCATTTTTGTACATCGTGTCACAGGTTATCGCCTTTATTTTCGCTCTAATAAAACGCCTGATTTGACAATGTCATTTATAACGAGCGATTTTATTTTTTATTAATTGCTTATATGGGTGGACAAGCTCACAGCCCACCTGGTGTTAAGTGGTAACTGGAGCTCATAGACATCTACAACGTAAATGCGCCACCCACCTTGAGATATAAAGGTCTCAGTATAGTTACGAGAGCTTACGAGAAGCAAAAACGGATTTACTAAAAGTCACCGTGTCCTTACTGTACTTATCAATTGAACCAACGAATTTGCATAGGAATTGAGTCTGATGAAGGTTTTATTTTTTATTTCTTATCGTCCGTGTTGGCAGACGATCATAGGGCCCACATGATGATGAGGAATTACCGTCACTCATGGACGCCAGCAATGTCAAGGGCAGAGTCAAGCCGCTGCATACCGCTTAATACTCTCCACAAGCCTCGTTTGAAGAAGGATATAGCGCTCGGGAAACACCGTGGAGGGGAGCTTATTCCAAAGGCCGATGTTACGTGGCAGAAAAAATATCTGGAAACGCACTGTGGATGAACGCAGTGGCTCCAGGTAGTATGGATGAGCTCTAATTCGGTGGTGAACGTTGCGATAGTGTCGTAGCAAACTTGGTTGTTTGTCATTCCCGATCCTGCGGAAAGAATGGAAAGCAGTCGACGTCGCCGGAAACATGTCATTTCGGATCCTCCCGATCCACTAACGGTGCTTTTAGATACCTCAAGCACCGGTCACCATTCTCGTCGAACCCGTCGCTTGCGATTAAGGTCTCGATAATTAACCCTTAGACACAGCCCACTGAGTTTCTCGCCGGATCTTCTCAGTGGGTCGCGTTTCCGATCCGGTGGTAGATTCTGCGAAGCACGGCTCTTGCTAGGGTTCGTGTGAGCAACGTTGTCAAGTTTGGGCCCCGTGAGCTCACCTACTAGTTAAGGTTCCGCTGAAATAGTCTTGTCAAGACTATCAGCTTAGGTAGGGAAAAAAAGGTTGTTTGCGAATGTGAAGTTAAATTACAAGTTGACATTAGGGTTTAAATTTTTTCATCGCGATGCTCCTACCGTTATCGGTGACTAACGTATCCGATGTGTAGGGACTTTCATTCGGCGTAGATGACGTAGACAAGATCGTGCGTAGGCGAAAATTCGGCCAAGGTTCAGTACCACGAAAATTGGACGTCAAACTTATTACCTTTTTGTTTTGCGCTATTTAAATATGAAATCATTTTGACTATTTCCGGTTTCTTTTTGTTTTTTTTTATTGCATAGATGTTTCGACGAGCTCACAGCCCACGTCGCATTAAGTGGTTACCGGAGCCCATAGACATCTACAATGTAAATGCGCCACCCACCTTGAGATATGAATTTTAAGGTCTCAGTACAGTTACAACGTCTGCCCCACCCTTCAAATGGAAATGCATTACTGCTTCACGGCAGAAATAGGCAGGGCGGTGGTACTTACCCATGCAGTCTCACAAGAGGTCCTACCACCAGTTCTCATAAAATAAAGATTGTGAGATAAGGCAGTACCTACTGTGAACTCAAATTTTCTTTCGGATCTTAATTTACAGTAATCCCCCATATAAAACGGTAGTCTTATCTTTCATGTTACGCGGTTTCAATCCCTCTTATAACACGGATATTCCCCCATATAACGCGATTACACACGCTACATTTCTGTACATATTGTGATATTTATAATAATTTGTACAGTTCATAATTAATTTCACGTGCCCACTGTCAATTGTGCTGTTATAAAATGAAATGAAATTAATTTATTAAATTTTTGTTCCTATTTTTTTTTTATATATATACAGAGGAACAAATCTTCCAATGCGCATGAAGATGGCACAGTTCCCAAGATACTGGCTGCGTTACCTCGTTGGACAGCCAGACTCACTCTCTGTGCAAAGTACCAGCCGGCCTTATAGGATCACGTGTAGCCCCGTTCAAGCATTTGGAGATTTCTGATCAATTTTCTGATTTCTGATTTGTATTGTATTATGTTTCTTTATATATTATATTTGTACATAGCGCTTTATATGGGTTCATACAAGCGTGTTATGCAAGAACACTCCTACAATGAGTCTCCTATAACGCGGATACAATCTACCGTTATCGGGGAGATTATTGTAATTTTTTTGCAGAGCTTATATTTAGATCAAACCGTTGAGAAACCCCAATTCAAATGTTCCAGGGTGTCGCTGCCGTATGAAAAGATTTCATCGTTCAAACCTCTATCGCATTTCGTCACAACTGAACTGAAAGTCTTAGCCAACGATGACGCTACAGCATCTAAGATCGTCAGCGAGATACAGAAGGCATTTGCTGAATCTGGTAAGACCTTATTAATCAAATGGATCTGGTCGGTTGTGGGCATTCTAAACTTTTTTATCCAGAGTTCATTTTTTTTTCTTAGACGGGTGGACGAGCTAACAGCCCACCTGGTGTTAAGTGGTTTCTGGAGCCTATAGACATCTACGATAAATGCGCCACCCCTAAGGTCTCAAGTATAGTTACAACGGCTGCCCCATCATTCAAACCGAAACGCATTACTTCTTCACGGCAGAAATAGTTAGGGTGGTGGTACCTACCCACGTGGACTCACTAGAGGTCCTCCTACCACCAGTAAAATAAGGTCAAAATTGTCTATCCAAATCCACTCATAACTTAGCAACATGGTTTACGCAGGGTAAGGAATTCCACAACTACCGAAAGACACATTTACCAAGCATATCTTTGCAGCTATAGAGGGGATCTTCGTGAATAATCATCCGCAGCTAGTGCCCGACTTTTTCTTTTCTCGCTTCAGATACCTATCATGGATGGATTTCCTTGCTTGCGGCTGTTGACTGCGCACTGTTTACTTTGTATTTCTGAGACCACATTTATTTGGCATATCTTCGGAGACCTAATTTACGTAGACCAAAAGTTTGTGTTATCTGACTGCAGTCTCGTTGTTGATTTTCGGCCAAGAGAACAGACAAGATTTATGTTTTGTTTACTTTCCTTTTCGTAAGTAGGTCAGAGGGTTTTAACCAGAGTTAATTAATCGAAAGAAGAATCTAGAAGATTGCACAAAGTGGGAATGAGTTGCTCGCTCCGGGCATTTCAATATTGTAGTAATTGTTACGTTATAATACTCATTGTAAAAAATTTATATTTAAAAAAAAAAATGTAATATTAAAAAATTAATAAGTAATAATTTCTTATTAAAAAAAAAAAAAAACGTGCCCGCTGAGTTTCTTGCCAATTCTTCTCAGGACGGAGGCTAGTTCTTGTGAATTGGCGGTAGTTCTTTTAACGTTCAACAAGTATGTACTTTTATTTATGTTGAATAATTTTTTTTTATTTGATTTGATTTGATTTGAAAGAAACATTCTTTATTTCCTTGCCTTTGACGGGCAGGCTGACGTATTTCCTGCCCACCACACACGCAGGTCCCACCTGATTTTAAATGCCCACGCCCACCCGAGCTTAATAAATAGTTAGCAGAAATAAAGAGAACGGTTTCATCGTAATAATTTGGGAACACATGGAATCCTAGTGTGTGGGCACAGAGCTGGGGTGCAGTAGTTGTTTACTAACGATAAGTCTCTATTTTACTAACTCACTTTAATACACTCAATCATGTACAAATGTTCTATGCTATAAATGTTAAAAGTTAATGGTGTCATATAAAAATGAATTGCTGTTCGTTGGTCTCGCTAAAACTCGAGAACGGCTGGACCGATTTGGCTAATTTTGGTCTCGAATTATTTGTAGAAGTCCAGAGAAGGCTTAAAAGGTAAATAAATATGAAAATGCTTGGAATTAAATAAAAATAACAATTTTGTTTGTTTATTTTGTACAAAAGTTTAGGTCTTTTATTTATCGATTGAGGCACTACGAAGTTTGCCGGGTCAGCTAGTAATTAATAAATGTTAATGCTAAATGTTACGGTCGCGAGGACTGAACCCGAGTTACGGGTTGGGGTTAGATGATAGTAGAAGTGTCAGTATTAGTATGCCAATTAATTAATTATACTGGATTGGTTTGGCACGATCATATTCCTGCGTAGTTGATGGCAATGCTGAAGTTTATTGGGTAGTGTTCAAAACAGACCACCCCATCGATGTACTTAAGATTATGTTAATTGCCTGTATGCAATCTCAAATTAATTTTTAAACATTTCCAGATATAATAAAGATCAAAACCGAAAAAACAGTTATGTCGGAGCGACAACAGCACATTTTGCGGTCGGTGGTTGATATGGAGGAAGCCGTCGAAGAACTAGCTTCTACATTAGACCTCGACCAAGAAAATATATTCCACGTGGTGCAAAAGAAATCGTTGCCTCACAATATCTGGGTTGGAAACGAAAGAATAATGTTCTTCAATGATGAGAAAGGTAAATTTTATCCACAATCTGAAACAGCCCGTGAAGGCTTTATAAGCTCCTTTATAAGCTTTATGTTTCCAACAAAGTTAAGAAACCTATTTAGACAGATCATAAATAAAAAATTATCATCATAATACTTCAAGTATGTCGTGATTGTGAAGAAGTTGTTAAAGAGAATGAGAAGCAGTGGTATAGAAGGGCTATATGTTATGAACGTTTTATGGATGATATTATAATAATAATCATTTGCGATCCTCTTATGTAAAATATATAATTATTATTATAATATAATCCATAAAACGTTAATAGCATTTAGCCCTGTCGCCTGCTGCCTGTTGTAATTTTACTTCTGGAGAGAAGAAATTGAGGCTCGCATGTGTGCAACATTAAAATTCTTCCACTCATGTATCCAAGCCATGTCATTCAAGTTGCTGTATCTTTAAGATCCCAGCTACAGATCAATAACCCTAGGTGAACTGTGTGTGAACTGTGAACTTATATGCCCGTATGCGAATAAAAAATCACATCTTAAAACTTGTACAGCATCAGAAACAATAGTGAAAGCGTTGGACGGCTGGATATATCAGACTTCGGTACTCCGAGGAGCCAGATCGGACACTCCTGATCAAGCCCGAAGCACGAGGTTCCCGCCGGAGTCGGCCTACCACATCACACTGTCCATAGTGCATCCCAGGCCTGACACAATGCAAGTTGTTTGGAATGCCGCTGAAGCTGTCGAGGGTATGACTAAGATTTCACCTAATTCGGCAATTTCCAGATTTGGTCCGTTAAATGGATACCTTTACTGGTGGTAGGACCTCTTGTGAGTCCGCAGGTAGGTACCACCGCCCCGCCTATTTCTGCCGTGAAGCAGTAATGCGTTTCGGCTTAAAGGGTGGGGCAGCCGTTAAAACTATACCTGAGACCTTAGAACTTATATCTCAATGTGGGCGGCGCATTTACGTTGTAGATGTCCATGGGCTCCAGTAACCACTTAACACCATGTGGGCTTTGATCTCGTCCATCCATCTAAGCCATTAAAAAAATGTATACATTTCTCAGATTACATTGGCAGCTTTGTCGACGAGTTAAGCTCCTTGCACAACTTCACGCTGAAGTCGCAATGGCTTCATCTACTCGACTTTGAATTTCAAGCTAGAGAGGTAAGCCATTTATGAAACCGTAATTCGTTCCTGGACAGTCTGTCTAGAAAACTTAATTTAAATATCATACTATCTGCATCTACAGCACTGCTTTTGTTTTCTTTTTTGTTATTTCATAAATGACTAGCTGCACCCGTCCGTTTCGCTGGGCATTTCAAATTAACATTATTATTTCTCACCCCCACAAAGATTCTCATCATTAACGCCCCCGCAACTGGTGTAGGGAGTCCAACACTCATATAAATATTAGCCTATCCATTAAGTACATGTATTTTCTACATGGATACCAAGTTTCGAGTCAATCGCATGCACGGTTCAGTAGTTATAACGGAACATCCGTAAAAACCACTGTAGATTTATATTATAATATAGATTAGTTACAGGAACCAAGAACGTTCTAAAATTACCAAAAGTGCCCATTTTTTGGTAGTTTTGTCCGAAAATTCTCCAGAAAAATAATTTAATAAGAAAAACATTAAGAAAATAACTATAGTTTTAAATGACGAAGAGAGGGGAATGCGTAATGTTGATTTCTATAAGTTGATTTTTGAATTAATATTCGTGGTTGCCCAGTGATCGAAATACGACTAGAGGTAATTAATTTAAATTATAAGTTTGAGCATTATTATGGTTATATTATCAAAGACTTTACTTCTAGAATCACAGCTTTCGCCAAGACTACATTTATAGACATATAATATTATAGACTATAGACAAACAATATTAATTTATTCTCAATTAGAGCACAGACTTTGAGAATAAACAAAAGAATATATATTCGTGTGTGGTAAACACGTGGTAGTGTGTGTAATGTTTTTTTTTATTGATTTAATGTATTTTTTATGCATAATTCAAAAAAAATATTAGTATACTGCACTCCTTCACTATATTCTCTATAAGTGTGGAAAATTTCATAGTCATCCGTCCTCGCAATTTTCGTAAAAAGGGGTACATAGTTTTTGCTTCACGTATTAAATATATAAATATATTATCTGTCAGAGCCACTGCTGTCAATGTCAAACGGAATATTGTAGACGCGGAAAAATATAGCCCATCCAGGGCTCTGAAACTACCATACTTTAAGACAACTATTTTTTTTTGGATGGTAACTATCGACTTCTAGCGGATGCCCCTAAACTTATATGTTGTTAAAATTAAGACATTTAATTATTATGCAACTAAACACAGAAAATAAATAATTAATAAATCATACAAGTCTTTATTTGTTATAGACAAATTGATTTTTATCAATTAGTGGTTTCAGAAAATTTACAAAATCCTTCATTATAAAATAAAATATAGGATAGGTAATATATTACTGCCATCTACAGGAGCAATGAGAAACAAATCAAAGCGAAACCATCTAGTAGCCGACGCCCGTAAACATTTTTGTTGAGTGCTTGAGTTGCTTATCTATAACTAATTAATAGTACACATAGTATTATCTATGAGCACATCTGCCAATTTAGGCTTCTTTTTTTTATTGCCCTTGTAGGTTGACGAGCATACGGCCCACCTGATGGTGAGTGGTTACCGTTGCCCATGGACTTCAGCAATGCCAGGGGCAGCGCCAAGCCGCTGCCTACCGCTTAATACTCTCCACAAGCCTCTTTTAAAGAAGGACATGTCATAGCGCTCGGGAAACACCGCAGAGGGGAGCTCATTCCATAGCCGGATGGTACGTGGCAAAAAAGACCTCTGGAAACGCACTGTCGATTAACGCAGCGGTTCCAGATAATATGGATGAACTCTGCTCCGATGGCGGGAGGTGCGATGATAAAAAGGAGATGAGGGGAACATCTCAAACAATTCCTCAGAGCATTACCATTCGTATAGCGCTATCTCTGTCTCCGAAGTCGAAATTAGCCGATCGTTGCTTTCTTCTTTCTCTTAATGAACCGTTGTGCAATGTTTATCGGCGGGAACTGTATGTTAATTTTTCATAATTTATTCATAATTAAGGTAAAAGAAGCCAGTGAATGGGGACGTCACTTCGCGGTGCGTCAGGACCGGCTGTCATTGTTATTGACAAGGCTCGAGGAACGAGCTGCGACGCACGTCTCTGAGCTATCGACGATCAACCTGGCGCTCTACATCGTGCCCTGCGATAAAGCTCCCATTATTATATACGATAATGAAGGTAAACTCGCTATCTTAGAAAATCAGACAAAACTTAGGAACACGTCGCTTTTAAAAAAGATATAGCCTGTAGCTTTTTTTTTACTTTTTACCGGTGGTTGGACGTCTTTTGAGTCCGCACGGGTAGGTACCACCACTACCACCACCCTGCCTATTTCTGCCGTGAAGCAGTAAAGCGTTTCGGTTTGATGGGCGGGGCAGCCGTTGTAACTATACTGAGAATCTAGAACTCATATCTCAAGGTGGGTGACGGCATTTACGTTGTAGATGTCTATGGGCTCCGATAACCGCTTAACACAAGGGGGGCCGTGAGCTCGTCTACCCAACTAAGCAAAAAAAAAAAACTAAATGCATTAGACATTATTGACAAATTAAAATGTTTAATTGGAAAAGTTAAGAATTTTGATATCTGATCTTCTGTCTCTTACCGCTGTGGCTGGCCTAAATGATGAGATCTTCGATATAATCGTATCGAGCGCTCTGACTTATTTATCTATTTATTTCGATTCTTAGTTCGATTAACTATTAAGGCATGACATTGAAATATCGACTTTATTGCATAGTGACTGTCTCTCACTCCAAGCGAAGGTTGACTACTTCGCGGCATAAGCAGACAGGATGATGGTCCGCACCCTTGTGGGCTCACAATATGCCCTATGGCCATGACTTTTGCGTTGTGTTGTCCATTTGCTGTGATCATTTTTTATAGCTTAGATGTTTGCACAAGCTCCCGGCCTACCTGGTGTTAAGTGGTTACTGGAGCCCATAGATATCTACGACGTAAATGTGCGACCCACCTTGAGATATGAGTTCTAAAGTCTCAGTATAGTTACAACGGCGGCCCCGTCCTTCAAACCGAAACGCATTACTGCTTCACGGCAGAAATAGACAGGGTGGTGGTACCTACCCGTGCGGACTCACAGGACGTCATGTAAAAACGATAATCAGTTAACAAAAAAAAAATCTTAGCGATTTTAATAAACCAAACGGCGTATTCAGGTTGCCCTAATGAAGCTTTCCTTGTAGGTCGCAAAAATCCTTTGTCGATACAAGCATTTATGTCCCCCAAGTGGGGGGGCGTGGTGATCGCCAGTCCCCCGGCCGGGCAGTGCTCCCAGCAGGTCCGGGAGTTCGAGCCCAGCGTGGGACAGGTCATGGGCGCGTTCGTGTCCCACCTCAGGGAGTTGCTCGGGATCACGAAAAAGGTATTTTTCAGTTTTAGTAGGACTAGGAAAAGGAAAGACCATATACCAAATGGGAAGAAGATATCGAGGAGGTGAAAGGCCATATGGTTTAAGAGACGTTTCGCTTAATAAGCGACATTTATCTTTGTAATTAAAGGTCCGTTTTTTTTGGTATCAGCATCAACGGTTTGATATTTTTAAGCGTCAGTTAAGTTTACTCCGTTCAGATAGCTGAAGAAGCTTTCTTGTTATAATTCATGAATTGTTATGAACACAGTCTTAAACAATTGCTTACACGCGTTGGACTTACAATAGTCAACAAACTATGTCAATATTAAGAAGACAGTTAACTTTAACTAATCTTAGTTAACTAAATAGTAATGTTGCGCCGATATATAATATTGATCAGTCCAACGCTTGAGGCCACGACCGCGAGGTCTTTTACCATTTACCCTACCCTGAACAACAAGTTTCTCGATAGACTCTGCTGGCCGTCGCGATACCTGAAGCTAATATCGTGCAGAATCTCCAAGTTAGGTCATCAGTCAGGCTTTGCGTGTACTGGTTTTGTTTAGGAGTTATTTTGTGTGCCTCACTCTTAATAGTGACTTCGTGCTGTGGTAGGTTTGTTGTTGGAGTACCTATACTCATGGTGCAGTATAGATCATTCTCATTGGAAGTCAAATGTACGGTTTCAGTCCTACTATAGCTTTTTCGGCAATTGACAGGACGCAATCGAAGGAGCACACTTAGAGCCTTTGAGGTCGGTGTCGCCGCGCCGCTGGGAGGTGGACGCGCTACTCCGCATCAGGACCTTAGAGCAGGTCACATCCGCTGAAAGAACTCTACAGTCTCTAGCGCAATTATTGGGTAATACATCTATAATTATATAGAGTAGCGTTAGGGCTTTTTCAAAACAACTATCATAATTGTTTTATACCAAAGACAATCATTAGTAATGATCACTACTGTACTTAATATAGGTCTTGCATTAGACGCCTTCAGCTAGGAGCAGGCTTAGGGAGCCCGGTAACCGTACTCGTCGAACTCGACAAAGAGGTCGACGTGCAACCTAACCCATGCATCAGCCCGCTGAGTTTCTCTCCAGATCTTCTCGGCGGGTCGGGATTCCGATCCGGTAGTAGATTCATTCGCGAAGCAGCTGCTATTGAATTGTTAGGTCTTCTTCGGAGGCGCTCGGGCAGCTGTTAGCAAATCCCACCCCTCCTGGCTGAGCCTTTGCTCGCCCACCTGTCCTAGTGAAACTGGAAAGGCCTTAGAGCCACCAGTAATCATTCGATTATTTCACTAAAAAAACTCATACCTTTAAATAAAATATCATACCTACATTCCGGCCCGAAGCTTTTGAAGTGGTAATTGTTGGACTAATAGTCTGGGTTTCGTATGAAAAGACGGAGATTTGCAAGGATAGTTTTTATTCGAACAGCGATACGCATTTATTTGTCAGTGGTCGTAGGCCAAAAAGGGAAGAGAGGGTGACAACTACAATTGACGTTGACATATATTAGGCGAGTGACAGCTGTCAGTTGATATTGATATTACTGGGATGCATTTAGGTATTATATAATTCTAACAGTATTTTTTTATGCTTAGTTGGGTGAACGAGCTCACAGACCACCTGTTGTTAAGTGCTTACTAGAGCCCAGAGACATTTACAACGTAAATACGCCACCCAACTTGAGGCTGCCCCACCCTCCAAACCGAAACGCATTACTGCTTCACGGCAAAAATAGGCAAGGCGGTGGTACCTACCCGTGCCGACTCACAAGAGGTCCTACCACCTGCAATTTATGAGTTTGGTATTTCTTTTTGCTTCCGCTACCCTTCCACCAGGTATTAGTCCTGATTATGATGACGGGATATGAATAGTGTGTTAGTAGCTGGTGATGTATACGAGGGTGTGTCCACTGCGTACTAAGCCGTCGCTGTTCTCTACAGAGGAGATATCGAACATAGTGATAAACGATGAAGTGGGCGCGTCCATCGCGGCCGCGGTGTCCGAGCTGGAGGCGGGCGCGGGGGAGGGCGCGAGGGCGGACGCGGCGCGGGCTGGGCGGGCACACGCGCATGCGCAGCGCGCCTTCACGCACCCCAGTCTACTCGCACTGCTGTACTTCCCGGACGATCAGAAGTTAGTATATAGCATATAGACAAACATAGTACAAGCAGCGTACCGCTTATATATTATGACTAGCCATACTCGCCCGCTTCACTGGGCATTTCAAATTAACATAATTATTTATTGTCATTATTATTAGAGAGCCCAACACTCATATAAATATTAGCGTATCCATTAAGTACATGTATTTTCTACATGAATACCAAGTTTCAAGTCAATCGGATGCACGGTTCAGTAGTTGTAACGGAACATCCGTAAAAACCACTGTAGATTTATATATTAGTATAGATTAAATATATTACTTATTAAATATATGTCGGAGACGGTCGTTAGTTTGGTAGCAAAACGAAACGCGGCACGATTCCCGAGAGGTGACAACACGATCGTAATGTCATCGGAACTCGGCTAACTTCGTGCTACCGTCTTAAGTACCGTCGTTCGTTTTCGTTTGCTAACGTCAAGAGAAGATTTCTAAATTGTTCTAAGATAACAAACGGGATTGGTGTACTCAATATTTCTCTTAACTCGATCACCTTAGCTATTCGCCCCTATTATGTCTGACGATGGTGTTAATAATGCAGTTTCCCCGACATATATATATTTATGTAACCTCTGTGATATATATTTTCTTTTTTCTTTATTTTATTGCTTAAATGGGTGGATGAACCCACAGGTCACCTGTTGTTAAGAGGTTCAAATAGCTAGGACAACATTCAGATGTCAACGAAAAAGACCTTAGTTCATTAGTGACCAAGAAATTTTTACTAAAAACAACAATAAACCGTGATACTTTCATTATATTAAAATTAAATTTATTAATTTGTTAAAAAAAAAATCGAAGTCAAACTCGCAAGATTGAATTTCCTTACAAACTGATAGATAATATTCCTGTTTGGACATTGAATTGTTTAATGAAAGCGTGTCGGAATTAAAATAAATTATACACAATGAAATGTAAAAAACAAAAAACAAACACTTAATCTTTATTGCTACTATTCTAGTTTCCCACATGAATAATTCATTTGCTATCGTATGAATGTTTAATATATGTACATTTATATATTTATTCACGTTTCAGATACGCGATCTACATACCGTTGTTTTTACCGATAATGTTCCCGGTGGTTTTGTCATTGAGAATATTGGTATTATGGTTCATGGGGAAACCGGTGCATAAAGAAAAAACTGATTGAAATTTATTTTAAAGTATTACAAATAAAATATTTTAGGTTATGTGCGTTTTATTTTATCCTAATATTCGAAAATAGCTAATAATATAGCTAATATAGCCCTAAGATGGCTGATTTAGCTGTTGTCGTTTGAAGTGATACATGCAGGGATGATGGAGAACTGAAGAATATGTAACAAAGTCGTCACACACAAAGCAGCACAATTTTCCACAAACTAACAATTGTCTTAGATTGGTATTAATGTTTCGAAAAAAAAAAATTACAATATGTAGGTACATTGTGCTCAAAACTTAAAAAACCGCAAAGTAAAAAAAAAGAAAAAGAAAACATGTATGTATGTGATAAAAAAACACGCTTCTACTTTGTGAGGGTGACATCAAAATCACTTTATTCATAAGGGTGAGACCAATAAGATGAATTAAATTTTAGCTTAAAAAAACGCGGGACTCGCCTTTTGTATCATAATAAAACAATGCTAATTTTGGTGTCATTAAAATGACCCAGCCATAAATTGCTATTCAAAACTGTGACGATATTTGTAGTTCTTATTAACATTGTCTCTAAACGCGGAAGTTAGCGACAATACGTGCTATGAATTTACTTTTTGTAAAATATGTACATCTTAAGAGGAACAGTGTGTTTGACAGTTTTTTTAAATTAATTTGACCGTCAAAAATACTGTAAGAGCTTCAACACAAAGCCAACTAGTTCTATTAAAGTTCTTGTAAATTAAGTATATTTTTTTTATTTTTTTTGTTTTTCTACGTATGCTTGTAGCCTAGAAGATTATGCTAGCGTGACCGGGTGAGTAGGTGAGCTCACGGGGCTCTAACCTGACGACGTTGCTAACGCTAACCCTAGCAAGAGCAGTGCTTCGCAGAATCTATTATCGGATCGGAAAAGCGACCCACTGAGAATATCCGGCGAGAAACTCAGAGGGCTATATCTAAGGGTCCTTAATTCCTATGATTGTACTTAGTATTCAAAGTAATTCAAAAAGTGACACGTGTCACTATTTTAACCGCATAAATTTGGAATTCAATTTAAGGATATTCTTTGTTTATAATGTTCAAAATGGTCATAATGGTCTTTAAAAAAAGGTAGACGTGATGAAAAAACGAAAGAAATCCTTTATTTCTGGCTCCGCTGAAAACCATGTGCACGCTCCATTTCAAGCCAATTTTTTCACTTTATTTATGGTTTCACGATGCAACCTAACCTATGCATCAGCCTGCTGAGTTTCTCGGCGGTTCTTATGAGCGATTCCATTTGCCTTTGAGCTGATAGGTCTTGGCCGAACGCTCTCGGGCAGCTGTTGGCAAATCCCACCTCTCCTAGCTGAGCTTTACTAGTGGTAAGACCTCTTGTGAGCCCGCACGGGTAGGTACCACCACCCCGCCTACTTCTGCCGTGAAGCAGTAGCGCGTTTTGGTTTGAAAGGTGGGGCAGCCGTTGTAACTAAACTGAGACCGTGGAACTCATATCTCAAGGCATTTACGTTGTAGATGTGTATGGGCTCCAGTAACCACTTAACATCAGGTGGGCTGTGAGCTCGTACAACCATCTAAGCACTAAAAAAAAAAAAAAAAAACTGTCCGAATTGGAGTAGTTTCTTTTTATGAAGCCAAACCAGTTTTTTTTGGTCTTTATAAGTAAATGAGCCACGGTCCGGAAATTAGTGATTACCGTCGCTGACACGACAGCAATAGCCAAGACGCCATCTACTACTGAATACTCTCCGTAAACCCCGTTTGAGGTAGAACATGTCGCACGCTGCCCTCGGGAATCACTGTGGAGGGGAGCTCATTCCGGATGGTATGTCACATAAAATGTCTTTTTTTTAAATTGAAAGATTACTGGTGGCCCGGAGGCCTTTCCAGTTTCACCAGGGCAGATGGGCGAGCAAAGTCTCAGCCAGGAGGGGTGGGATTTGCTAACAGCTGCCCGAGCGCCTCCGAAGGAGACCTAGCAACTCAACCTAACAGCAATTGCTTCGCGAATGTATCTGTTACCGGATCGTATAAAATATCTCTAGAAACCTACTATCAACATATTAGGTCTACCTTCCTCAAACACCACGTTCTACAGATGTAACAATCCACAAACGAAGAAGACGGCGAGATATTTTAAGTTAACAAATAAAACACATTTGATTTGCCTCATATCATATATGTATTTATGTAATACGATACACGTTAAATGTTATTTCAGAGGTATGGCCGTGCGTCAGACACATAAATAATTACACAATTAGAAAACAATATATGAAGTAGATTCCTTGACTACAAATTGCTTAGGACGTTCCCACATTATAAGCAAGGTAATTTTGTTGTCTCCTCTGTTATCTATAGGTGCACATGGTTGATTGAAACTGCGAACCAAAATGGCAGTTCACTGTAAAATGGCCGAAATATAAAAAGGCGCCAAAGATGTAAATGTCACTTAATTGCCATTTAGTATTAGTCCCTTTTAAGATATGCTAAATTTAGATTAAAAATCGATATACAGTTATCTACGATAAATAAATAAAAAACAACACATAACGTGTATGTACCGTAACATTAGTGTGCATAATAACGATTTATTCGTGATCCTTACTAACTATATACTTTTCTACATTAAATCATAGCTTCGTCTGATATGTGTAATATTTATGTTTGGTTAATTTGTTTCTCCTGCTTTATTTTGAGCTTTATATAACTTAAGCTTGTATAATATAACAACTGAAACCGTTATACCGCTAATTTTTTATGAGAATTACCGATCGTATCCTTTAAACAGCTAATGAAGTCGTTTTATTCAAGCCCCGAATATTACGCCTAGTCCCAATCCGTTTCGGTAACGATCGCAAAATTCTCTCCCTTCCCTGGTAAATAACCAAATTCCCACAGCGAATTACCCAAGACTAGAGTTTCACCCTCTTGCACTTCTACGTTGAGGGTGTAACAGTCTTCCTCGCAGGGTGCACGAGGCCTCAACTGAACGAAGGACTTTCCTTTTAATTGAGACATTATGATTAGACCCACGTCGAGCTCCAGAAACTTGTATCTGTGAGTATCATAGTTTTTCGACAGCACCAGCCAGTTGAAATGAGATGGGGGAATGTGGGGGGAAAGGAAATACGGTCTCGGAGCGAGGATCCTAAACGTTTTTACCGCGTGGATATCGCAGTTCTGGAAGTGAACGAACCAACTAGGAATCTCTGTATTGGTGATGCGGGAAATGATTTCCTCCAAGTCCATGGGCTGACGAGCAATTTTGATGTTCGTCAAGATCCTGCATGGTACGGAATCGCGCAGTCTCGAGTCTTCGCTTATAAAACTGGTGAGGTTTAGCTCGCTGCTAGCCCAATCGTAATAGGCATCTACCACGATGACCGGGGCTCCACGCATGAGATGATGATTGAACACTTCGCTGTAACTAGTGTCCGATAAACGAGCAACGTTTTCTGAAACACGATATTACAATTCAGACCTTTTCTTCTAATAGACAGACTTATTATAACCCATCAGTATTTAAATCTTATCTAGGATATAAGCAGAAAATACTCACTGACAGCCTCACATGAAATGCAATCAATTGGCGTTATAACATTATCACTATCTAAACTCTGCGGTTGAGATCTCTCTATCAAGCACTTGTTGTAGTATAGTGGTGTCCAGTCCCATACGGGCAGGATCTTGATCAGCATAATTCTTGCAGCAGCCGATGCGTGCCACTGGAATGTATCCGTTTGGCTCACAGTGTAACCCAACGCCAATACAATAATGATACACAAGAAGAATCTCGTCCAACGTCTGATGTATGCTTTCCGCACAGCATTCGTCAGAGGTCGACATATAATATCCATTTCTTCGTCACTTATTCCCGCTTCTTTACAATATTCGTAAAAAGAACGCACTTCAGAGTTAATTAGTTGAAATTTCTCACGCTTAGACATATTCGGGGTACTTTTCAAACTCATTTTCACGGCTGTTCAGTAGAGTTCAAGACGATCGATATTACATTCAGTGTTCGTTCGTGGCAACATAACATGGTATATATATAACTACACTGTAACATCAATATTAGAAATTCGCGCGCGCGCGGGATACATGCAACGGATTCTTCTTCTTCTTTTCAGTATGGCAATGGGTTTTCTCGTGCTGCCATTGCTACCAGCTTCGCGTTTAGAAAATCTTCAATTACTTTTATTAAGTATGTACATTTTTTGTAAGTTATTTAAAAAAAGATGAAGAGCTAAATGAAATAATGTCGATTTATCTGAAATTGTAATTACACGTCTGAACCTGAAAAAAACACTGATATTTTTGTTTATAAAACACGCACGGTCATCCGGCCCCAAATTAGGATTCCCAGTGTTATGGTACCAGAGACATATATACATACATACATATTATTATATACCTAGATAATAAACACCCAAACAAAGAGCAAACAAACTTGTTCATCACACACATGTTTGCTCGATTTGGGAATCGAACCCACAGCCCTCGGCGGCGTCACAGTTAGGGACGCTAACTATTGCACCACCAGATCGGTCATAACTGATAACAAACTAAGAAAATGTACACAAATTCGTTCCTCGCGTTGGCGCCAAAAACTCTACTACATAATTACAAGTAACTCGCGAAGGACAAATAGACAGAACAGCATAAACTGATTACAAGTAACAAAAAGAATGGGTATGTAACTCAAATGTTTTTTGAATTGGTCAAGATTGTTCACATTTTTATCATTGAACAATTTTGACAAAAAATTTGTCTTGCAACGTTTTTAATACAACCGGAAGTCGTAACGGATAAAAATATAGCATGAGATCTATAAAACAAAAAACATTATAGAGGGCAGCTCTATAAGCTACTCTGATAGTGTGCCATCGAACCATACTTTGATGCTAGTTTATCTCTAAAACTATACTTCTCAATGTAAATAAAATAAAAAGAGGATAAAACAAATTGTTTGGGTTTTTGGAAAACTCAAGTATAAATGTTTGTCTTATAATATTCATCGAATGATTGAATGAATTCAATGAATAAGTATAGTAGGCGATACTTATCACCAAAACTAACTTTACTTGACTGGTGGTAGGACCTCTTGTGAGTCCGCACGAGTAGATACCATCACCCTGCCTGTTTCTGCCGTGAAGCAGTAATGCATTTCGGCTTGAAGGGGGGGGGGGCAGCCATTGTAACCTTAAAACTTATATCTCAAAATGGGTGGCGCATTTATGTTTTGGATGTCTATGGGCTCCAGTAACCACTTGACACCGGGTAGGCTGTGAGATCGTCCACCCATATAAGCAATTAAAAAAATCAATATTAAAAAGACAGTTAACTTTAACTTTAAATGTTTTTATTTGGAACTTATATAAATACAAAGTTTTATTAAAAATGAGGCTAGCGCGATTCATGTTTTCGCCGTGTTATTTCCATACTAGGTACTAAAATAGTAATATAAGTTTGGATCATAAAGAGAACTTTCATATTTACAAAGGATACCATATTAATACATACATACTTACTTAATAATTCCTAAGGTTCGATTACACTATAAAATAATGCGGCTGTATGTTCATTTTGTGTAAATAAGTAGTAATAAAAGTAATAAAAGCAAAATATTGTTTTTTTATGTGCTTGTCAAATGTAATTTCTACACTTCTAGTACGTTTTGATTTGACCCTAGGCGCGGGGACCTCGTAGGAGGTTCGGCCCCCGGCCCGGAAAAAAAAAGCATTTACACTCAAAATCTATTTTAAACTAGTACTACAATCTTTGTGAAATACCTTGCAATGTCGTACTTTCTTCTCTGACTTAGCATGATCTTTTTCTCTCACCATATCATAACATTTGAGTAATATTAAAAAGTTTGAGTAATCCAATAAATTAATTAAAAGGTCTGTGCTAACCATAAACAAAAATTATTATTTTTAAAAACCATAAAATAAAAACCAAAAGCATGTATTCGACATTGGTAACACTGAATAGAAAATATGTCCGCCATATTGAAAGTTCTAAAGTAGGAAGTCGGTCAAACGTTGACCTTATTTATTATTCCTATGGAACGTCTCAGTTACGGTTTCATTTAACACTTTAAAAAATAAGTAACGATATTTATTTATTTATTTATCGTAATTAAAAGTGAAATAAAAGCGTATTTGCAAATTTGCAATTCGCTGATTGAATACGTCACAACGCCATGTTGTATTCCTGCGCTGATTGCAGGCACGAGAAATCTGCCAACCCGTGTATTTTTGGGAATTAAATCCTTAAACTTAGTCGGATTGCGATTTTATACCAAAATATATTTTAAATTACATTTATTGGCATATTTTACACAATTAGTGAAATTAATACATGCCAATTGTCGCATTTTAAGTGCTAACTCCTAATACCAAATTGCATTTAAGTCAATTTAAGTGCATCCGCGAAAGTTGAAACGATTGTGTTGTACAAGAAAGAAGTGATAAGCGGCCAAATTCCGGCTCCACGTGCAGCCGGAACCCTGGATTCTCTCTATTCGTGTCCTCTAGAGGGGACATGAATAATAAACGGAAGAGTCGCCAAGGACCACCGAGGTAATGATCATCCACTAGAGGCATGACATTTCTTTGTTATCCGGCCTGATTGTCGTGCGTTGCAAATTTTCTGTCACGTTGACAGTGGCTTCGGAGTAACTGTAAGCGTTGTACATCTCTTCTATGTAAACAGTATGATTGAGCTTCATGATGTGTTGCGAGTGTCAAGACGCGTGCGGTGACGGCGCGGTGCGCTAGTCTAGTCTAGATGTTTGCCCTACTTTTGTTACGTACTCGTGTCGATTAATATAGCCACTTGATCAGCTGGTCGAGCAAGTACATCATTAGTTCAGTGCAACAAATAAAAATCAAAATTATTAAATAATTTCAAATTGTATTCTGAACGATGTGTAATCATTTAATGTGCAATAGGAAGTAAAGGTAATATAGAATGGTCACTTTCACTACAAAGCTAATAGTTGCATGAAGTTAATGGTTGGCATGACTCCAATGTTCTTAATCTGGGTACTACTTTTCTTTCTGGACATCAGAATTTAATTACACATGTCAATTATCAGATTCAAAATTAAACACATTGTTAGAGCTTCTTTGTAACATTAGGTATAGACTTAAATTTGTAAATACCATAAAATACCATGCATGTTCAATTTAGCCATCTTTATCTTTTAGTGTTTCATAAAATTTCATTAAACCTTTAATTAAAAGTGAGTTTAATTTGTAGATACAGAGTTATTAAATACTTATAGATTTAAAATGCTTTGAACACTCAAATTGTAATACAAATAATTGTTTTTAAATGTCACATATTTTATTCATTGAAAACAAATGGATACTTCGACCTACATCATTAGGCTAAATGATCTTAATTGCCGTTTATTTAAAGATGTTTGGTGACATTGTTAGTATCTAGAAACAAATTATTCAATAATGATCTTGATTATATTTAGTTATTTTAAAGTGTGAATTTATCAGTTTGCAGTTGTGACATTAAGAAGTGTTTATGGTGGAAAAGGTAATATTTTGTATATTGCTGTAGTTGAGCAGTAGTACAGTTATATGTGCAAATTTTTTATAAATATTTTGTTGAAAACTACAAAACAGTATTCAGTCTTTGGTATAGTCATAACCAAAGTGGGCCATCAGTTCTCATATTTGACACTGTATTTACATTGACAACAGTTACTTTAAAACCAATAAGGGTAAAAAAAGAAGGAAAAAAAAGTTGGGTTCAATGCCTTCAACTGATAAGAGCAACAATGAATATACATGAATTATCAAGAAAAAGCCTTAAAATGAGTGGTCTAACTAACAGATTTTTTCTTCCTTATCCTTAGTCATCAATGTCCTTTTGTTTATTTTTGAGAATATCTCCAACAAATCTCAACTAAAATCGTTTTTTTTTCAATTATTGTAGAATTATAAACTTTGACTAACAGTATCTAAATAATTTAGACAGCATTTAAATCCAATGACTAAAAAAAAGCACTTTATCTCCCATGTGCTTGGTGGCTCCATTTTTGCCGCTAGCAGCACTGTCAACACCATACAAATTTGAGTTAACTTTTATGCAATCGAGAAGCTAAAAAAACTCTCACTAAGCACACCAATCAATAATGATCTTATTGTTCCCCATGCTAACCTTAGTATCTCAGTACTATTAATTTCCTTAAATTACAGTAGGGTTTTGATTATGTGGATTAGCAATTTTTTTATTCAATAGCATATTATGCAATGCTAATTATTTCACCCTATGCACTCGAGAGCGACTTTAGCTCACTAAAATAAGTGGTAATCATTAGCTTTTGAGCATAAAGGATTAATCGTGTAAAACAAATTAAGTTTTTATTTTTTGCATATACAGGTGGACGAGAGCTCACAGCCCACCTGGTGTTAAGTGGTTACTGGAGCCCATAGACATGGTAAATGCCGCCACCCACCATCTGATATGAGTTTTAAGTTCTCAGTATAGTTAAATCATGTCTTTGTCTATCATTCCCTGCTGAATGGTTAACAGATGCATATAAATAAAAGTATCTCAAAACTTCTGCCAATCAAGTAACCTGGTATCAATGAATTGTAAAACTGAGGAATAATAAATTTTATCAAAAGCAGCAGCTATGTTTTGATATGAAGTTTCTCTAGAAACACACTGAAGCTAAGCTAAGTGTTTGTGAACAGATTATTGCAATTAAATATGCTTAATTTCAGAAATCAATTTATATTTCTTACACATATTTTTATCTGGAGCAGGACAATAGTATCAATTTCATTTTTCAGTCCTAAGTTTCGTGACACAATTCCAAGTAACAGGCACAAAAAAGGCACCAAATATTTATTGTATATAGATATAACTTGTTATTTGCAAGAAAATAATATAACGCTAATACTAATATGTAGCAATAAAAATATACAAAAGTAAATGTCTTTAGAGCTAGATTTAGTGTTTGTTTTTAATAAGTATACTAATGTTGCATGCAATGCCTTACCTTTGCAATAAACCATTGCTAGTTATTTTAGCATCAAGATTTCCTAATATAGTTGATTGATGAATAAAACTTAAAATTTGTAAATGCCATATTCAATTAACGATTTATAAAGTCGCTTTATTGTGACTTGGACATTTAGTAAACTAAAATTGGATTATTGAAATCTGCGAATTTTTTCTTAGTTTTCAGTTGTTATAAGTAAGGTTAAGCTATATTAATTATCACTACTTTCATTATTTTGATCTTTTTGATGTCCACAAAGGTTGAAAGATTAAGTAATTACCAAAATAAACATAAGAGGAAACCCTATAATTATAAAATGTAAATTGACCATGTATTTTAATAATTGAGAACTTTCACACATTAAATTAAATTTTCCATAACCATCTCACCCTGTGCATAACCATAATAGTGATTTGAGAAAGTGAAATGCATTATTAAATACATACTGTATACTCGTAGAGTATTTAATTGTTTTATCCAAAATTACTAAAGCATCAGAATGGTGGCTAGAGCAACTCCAGCCCACACCTTCCCATAGGTAGGTCGATATGTATCCAAACAGGAAACATTTCAGTCATTCTTAACTGAAAATGTTGCAGGAATCTAAATGAACTCTTTTTCTCTTTTTAAAAACTTCATCCAAAAGTTTGATTATTATCAAGTGTTGATTGCTTTTGTCAATAGAGGTTGGACTCAGTAGAGCTTGTAACTTAATTTTTTTTCATAAAATTAGGCAAGACTAAAAACTGCATTTGAAATAACCGTTTTAAATAGTGTTAATCCACAATAAAAAAATATCTCTTGCTCAAAATCAAAATATTTAATGTACATCATACCTGATGTACAGATGGTAATGGTACGATAGCCGGTTTTCCGAGATGTACTTTATTTTTATTATTATCTTTACTCTGTATCAGCCGATAGATCCACCTGGGTACTAAGCACTCACAAGGGAACATAGACACCACAGCGTGAACGTACTTCTATTTAGCCATGACGTCAAAGTCTTAAATAGATTGTAAGACTGCTCTTCCACCCTTTAGAGAAGGACCATTGGTTTTTACGTGCTTTTTTTTCCTACTTATGCTGATAGCCTTGAGAGGCTATTTCAGCTTCTCCTTGACCCACTGAGAAGATCCGGCGAGAAACTCAGTGGGCTGTGTCTGTGGGTCAATTTACTCGTCGAGCTCTTCGTCGCAAGCGACGGGTTCGACGAGGACGGTGGCCGGTGTTTGTGGTACCTAAAAGCACCGTTAATGGATCGGGTGGATCCGTAATGACGTGTTTAGGGCTTTTACGTGCTTTAAACCCTGTTTTAAACTACTTTTAAGTCTCATTTCTCACGTAAACGTATTTTATTATTACCGACTCTGTTTTTATTGTTTGTGTATGTTGTATGTATGTTGAGCTTGTATACTTTTAAGTTGTCGCATTGAGATCATAACTTCTTATCAAAGTCTTATCAGATGTAGAATAGTATACGGCGACTACTGAACGAAGATTCGAACTAGGTATTAATAGTATTTCGACGAGACGGACCGTTATACGTCATCGAGGGATTAACGGTTTTCATCCAAAATAATTATACATACAAAGCTAATTTGATATGTTAATATTAAATCAGTAGCTCGTAAATCAAGCGGCGAAAGTTGAAATTTATTTGGTAATTCTGAGAGTTTACGACTGGATATCTAAACGATGATAAGAGAACGGACGATGAACCCATTGTTAGACTTTATTTGCAGCAAAACTCAGTTCTGTATTGGTTCTGGTTAGAGTAAGTGCGTGATATGAAATTAGTTTCATCGCATTTGTTATTTAGTACGTTTAAGCTGTCGCAGTGAGTTCAATGTTTTACTTTACTGGTAATAGAACGTCTTGTAAATTCGCTCAGGTAGCTACGACCACCCTGCCTATTTCTGCAGTGAAAAAAAAAGGACTATTCCAACTTCACGCGAACCGGTAGGTGAGCTCACGGACTCAACCTGAGAGTATTGCTAACACTAGTCCTAGCAAGACACAGTGCTTCGCTGAATCCAGTACTATACGGCCGGATCGGAATCGCGACCCACTGAGAAGATCCGGCGAGAAACTCTGGATTGTGTCTATCATAATTCGGAGCGATTCGGTTTGAAAGGTGGGGCAACCGTTTATACTATAAAAACGGACCTTAGAACTCGTGTCTCAAGGTGGGTGGCGGCACTTACGTTGTAGATGTCTATGGGCTCTGGTAACCGCTGAACACCACGAGGACCGTCTACCCATCTAAAACGATGATAAAAAATGTTTAGATTTCGCAATTTTATTGGCATAAAAATTTAAGTGGCAGATTGAATAATGCACCCAAAAATAATAACTTATTTACACTTGCCAACAATCTACGCGGTTGTTTGGAGAGCTAGCTTTGGGAATTGATTTTAGCGTGACTGACCACTTTCTAGTACATGTCGATTTTCGTATTAGCGTATTTCGTATTCTGCAACACGGTCGATTTGTTAGATAGTACAATTCGGTTGGTATGCTTGAACCTAATGTGGCGATTCGGTAGGATGTTATAAACGTTGCGTTAAGTGTTTACCGGAGCCCACAGACATCTGCAATGCTAATGCCGCCACCTACCTTGAGACATGAGTTCTAAGCTCCCAGTTTTTACAGTACAACGGCTGCCCCGTACCTTCAAACCGAAACGCATTACTGCTTCATGGCGGAATTAGGCAAGGTGGTGGTACACACCCGTGCGGATCCACAAGACGCGCTACCACCAGTAAAACTTGGTCTTCCGATCCAAAGCGATTATGAAACCTTTTAGTTAGTTTGTGTCTCTGTTGTTACAGGTCACCACGTGGTCGCGTGGTGGCCGAGGGAGTTTACAACAACGCGCATTTCATGCACGCTGCCACATCACTCGTTGGCGACACCGTTCAAGTTTTAACGCAATCAGGATGCCTCTGGGAGGGAGTTTTCAAAACGTTCAGTGCTCAATTTGAGGTAAGTTTTTATTTGTTTTTTTTTTTTAGTCTACCCAGTTTGGCAATGGGTATGCGACAATTGTTGATGAAAAACTGGATGTATAATCGATAATAGTAAGAAACTGGTAAAATCGTACAGATATAGCCTGAAACCTTACTGGTGAAGTGAAACACGAGTGTTGAAGGAATAAAGGAGCATGTAATTTAACAAAATTTACTTACTTGTTAACATTTAGCAAATTACCACAGATCACTATAGATTTGATTTGTCGAATCTGGTTGCAGGAGTAATTAATTGTCAAATAACAGAAAAAAGTGCACGCTTTATTTAAACTGTTGACTGCTGCCCTACGCGGCGCACTGAAGTAATTATGTCGATTTCTGTTACTGAGGCGTCGGAATATTTAGTAAAACTCTGATAAAGACGAATCCACAGATACTCAGATTGAATCTATTTCCATGACACCTAAAAGACTAAAAAATACATTAAAAAACGAAAGAAGGCAAAAGTTAGGCAATCCAAGGGCTCAGTAACAGAACTCAACTTGTTAAAAAAAATTACTTAGTTTTGATGCTGTGTCATAAAATTGTTTGTCTTGAAGCTGAGTATAAAATAATGTCAGAAAGACATCCCTGTTGTGATAGGACAAGATAGCGATAAGACCGACTTAGTATTTTTTGTTTTGATTGGTTTTTATTATTATATTTTGGTGTGCAATGTCATACTGGGCTCCAGTGGCGTAAGTTCAAGGTTTGTAATAAGATGAAGTAAAACTGCTTACATTGGATCAGAGTGACATGCAGGTGGACTCCCCGACTCAGATTCTTGGATAGGTGGGTAGATGTGACTTTACTAATTTGTTTTATTGGCAAAGATGATACCGTAGACCTCCCACTACATGACTGCCCTCGAGGTAAAGTTCTAGGTCTGATTGATTGAATTAACTCATTGTTGTTTCGCGCTATAAAAAGATAGGATGATATTATCAACTCGATTAATGAATCACACCCGAAAATGTAATATCAAACAAATAAAGAAAAGCGAGATTAAAAACTAAAAGTATTTTGTGCACGGATAAAATTCTCCCAAAAAATGCTTTGCGTATTGTAATAAATGAGTCGTCTATTATCAAAGGTGGCAATCTGTGCATTTGGACAAAAAAATGTTATTGATATGTCAATACAGATTGATTTGAATATAATCGTCTCCTTCAAAGAATACGGTTCAAAACCTGCATTAAATAAAGGTTAATACTTAACCTGTTATTTATCTAAGATGTCGTTCAGAAGAGTTTTGTGACTGCCAATGGAATACAAAGTCAATCATTCGTTTTTCTGATTTACCAATAATTGTCCAAAAGTCACATTGCCGGCTTTGATAATAGTCGACTCAAGTATCTGCACAATCATAGCGAAACGAGCGAAATTACTACCGAAAACTAACTACTACACTAGCTGTGAATATTTTCACGTAACGTTCCACACGCACGCCACACGCTTTTCGTTACGGCCAATAATAAAATAATAATTTATATTTTTAAGATAGATATTGAACAGAAAATTGTACGTATTTCAATATAACGGCGGCTCGTGAAATTACTCTTAATATAAAAAATATAACTTAAAATTATTTTTACTATTACATCGTGTAGAAACGAAAAAAATGTTTACGCTTTTGTAGCGGTACAACACGAGATATGTAACAGATACCTGAATCTCGCTTACGACATTTTCAAGATAATCTTGAATTGTATAAAAGTTCCGAACAACATTCAGACCGTCGGTCTACCGAGCAATATCACACGCTCGGTTTTTTTTTCTTTTTTTTCTAACTATGCTGATAGGCTATTTCAGCTTCTCCTTGACGTGTAAGTGAGCTTACGGGGCTCAAACCGGGAGTGTTGCTAACACTGGCTCTAACAAGAGCAGTGCTTCGCAGAATCACTGGCCGTAGCAAGAGCAATGCTTCGCATAATCTACCACAGGATTGGAAACGCGACCCACTGAGAAGATCCAGCGAGAAACTCAGTGGACTGTGTCTATGGATTAATTCACGATTCAGCCCTTCGTCGCAAGCGACAGGTTTGACGAGGACGGTGACCGTTGCTTGTGGTACCTAAAAGCACCGTTAATGGATCGGGAGGATCCGTTATGGCGTACTTAGGGCGAAGTCGACTGTTTACCATTCGGTCTACAGAATCGGGTAGGCCTTCTGTTTAGCATTGATAGTTTCAACACTCTGAAAACTCGATAAGAAACTCAAGTGATTGTGCTTTTTTCTAAATGAATAGAAACTCAAAAATTAAAATTTTATTGAAATCAGTGAGTCCAACTGTTAAAAAATATAGCACCGACAATATACAATGGGTTGTGTGCGAAACTTTTCAATTTAGCAATAGTCTTCACGAGGTATCTTTCTTTAAATCTCATAGTTATGCACACTTCACAAAAACTAACTCCTTTTTTTTCTGTCGGCTTGTGTATTCCGGCTGACCTACGAAACAACAATATATTTTGACGAAAGTGTTATTTGCAGGTAATAACTTGTTCCCGATTGCTAATCTGAAAGTAGTTAATTGTTTTTGTCCTCTGGACGCATCTGCTAAATATAATATATCATTACCCCAACGCTATATTGTTTTCGCGATGGTTTTTGAGATATTTGCCATGTAATTATGAGCAGATCAATCGACCTGTTTATTTAGAATCAGGCTAGTGTTAGTTGCCCGAGATAATGGTATGCATATCAGACATTACATTTTGTTACTTTGTTTCATCGTAAATTTAGCGTCCTGTTTGGAATATTCCTTCGTTGTAAAATTAATTACCAAATTAGCCCATAAAGTAAATAAACACTTTCAGATAAGAATACATTGTAAAGGCGGCGGTGCAGCTATCATTACTTTTGCTAGTTATACTATATTGATGTCGGCCGGTACTTGGTAAATAAATTCCTTAAATAGAACTAGAAAAGAGAGGGCTGTTGATGATAGTTAGCAGCAAAAATAAAAGATGAGTTCTCGAGCTAATGCTAAGCGGTCATTGTATCCTATATAACTTGAGATGTCAGGATTAAACGGTAAGCTCGAGAGCTCAAGTCAAGACCTGATGCTGAGCGATCATTGTAGCCAATATAACTTGAGATGTCAGGTCGAAGTGCATTGGCATAACTGATAACTCATAGTTGCTTCCGGCAGAAATAGACTAGATGTAGTAAAATGCGTGTTAGCATTGTAGTACTAGTGCATTTAACTAGTGCAGAAGTCGTCGTGGCCTAAAGGATAAGTCGTCCGGTGCATTCGTATCTAGCGATGCAACGGTGTTCGAATCCCGCAGGCCAGGGTACCAATTTTTCTAATGAAATACGTACTCAACAAATGTTCACGATTGACTTCCACGGTGAAGGAATAATATCGTGTAATAAAAATCAAATCCGCAAAACTATAATTTGCGTAATTACTAGTGGTAGGACCTCTTGTGAATCTGCACGGGTAGGTACCACCACCCCGCCTATTTCAGCCATGAAGCAGTAATGCGTTTCGTTACTTAACACGTCTTCACGATTTACTTCCACGGTGAAGGAATAACATCGTGTAATAAAAACCAAACCCGCAAAATTATAATTTGTGTAATTACTGATGGTAGGACCATGTAAGCAACAAAAAAAAAGCTCACCGCACCACTGAGGTACCTACTGTATCAGGATTTTTTCCTCTACGTATGTTGATAGCCTTGAGAGGCTATTTCAGCTTCGCCTTGACGTGTAGGTGATGAGCTCACGGGGCCCAAACCGGAAGTGTTGCTAAGACTGGCTGTAGTAAGAGCAGTGCTTCGCAGAGTCGTATCACGGATCGGAAACGCGACCCACTGAGAAGATCCGGCGAGAAACTGTGAGTTAATTTACTCGCCGAGCCCTTCGTCGCAAGCGACTGGTTCGACGAGAACGATGATCAGTGCTTAGGGTACCTAAAGGCACCGTTAGTGGATCGGGAGGATCCGTAATGACGTGTTTTGGGCGATCGGCTATGTAGTTTCCGACGGCCACGATGAGAGGATTCTCATGTCGTGCCGCTTTATCGAAGTGATAGGTAAAATAAGACGAAGTCATCACCACAGGCGGACGTTGAGGATGAATTTGAAAATAATAAATTAAAAAACTCAAGTGCCATGCGTTTTTGTAGATTGTTTCGAGTAATTCGACGACTTGGTAACGTAATCGCGATAAATATCAGATACATTTTTGTTGCCAATTTTGAACGTTATCTTGAAACTGATAACGTAAGATGCCGAAAAAAAATGTATATACATTAAATCTGTCAACGATGTTATGTATTAATTTACAAAGTTATATAAATTAAATTCATTTTGTACCTTATGGCTTACGTATTAATAAATAGATTGGAATATCTATAACAGTTTGTGATGGGCTAAGATAAGGGTAGACGAGATCAATGAACATTTGATGGCTCAAGGAATTAGCCAATTTTGCTCGATCTTCCGACGATCCAAATTTTGTTCTAAACTTTTATTTTTATGCAAGATTCTGGGAAAAATCTCATTTGCGCGTTTTATTTTATTTTATTGCTTAGTTGGTTGAACGAGCCCCCTGGTGTTAAGTGGTTACTGGAGCCCATAGACTCTACAACGTAAATGCCGTCACCCACCTTGAGATATAAGTACTAAGGTTTCAGTATAGTTACAACGGCTGCCCCGCCCTTCAAACCGAAACGCATTACTGCTTCACTACAGAAATAGGCCGGCTGGTGGTACTGATTCGTGCGGACTCACAAGAGGACCTACCTCCAGTGCGGTCTAAATTGGTCTTGTAAAACTCCAGTCGTAAGCACAGAAATAAACAAACTGTTATGATAAGTAGTACGCCTATTACGTTATTTTTTTCTCGTACAATTGTTACTTGCTCCTGGATTTTGAAGCTAGGCACACGGTCACAGCACTTAAAAGACTAAGTTTCTCGTCGGATCTTCTCAGTAGGTCGCGATATCCGGTCCGGTGGGAGATTCTGCAAACCACTGCTCTTGCTAAAGCTAGTATTAGCAAATTCTCTCAGGTTCAGCCCGTGAGCTCATCTACCCGTCAAGGCGTAGCTGGAAATAGCCTCTTAGGCTACCAGCCAATAGGTAGGCGAAAAAAAAAACCACTTGAAGCGAGCACAACGGTCGCCCTTCTTATTATATAGGCATGGACGCTTGAAGTTTCTTACTCAAACGGTCATTGTTTAGCATCGTAAATTTAAATTTCGTTCGATTGTTTCAATAGCTTTATGTACGACCTTCTGGGTATTATTTTTGTTCGGGAATGTTATTAGACGATATTCATAAATGGATGTTTTTTTTTTTTTCGTTATACCTATAAAGTTAAAGTTCCCGTCACCATCCTCGACGAGCGAATTAACCCATAGACACAGCACACTGAGTTTCTCGCCGGATCTTCTCGGTGGGTCGCGTTTCCGATAAGGTATTAAATTCTCCGAAGCACTGCTCTTGTTAGGGCCAATGTTAGCAACACTCCGGTTTGAGTCCCGTGAGCTCACCTACATGTTGGGGCGAAGCTGAAATAGCCTCTCAAGGCTATCAGCATAAGAAAAGAAAAAAGGTAAAGTTTCATTATAAGAAGAACATTATAAAGTATTTGAAATATCAGAAATAATATAACGACAATAAAAATTGGAAATGAGGGGAAATGAAATTTATCCGTAAAAGTAATATCATCTATATTGATTAGATCATTTTTTAAAAAGTTACATTTTTGTAGTTTTTCGCATTGTGTTACCCTAGTAACATAACTTCCACGAATGCGATAAATCTAAAGACACCTCATGTGCTGTCTGTCATTCGTCAGAAAGGCTTAGACAGCAGAGCGTGCCAACGAATTAAGACAGACTCATATAGATACGCTCAAAAAACAATTGTCGGCGTTGGAGATAAAAACGTAAATGCAAAAGCAAATATTGCAGTTATACAAAACAATATTCTATCGAATGTTTATTGCGAAATTTAACACAAATGTTTTTGCACGTTAGTGCATTCGGAAATCAGAAGAAAAGGGTCGGATGTTTTGAAAGCCAAAATTCGCTGTTACACGAATTTCTTTTGATAAGTTTTATTTAAAATATTTTGGCAACTATACATGATAGCCATTGCAAGTTTAAAATTTGGAAAAAATTAATAATAACAAAACAACTTCTTTAGCTATTCGAATGAGGTAAGCTTAATTGAATTTTAATTAAAAACATCGAATTGTTGATCTTAAATAAAACGGACCTTTAATTTCAAAGATAAACGTCGCTTAAACCAATTGACCTTTCACCGCTCAATATGAGCATAATATTAAAAATTACTTTTTTCTGTCGAGTTTTTTGAACGTAACATTTTTCCGATCTAAAAAAGATGTAAAAAAGACATGTAGTGAGCAACAAAAAATACCATATTCCGTGTCATCTGTTCGGAGACAACGTCAGCGTAATATCCAGATAGATGTTGCAGCCACGAAAGGTGCAGTCGGTGCTTTTAAACTTATCTGAATTCGCCGACAACATGCGTTTATTGATCCGACCTACTACTAAATTGCGTTCGGCAGGACCTATTCGCAGCGTAAGTACACGTAGATAACACGGAAACGCTGCTTCCAGATTGAGAAACACTGATTAATCTGCAGCCTTTGAATTTTACTTTTTTTTTATTTTTTATTGCTTAGATGGGTGGACGAGCTCACAGCTCACCTGATGTTAAGTGGTTACTGGAGCCTATAGATATCTACGACGTAAATGCGCCACCCACCTTGAGATATCAGTTCTAACTTCTCAAGTATAGTTACAACGGCTGCCCCGCCCTTCGAACCGAAACGCATTACTGCTTCACGGCAGAAATAGGCAGGGTGGTGGTAACTAACCGCGCGGACTCACAAGCGGTCCTACCACCAGTAAAACAGTCCTGTCAACTGCGCGATGTTATCTCGGGACACGCGATTCGCAAATTTCGCCTTTGTGTCCCATAAACGGAGGGCACGTAGTGACGCTTTTATTAAAACGACCTTAGTAGTTCCAACGGTTTATAGATCGTTTACGATTTATTGATTAATTGTTGGGACAATATTTTTGTGTTCAAGGGGCGCGTTTAGTGTGACAAAATCGAACGTGAAACCTAGTTACGGGGCGGCTAACTTAGTTTAGAAATCTTTACGAGATGCGCGCGCATTTCGTTGCACCCCAGACGCTCTAGAATTTGCCCTGGACTGTAAAATGTAGTTTAATTTTCTTATTCGATTCGTGGGTAGGTGTCTTGGGGTAACTTGGGGGCACTCTGGGTGTGGATCCTCTCCCCGAGCCCCCTTTCGTGTCTGCTGTCCACCCCTTTGTGGACGCGTCACCTTCGGTAATGCAATCGGTCCTTCGCTCTGACGTCATCGCTAGCAAAATCTAAAATCAATCGCTGCGGTCTTTGCCCCGTACAGATTCGGAATTTCTTAATAGAAACTGGTGTGCCGTTTTGTAATATATTTATTATTTTATCTTTCATTTTATAATTTGTTCACGTCAATTTTGAAACTTGACAAATTGTAAAACTAATCACCTTTTAATCAAAGGATAAACTTTGCAGGGAACAGTTTATATTAAAATTGTGTGGTGTTTATTTAATTTTTTAATTATAACAAATGAGATTAATTCGTTTAGAAATTATAAAGTTGAAACCAACGAAGTTATTTGTTGCTAACAGTTATATGTATGCGCTACATACAGTCTGGAATGCAACCGTCGTCCGCGCGTACTGCCAACGTGCATTAGGAAAACCAGTGAAAGTGACACTCACGAATCGCCTTGACGGTCGTTAAGTAATATAAAATATATACACATATTACTTATAAACGTCTCGGTCGCCACCTCTACAATATTGATAGTACTATGCTAGCAACCTTCTCCGAAGTGATAAAAACATTAGAACAATTAAAAACAACGTCACAAATCCAAAATTCATATCCATCGTGTGCTAAATTGAGCTTTAAGATCATCGCTAAACTTTTTATATATAAAAATATTTCTTTGGTACCTACCTAATCTTTTATAGGTTTTGATTCGTTTCCATGAAAATTTTATGATAACGCATTAGAGCGTTGTGAATTTTATATATTCAGCCTTGTTGAACTTCCGAGTTGATGGGCAGGCGACCTTTAAGAAGTTCCTTTGATCTGATTCATCGTTCAAAATTACTAGATCATTTCTTTTAACGGTCGTCTGGTGTAGTGGCTAGTGACATGGTCACGACACAAGGGGGTCGCAGGTTCTAATACCGCCAAGGGAGTATATTTGTATGATAAATATAAAAGTCTTTTCCAGGGTTATGGATGTATATTAAATATCTATATAATATATATATATATATATGTGTATAATAAAAATCTTACATTTATATCCGTTATCTGGTACCTGTAACACAAGTTCTTTAAGAACTTAGCACGGGACCAGTTAACGTGGCGTGATGATTGTTAGTAAATATTTATTTATTTATTACCATTAAAAAAAATTCTCATGAGCAGCAGTTTCGGTTCAAATAGAAAACGAAGTAACGGGTTGTTTAAATCATTAGTGATTTACGTAATTGCTGATAGTTAGGCCATTATCTGCCTCGAATTAGTCGTGAGATCCGCTTTTAAGGGTAGGAGAGTTATTATACAGTAGCAATAAACCTCAGACTTCATAGCTCAGGGTGGGTGATGGCATTCACATCGTGGTTTTTATGGACCGAAGGTAATATCCAAATCACAGCAACCCTCAGACACAGCCCACTGAGTTTCTCGCCGGATTTTTCCAATGCGGTGGTAGATTCTGCAAAGCACTGCTCTTGCTAGATCTAGTGTTAGCGAATTCGTCAGGTCAGAGCCCCGTGAGCTCACCTACTCGTTAGGTGAATCTAGTATAATAACCCTTTGAGGTTACTAGAATAAGTAGGCTAAAAAAGCAAGTCATGGTCGTCTACATTATAGTTATTTAACAGCCGAGTTGACTATTAAAGTCAGAGTCCTCTCTGAATGTTTTATACAAATCACTTTCAGCTTTAGTAATGTTGATTGAATCGTAAAAGATGTAAGTAGTTCAATACTCTGCGGCACTTCCGGGGATACCGGAGAGAGTGAACTGAAGATAGATACTACAAGACAATCCTTCGAACAAATTGCCCGTAAAATTTTAAATCAAACGATAGACGAGAACGACACAAGCGAAAGCGAATTCCGTGGTGTTTTGATTTCGCTATACAAGTTCATTCACCCTGCATGTGTCTACCGCCGATAGATAGCCCAGTACTAATTGAATGAAATTCTTTTTCCACTTTTTTTTTATGGCTTAGATTGGTGGACGAGCTCACAGCCCACGTGGTGTTAAGTGGTTACTGGAGCCCATAGACATCTACAACGTAAATGCGCCACCCACTTTGAGATATTCTAAGGTCTCAAGTATAGTTACAACGGCTGCCCCACCCTTCAAACCGAAACGCATTACTGCTTCACGGCAGAAATGGCGTGGTGGTGGTACCTACCCGCACGGACTCATAAGTGGTCCTACCACCAATAGAACTATTCTATTATATCTATTTGATTAAAACTTGAATTAAATTAAAATAAATATTATATTAAATGTTAGCAGATTATAGATTTAAACAGTTACTACAAGTTAAATCCCAACAAAATGTCACATGTGTATTTTCGCATACTTTTAAAAACAAAATTTCAAAACCTAAAACCGCCTTTTTTTCTAGTTTTTTTTTTAATTTTAATAAGACATTGGTGTTATATAGTAGTAGTATTTCTAAAGAACTTTACGGTCACCGAAGAACAGACACGCTAACGAATCACCTTGAGACGTCAGGTCAAAGTCTTCGAGTTCATTGGAATCTTACCTTTCACACCCTTCAGACTGAAACGTACGTCTCACAGACGGACGGACACAGCTGTCCCGTACGTATCAATGTACATACTAGAAAAATACATTGTTTCTTTAGACGACTATTTTTAAATTGTTTAAACTTTTTTTTTGGTAATTTAATGGGAAAAATCGCTTTGGCCTGTCGTAGCGTCAATACCTGTAAATATCGATAAATTTTTGTATCGACGACTGATAACCTCCTTCTAGTTCTATTTTTTCGCTATTTCTGATTTGTCACTTGTTCGTAGCGAATCATTTTGAGATTATCGAGATGACTGTGAGTTTTCGTCGAGTCTTATTCGCTTATCGACGATCTAAGAGCTTGATATATAGAAACATTTTGACAAAAATCATCGTAATTAATTTATTTTCGTAGTGAATTCGTAGCACCATCCATTCAATGTGAAGGGGTGGTCTTAAATCGCTCATCGTAAAAGCTAAGCTACCAGAGAGATATTCTTCAAGAAATCCGGTGGTAGGACCTCTTGTGAGTCCGCGCGGGTAGGTACCACCACCCTGCCTATTTCTGCCGTGAAGCAGTAATGCGTTTCGGTTTGAAGGGTGGGGCAGCCGTTGTAACTTACTTGGAGATCTTAGAACTTATATCTGAAGGTGGGTGGCGCATTTACGTTGTGGATGTCTATGGGCTCCAGTAACCACTTAACACCATGTGGGCTGTGAGCTCGTCCACCCAACTAAGCAATAAAAAAAAACCGCGAAAATAAGCATTGGACAAAGTAAAAATAAAGTCGTTTCAATTTGGCAAATCTTTAATCTAAGGGCGTTAACACACAGATTGTACTATCGTGTGTATGGCGAGAGATGTCGGGCATCGCAAGGCGCGTCAAGATTGAAACGATTAAGAAGAAATAATCGTGTCGAGTCTGTGTATGTCCACATAACAAGACGAGTCACTTTGGAAACAAATCTTTACGCCGTACGAGGTAGGCTGGTTTACGCGTGTCACTGAATTCGTCGAACTTCAAGCAGAACTGAGTGGCGAGCACGAAAGACTATCGAAATAGTACATTGTGCACATACTATTTTTTCTCCTATCAGGCCGAAAGTTCGACATTGTATCGTATACTTCAATAACTTTATTAGCAACGTAACTGTTGAAATAACAAAATTTTACAAACCTCAATCGCGTTTCTAATAGTTTCAAGAATATTTACATAGCTACAAGCTAAAACGTAAATCTATCAAACAATAGAAGATGCTTTTGCACTAGAGAACATTTTTTTACAAGAAAAACGTTAAGCCACTGAGTTGTTCTCTAGATCTTCTCAGTGGGTCGCGATTCCGGTCCGATGGTATATTCAGCGAAGCACTGCTCTTACTAGGGTCAGTGATAACATTATCTCTCAACTTCACCTCGGTGAGCGCTCACCTACTTGTCATAACGTACCTGAAATAGCCCCTTCAGCTACCGTCCAATAGGTAAGGAGGAAGAGGGACAAAAATTAACATGCTAGATTAATATTTATTTGGACATGGTGAATCACATTTTTTCCCTTCATAAAATGTAACTTATATTCAGGCTATTGTTTCTTTATTTACCTGAGCAATATCGACCAGACAAAGTAAAGATTCTGCTTTGTTATACTTAACACATTTTCAACTTTTTATTGCCATTGACGGACAGTCTGATGTTGTGTCGTTGTTTATGACCATTGGCAATGCCTGGAGAACTAAAAACAATTGCTTTCTGCCGAGTACTCTTTAAGTCAGTATAAACAAAAGGTAGGCGTGGATTCCGCCGGTCACCGTCCTCGTCGAACCCGTCACTTGCGACGAAGGGCTCGACAAGCGAATTAACCCACAGACACAGCCCACTGAGTTTCTCGCCGGATCTTCTCAGTGGGTCGCGGTTCCGCTCCGGTGGTAGATTCTGCAAAGCACTGCTCTTGCTAGGGTCATTGTTAGCATCATTCAGGTTTGAGCCCCGTGAGCTCATCTATTAGCTTAGGTTACGCTGAAATAATCTGTCTCTTTGTTTGTATTGAATAGGCTCCGAAACTACTGAACCGATTTGAAAAATTCTTTCACTGTTTGGAAGTTACACTATTCCCGAGTGACATAGGCTATATAATATTACAATCTTTTCTGAAAAAAGTTAGGAATCCTCACTAAAACTCCAATAATGTAACCCAAATTGTAAAAAAAATTACCTAAAATATTCTTTACAGCGCGTGCGCTGCGAAAACTATTGATGATAGAATAAAATAATGTACTACCACTTTGTAGAACACATTATTATTTACGAAAAGTGTCGCGACAGCATATGTCTGACTATTATAGTTATGCTACAAGAAGTCCTCTTTTATTTTAAAAAAATAAAACAACTTGAAATATCGTTGAAATTTTTGTTAAAGACCGGGCGGAGCCGGAGCGGGCTTGCAATAAATAGGTATACAGTGTAGTCCCACATACGTATGTCTATGACACCTCCATGTTACTGTAATGCGTGACGTACCATCCGGCTTTGAAACGAATATCCTTCCGCATCGCTTGCTGAGCGCTATGATGCCTCCGTGTTCAAACGAAGCTCGAAGAGATTACTCTGGTATAGCCAGCAAGTGTGTCCCAAGCTTTGTCGATGTCAATGAGCAATAATGACCATTCACCATTGGATGGGCCGTGAGCTCGTATGTCCACTCGATATCTATATATTAATACGTGAAGCAAAAACTTTGTATCCCTTTTTACGAAAATTGCGCGGACGGAGGAGTATGAAATTTTCCACACTTATAGAGAAGAAGTGCACAATAATAATTTTTTTTTAAATAATACGTAAAAGATACATTAAATCAATAAAGAAAACATTACACACACTACATACCATGTATTTGACGCACACACGCATGCATACTATTTATTGTCAAACTTTTGTTCTTGACGTCTGTGGTCAATTTGAGAATAGATTAAATATTGTTTGTCTTTGTTAATATTTTTTATAGTGTAGTCTTGGCGAAATTTGTGATTATAGAAGTATAAAATACAATCATAATAGTGTACAAACTTACAATTCCAATTGATTATAGTCGAATTTCGACTACTGCGGGACCTCTAGTTCCCATGAATACAAACACCATTCATTGATATTTAATGTGCACGGATTTAGTTCGTTGTGACCTTTAATGATATGAAACCGACCCGTAGATAAAATATGTAATGTATCAGTTTTTTTATGCGCGCTTTCCGGCTGATATATCTGTGTGTTTCGCTTGTATTTCCTTCTAAATCTAAATGATTTTTAACTGGTGCGATTGTGACCGAATCAAATATATGGATTGTTTGAAATCGGCCTTTACAAAAAAAATTGCTGCTACAATTACGTGTTAGGTAAAAGGTTAACTAAACTAACGCAAGGCACTCATTGTGCCAACATACATGGAAATTAATAATAATCAAAATGAAAGAAGTTAAAAAGAGTCTCAATTGTTTTGGCATTGGCATTTTTAACCGCCATGAGCATTGGTAATCACCCAGCATTTGTGAACCTTAAGATCGTCTGCCATCGAAAGCAAAAAAAATAGTAAAAAATCACTACAGTTTGGTGATTTACTTAGAACTTTTTTAAACTATAAATTTAAATAAACTTTAACATATCCACTCGTCTAGGGTATAATATAATTCTATTATTCCTTTAAAAATTGCAAGAGATCACTTGTAGGGATAACACCATTCTTAATAATGTACGTGTGATTTATTTTTGTTTTGGTATCAAATGTAGCAAAAAAATTCTTCTTGTTTTTTTTACTCAATAGATGGAATGATCGGCGTATGAATGTCGTATTTTGACTTGGCTTATAGTTTTACGGCCCGCTCGCTTGCCGTGCGTGCAATCGAAATCGAGAAAAGGAGACAGGGTAAACTAGTGAATTACAGGAAACCTCTGTGTGCTTAATGCGAGTTTTTTAACGTTCTCGATAGCGTAAAAGTTAACACATTTTTTTATGCGGTAGAAACAACGCCCCTAGCGGCAAACGTTCCAACTCCATACAAATTTGAGTTAACTTTTACGCTATCGAGAACGTTAAAAAACTCGCACTAAACACACTGGAGACGTGATTGTTTTGTGTCTTCTTATTAAATCAAATCAAATTAATAATCAAAAGTTGAACTTATTTAGTAGGCAGCGGCTTGGCACTGCCCCTGGCATTGCTGAAGTCCATGGGCGCCGGTAACCACTCACCATCAGGTGGGCCGTATGCTCGTCTGCCTACAACGGCCATAAAAAATATATAGTAAAATTAATTTTTAACTTGATTATTCTTCACCAGGTGGTATTAGAAGTGGCTCACCGCGTCGACCAAGAAGGAGTCGTAGCTGTGGACTCCGTTGTGAAGAAACTGATCTTCAAGCCCCAGGATGTTGTATACATCAGGGCCAAGGACTCTGACCTTGAATATGCGACACACGACGTTTTCCAAACAGACACAGCAATATCTAGCAAATTTAATGGTAAATGTTTATTGTTTTTAAATATGTAGTTTTTAGTGTACAGAATAAAGACAAACTTATTAGTAGGAGGAAGAGTCCGATGCGCCTCAGCACTATATGCGCTCGGAGTAATTTTGAGTTCTTTGAACACATTGCCAGAAAAGAGGTGACAATTTAGAGAAGCTGCTGGTAACAGGTTAAGTATGCGGAAGAGGGTCCAGAGGCCAAAGTCCAATGCGCTGGTCAGACCAGATACGCTCCACTCTCAACACTTCAGTCCACGTTGCTATCCACACAGCCGAGGATAGGCAGGAGTGGCGCAGGATAATGCAGGAGAAAGTTCTTAGAGGAGGCCACGATCCTCAGCATTGAGGGTTTTCGACGCAAGTAGGACGATTCAAACTAAACACATTCGACCTGTATGTAAACTTGTGCAGAACTAAATATAATTACAACATTTTTTGTAAATTTATTACTGGTAGTAGGACCTCTTGTGAGTCCGCACGGGTAGGTACCACTGCCCCGCCTATTTCTGTCGTGAAGCAGTAATGCGTTTCGGTTTGAAGGGTGGGGCAGCCGATATAACTATACTGAGATCTTAGAACTTATATCTCAAGATTGTTGGCGTATTTACGTTGTAGATGTCTATGGGCTCCAGTAACCACTTAACACCAGGTGAACTGTGAGCTCGTCCAACTATGTAAGCAATAAAAAAAAATAGAAAATAAAATTTAATAAATTTGAATTAAAAATAGTGTAAGAAAAAATGATTTTATTGTAAAAAAGCGTGGAGCTTTTACGTGTTACGCGTAGTAGGCGTTAATTTATTTTTCATTTTTTAGTTGAATTTAAATTTTTTCAAATTTTTTTTAATATTGAATTGTCTTCGGTCCTTAATAAGTAAACCAAATTGCGAGTTAGGCCGACGTTTTGAAGGGGGGCAAAATCATGTTCAAAGATTCCGTTACAAACATACATACGTCTGAAGCTGATAAAAGCGTATTAAAAAAAGAGAAAATTATTATTTATTTTGTTACAATTGTAGGCAACGGTCGTTCCCTGGAGGAGCGCCACCTAGAGCCGTGGGACGGCTGCGACGGCGACTCCGCCGAAGCGCCCTCGGTCAACGGCGACGTGCGCCTCGACGACCTCGAGCAGCTCGACCACTGCGCCAACGGCTGGGACGCCAACGACATGTTCCGCAAGAACGAGGAGGTGTACGGCGTCCACAGCACGTACGACCACTCGCTCACCGGATACACGGTCCAGCTGCAAAGGAAGGACACGCAAGACTACCGGTCAGTCATCACCTGGATAACCTTTTTCCTATACTGATAGCCTTGAGATTGTAAAAATGAATATTTGAAAAAAAAAAACTTATATTAAAAAAAAAAGACATGCCCGCTGAGTTTCTTGCCAGTTCTTCTCAGGACGGAGGCTAGTTTTTGTGAATTGGCGGAAGTTCTTTTTGTCGTTCAACAAGTATGTACTTTCATTCATGTTGAATAAAGATTTGTTGATTTGATTTGATAAGAGCTTTTTTTTCTTTTATTGCTTGGCCATCTACCACTAACACCAGCTCACCTGGTGTTAGTAGTTACTGGAGCCCATAGACATCTACAACGTAAATGCTGCCACCCACCTTGGGATATGAGTTCGAAGGTCTCAGTATAGTATACTTCTCCTTGACGTGTCGGAAAGCTCACGGGGCTCAAACCGGAGTGTGACTAACACTGGCCCTAGCAAGCGCAGTGCTTCGCAGAATCTACCAGCGGATCGGAAACGCGATCCACTGAGAAGATCCGGCGAGAAACTCAGTGGGCTGGAATACCTGACGTTGCCTTCGCAACGCGATATTTAGTTATGCATTGATCTGGACATAGCTCATAATTTCGTCCCAAAAGTTTGTCCAACATTGACCACAAGTACGATATATTTTATCGTCCCTGACAAACGAATGTCTGCCCTCTGCCATTAGTATAAGTTGGAATATAGAATAAAAATGTTCTATAAAACTTAATATGAAGAAGTTTTTTTTAAACTAAATTTTAATTAAAAGTATAAGCTTAAATCTGGTTAAAAAACTAGTTTAATTATACAAAAAGTTGAAATATCTAAAGAATGCTCATAGCAGATATTAAATTGGCAAAAAAATTATGCCCGATATTAGCCAATCCGTAGTTACGTTTGCAAATTATTTAAGTCTTTTTTTATTGAGATCTTTTTACATTTTAATCAAAATTTTTATAATAAACTGGAGCTTTATTTTAGGAATATGCCAACGGTTTAGATAAAGTTATGCATTTGTTACATAGATTTTATTTGTTTTCATAATCAGCGAAGCGGAGGCTAAGGCGGAAGAGATCGCTGCAGAAATTGAAAGCGCGGCTTCGTATAAAGCGCGCATCGAACTGGAGAACGGCGACGAAGAGGAGAGGTTCGCGGCCGTGCTGCGGCCCCAGGACAGCAGCAGTTCTACCGGGAAATACGTTATACCGAACAAGAGAAAAAATATGCAGGTGAGTATGGTATGTACATGACCGCATTACAATGAAATTAACTTCGAATTAAGCACAATACCCTTTCAATGGAATCAATATGCCTTCGGATCATATGACAGAGCACAGCCCCTACAAGAGATCCACTCTGATTGACTGCCTTTATGTCTTTCTTCAAACAAGGCTTGTGGAGAGTATTAAACGGTAAGCAGCGGCTTGACTCTGGCCCTGGCATTGCTGAAGTCCATGAGCGATGATGACCACTCACCATCAGGTGGGCCATATTCTTGTCTGCCTATACAGCAATAAAAAATAAAAGACAACATTTTGTTGGTGGGTGACTAGAACACGGTCCATTTAATTGATAAGTGTTTAGCGGAGCCCATAGACATCACAACAGCAGTGTCGTCGTCCACTTTGAGACATGAGATCGCTGATCGAAGCAGTTTTTTTTTTTGAGATATGAGTTCTAAGGTCTCAGTATAGTTACAACGGCTGTCCCACCCTTCAAACCGAAACGCATTACTGCTTCACGGCTGTAACAACACAAGCTTAGAGATTTGTAATTATTACGTAATTTAAGAGTAGGTGTATAGGCGTTTCGGTCATTTGATATTAAGCTTTTTCGTTGGAGCATCATGTTATATCAGATTTTTATCTTAGTTTAATTTTATTTTTATTGTATGAATTTCTTTGCAATGATTCCCAGATTCAAAAGAAATAATTCCATATTTTTTCATGATAGTTGTTATTTTCAAATATGTACACACACCCGTACATTCATCATTGTAGTAACAGCTCGTACTAACTGTCGTTGTAAACTCACAGGGCGGAAAGCTGGTGAAGCCTTCGGGCCCCAACAACAACAACAGCAACAACAACGGAGGCGGCAGCAGCGGGACCGCGGCGGCGCCCGGGCCCTCGCCCCGCGCGCCGCCCCCCTCGCCGCCCAAGGACAAGGAGCAGCGGCCGCGCAACCACGTGACGCCGCCGCGACACGACGACGCGCCGGTAACGCACCTCTACCCTCACTTGTCTCCGTTAAATGGTGCTCTTTGGTACACCAACTCCAAAGAGTACCGTACTCTTAGCAAACTAAAAACAATACTGAACACAATTTAAGTTACATTTGTAACTTAAAAATTGTATAATTAATAGCTATTGAAAATTGCATTGTATAATGTGTTTGAGATATTTTAAAATACCTGAGACTTAGCTCTGTTAAATCTGTCTGATATAATGCATACAATTTCTCAGCATACTATACAGCATTTTTTGTTGTTGCCTTATTTTGATCAGCATATATAAATCGTTGCTTTAAATGTCCTCTGTTACCCGTTTTTTTTATTGCATAGATGGGTGGAGCAGCTCACACCAGATCTTAAGTAATTACCAAAGCCCATAGACATCTACAACGTAAATGCAGCCACTCACCTTGAGATATGAGTTCTAAGGTCTCAGTACAGTAAGTATAACGGCTGCCTCACCCTTCAAACTAAAACGCATTACTGCTTCACGGCAGAAATAGGCAGAGTGGTGGTACCTATCCGTACGGACTCAAGACGTCTTACCACACCAATAATTAAGCAAATTATAATTTTGCGGGTTTGATTTTTGTTACACGATGCTATTCCTTCATCGTGGCAGTCAATCGTGAATGTTAAGTACGTATTTCATAAGAAAAATTGGTACCCGTCTGCAGGATACATCGCTACATACGAATGCACCGGACGTCTTATCCTTTAGGCCATGGCGATTTGCTAAAGCCGTTAGCTCCGAGTTGAGTGCAGTCCCATTGAATGAGTCCGTTTGTGTTCCAGCCGGCGCCCAGCGCGGCGGCGGCTGGCGGGAAGAGCTACGCGGCGCAGGCCGGCGGCTACCACGTGCCGCCCTTCGCGCCGCACCACCACCAGTACGTCGCACGCACTACTGCGTACTCGCATCCTCCCGATCCATTAACGGTGCTTTTAGGTACCACAAACACCGGTCACCGTCCTCGTCAAAGGGCTCGACGAGTGAATTAGCCCATAGACACAGCCCACTGAGTTTCTCGCCAGATCTTCTCAGTGAGTCGCGTTGCCGATCCGGTGGTAGATTCTGCGAAGCACTGCTCTTGCTAGGGCCAGTGTTAGCAACACACCCGGTTTGAGCCCCGTGAGCTCACCTACACGTCAAGGAGAAGCTGAAATAGCCTCTCAAGGCTATCAGCATAGGTAGGGAGGAAAAAAAAAAGCGTACTCGTCAACTCATCATTTTGAATGTAACATGCGTGCTAAAACTTTGATGAGTAAACAGACTCTTATTCCAATCAGTGTTCAATCAATGGCAATGGAACCCCACTGATTGATATCATAACGCAAACGTCGCCATCCTCCTCGAGACCCGAAGTCTTAAGTTACAATTACATAGTGTAGTAGCCACATCCTTGAGACCGAAACGTAGACTGCTTTGCTGCAAAATAAATAGCAGGGTGATGTCTGCATTGAATGTCATCAAAAATGTAAGCTTTGTATCTGCAAAAACCTGGTCGACATAATAAACTAATTGTTGTTTTATATTAGGAATAGTCCAAATAACGGAAGCTCTGGCAGCGGTAAAGTGAACGGAGAACCCCGGGCGCCCCCGCAGCATCCCAGGCAGAGCTTCCCACAGCAGCACCATCATCACGTAAGTTCATAGTACTTTAGATAGGCAGCGGCTTGGCTCTGCCCCTGGCATTGATGAAGTCCATGGGCGAGGGTAACCACTGCCCATCAGGTGGGTGGCGCATTTACGTTGTACATGTCTATGGGCTCCAGTAACCACTTAACACCAGGTGGGCTGTGAGCTCGTCCACTCATCTAAGCAATAAAAAAAAGGTGGGCCGTATGCTCGTCGTCTGCCTACAAGGGCAATAAAAAAAATAATAATAAAAACATTATGGCTTGTTTAACATTTATAATCGTTTTCATTCCTCCGCTGTTATTGATAAAATACGAATACCAAATTAAGAAAATTATTCTTTGATTGAAATGAAATATATACACTTCTTAATTCTTTGACTGCCATGTAGGTCACTGGTGCCCTACGTGGCACACTGAAATAATTATGTTGATTTCTGTTTTTTTATTGCTTAGATGGGTGGATGGGCTCACAGCCCACCCGGTGTTAAGTGGTTACTGAAGCCCATAGACATCTACGACATAAATGCGCTACCCACCTTGAGATATAAGTTCTAAAGTCTCAGTATAGTTACATCGGCTGCCCCAGCCTTCAAACCCAAACGCGCATTACTGCTTCACGACAGAAATAGGCAGGGCGGTGGTACCTACCCGAGCGGACTCACAAGAGGTCCTACCACCAGTGCTAGCGCTATCTTTGTCTTCTTTTGTTTTTCATGTATGTTTTAGATTTCTTAGAGATAGATGAATTCTTAGTATTTTCGGATTCGTCTTTCCCCAGAGTCTACTAGATATTCCGGTGTCTCAGTAACAGAAATTGACATAATTACTTCAGTTTGCCACTAAGGGCACCAATGACCGATGACCGATGAAGTCAAAAGGTTAAACAAAGACTGAATAGAGCGGCTAGCTGTGTCGAGCCGCCTCAACCACGTGTCTCATGTTACAGAACGCGCCGGCGAGCACGGAGCCGCACCCGCGCCCGCCGCGCCACCAGCACGCGCCCGAGCCGCGCCGACAGGACGAAGTGCAGGTACATCTATATATATCAATATCATTTTATTATGAAACGGTTGAAATCGATTCCGGAATTTAATAAAATATTAATTTAGTTCTTAAATCGATTACGGCAGCCGGCGACGCGCTCGCTGCACCGCGGTCGTGTTGAATTTACTTATGAACTACGACTTCACGATGAACTAATAACACCATTGAATTTAGACATAATAGCATAAGCAAAAAAATAACACCATTGAATTTAGACACAAAATAGACAATTGAATCGCTCCCCTAGAAATATCTATTTGTTTGTATTTTGTTAATACATTGACGGACTTCAAGCATTGTTTACCGGTCAAACAAAAGTCATGCAGTGAAAAGCGTGGTAGAGGCATTTGGTAAATGAATTGAACATACATACATACTCATTGGCATACAGTAATTAAACCAGTGCACATAAGGAACACTTGGTTCTGTAAATTTTTCGCCGTTACATCAAATTGAATAATGTAAAGTAAGCTGCTGCAAGAAGGAAGTCTGTGCAGGTAGGGTGCCTACAATGCACGCAAGTCACGATGAATGTTATACCAAGACACATGGTCATATTTAGGCTAATGTTAGATTTAGCAAATTTATTTGAGTGCTTTCTTATTTTGCGTTCACATCAGAAACGTTCTGCCAAGTACCGACATTAAATGTATTTAGTTTCAAGGTCAAATATTAATCTCGTAAACAAAATACGAAAGCAGGATCGACGCTAACCGTTGACTCAGCAATCTAATTTCAATATTTGTATTATAATTACTAGAATACTTATTTGAATATAATTACTACAGGAACTTCGTAAGTTTGGTCAAGAATTCAAGTTGGTGTCTTCCCCTGCTCCCCCCGCGCAGCCCGCCCTCCCCGCCGCCCTCCCCACCGCGCTCTCGGCCGCCACGCATCCGCAACATAACCCACAGCCTGCGGTGAGTTTCCACATGCGTATATTTAAAAAAAAAACATCCAAATAAATAATCGCTATTTACACGATTTCTCAATATGTTGATTACGACAATGTCATCCACTTTAATATCAACATAGTAGACATTTAAGAATTAACTTTTGAGTTTTATTAATTGAATTACCATTTCAATGCTGATAATACACGCCTGCATTAAAATACCCTATTAATTTTGTAAATATCATATTTTATCATCAGGTTCAACAAGTACAACAGGTTCAGCAAGTTCAACAAGTTCAGCAAGTCCAACAACAAGTACAGCAAGTACAACAACAAGTGCAGCAAGTTGTTGTGCAGCAAGCGTCCCACCGCGCGTGCTCGCCGCCGGAAGTGTCCGCGATGTCCGGCGCTCCTCCCGAACACCACAAGCGGCCTCCGCCCCACCAGACGCCTCCTGCACATCATAATAAGGTACAATAATACAAATGATTAAGCCTAAATACATCAAGAAACACCAAAATGAACAATGATGTTTTGGGCCCAATATTAACGAACATTTTTATTGAAAGACTAGCTTTTGCCCGCGACTTCTGCGTCCGCGTAGAATAGTTATTTTGGCATAATGCTAAATTTTACCCGCCTCTTCATTTACATAGAAGGTGGAAGCAGTGGAAGTTCTCAAAAGGGATTAAAACCCCGATTTTTAAACATTATTTATTGGTGCTCAGCTTGCATTGGTCTTAGCGTGATGTTATATATCCTATAGCCTTCCTCGATAAATGTGCTATCTAACACTGAAATAATTTTTCAAATCATACCAGTATTTCCTGAGATTTGCGCGTTCAAACAAACAAACTCTTCAGCTTTACAATATTAGTATAGATTGATTGATCCACATTATTGTTACAAGATTATTTTATATAAAAAGCAGCTAACACATTATCGGTATATAAACTGGAATTTCCTCCGCAGTCTGTCTCTACACAACAACAAACGCAACAGCAGCAGACTGAGAGTGGCTCAGAACGAGAGAGTCCGGCAGCTGTCTCCCCCGGAGTGGCTCTCACCCTCAAGAAGTCTACCCTCAACCCCAACGCGAAGGAATTTAACCCTGCAGTCAAAACTTTCACGCCGAGGTCTCCAACCACGCCCACACCTAGCCGGTGAGCTACGCTTTGCGACGCGCCTTGGTCAACTTGTGACGAAATCAAGAAATTTAATTTCATATTCGCGTATTTGCTATCCGTATATCTAATGATAACTTGGCTTAGATATTTTTCGATTCTAATAAAACTGATTCTCATTCTGGCATGTAATATAACACTATATTGCTACATTTATGCAGATTCTAAAATACGCTCCACTAAATTATATTATGTAGCATAAATGTTAGCATAAATATTATGTATTTAACGATACATCGCCATATGATTTATTATTGTGTTGTATAATTGACATTGTTATTATCCAGGCCACACACGCCGGGCACGCCGTCGGGCGTGGGGCTGTCGGGAGTGAGCGTGATGGGCCCCGGGCTGGGCTACGTGCCCGCCGCACACCCCGGACCCCCGCACATGGTACGTACTGCACCGTTAGCGTCCGCTGTGCTTGTTAATATTATGAGTTAGGGTCTCAGTGATCCGCCAACACAAAGTCAGACTTCAAAATATTTAAGAAATTTCCCAACTAATGGTTCTGAGACAGTGGCTTGCATTACAAAAATAATGCCACTGTGCAAAAAAGTGAGAGTCATAAAAGAGAGAGACAAGAGCACAGTTTAGCTACTGTAAGTATAATATACTGTAAATGAGTCGTCTATTATCAAAGGTGGCAATCTGTGCATTTGGACAAAAAAATGTTATTGATATGTCAATACAGATTGATTTGAATATAATCGTCTCCTTCAAAGAATACGGTTCAAAACCTGCATTAAATAAAGGTTAATACTTAACCTGTTGTTTATCTAAGATGTCGATTAGAAGAGTTTTGTGACTGCCAATGGAATACAAAGTCAATAATTCGTTTTTCTGATTTACCAATAATTGTCCAAAAGTCACATTGCCGGCTTTGATAATAGTCGACTCAAATATATTCAAGTAAAAAAAAATTTACCTCATCATTGTCACATAATATAATGTCTTGTACCTTGACCTGCTACCTTTTAGATTAATATTAATTTTAGATCTATTATTAAAAGGCGTTTTAAGGAATTCTAGTTTGAAATCATACATATTCTACTTTATGTCTCTAACACTGATATTATTCTACAATACAATTGGTGATGTTGGCCAACATATCTAAATTGCTTGTGAAAATTAAGTGAATTTAGTTTTTAATACAAACTCGTCTGTGATTCTACTAAAAAGCGGTAGGCAGCGCCTTGACTCTGTCCCTGGCATTGCTGAAGTCAATGGGCGACGGTAACCACTCACCATCAGGTGGGGGACGTATGCTCGTCTGCCTACTAGGGCAATAAAAGAAAATAAAAAATAAAATGTATTTGTATATGACGACAGGTTGCAGCCGTGCCCTACGCGATGGTTGCCACCCAGCAGCCTCCCACATACCTCCCGCACCCGCATCCAGCGGTAAGCTCTACACTATAAACAATCATTTTAAATCAGTACATTCTAAAAGTGTAGTATGTGGATAGTCCACTATACTGGGTGTTAGGGGACCGCTTCCGAAAACGAAGACAAACGATATAGTACTAATGGCATCTTACATTTATGTAATTAATTAAAATATAATACGGTGATTTTATAAACCCTTAAACTCTCATATCTACCGTACAAGGCGTTTAAAGTTGTAAAAACACTAAAATGCAGTAAATCTTAGATAATATCGCGCCGTGACGAGTTTAAGGGTCACGTGAGTGAATCGTTCGCGAGGGATTCGTTCTCGGAGCCGAGACGGATGTGAGATATCGAATCGACTTGAACGGTCATCGACCTGTCCGGAACACGCGGGTATGGTACAGTGTACATTGCGGGCTCGGTTCGAACTAGCGACGAAGCAATGGTTTCAATAGGGACAAATCTGGGATGCCACAATACTTTTGTTGAGTTCTTTGAACTGAAAATGACTTTTATTTAGTGTTTAAGAATATTAAATATTTTAATTTAGTCATCAAAGTTTTGTAACTCATAAAAGATATTAAAAAGTTAATTACCTAAAGTTAGGTTACCTACCTAGCAACTAAATATTGGCAGCCCTGTCGAAAAACCCTATTGTCCCCTTACGCGACCCGATTCACCAACGCCTGGGCGAATATTCTTTAATAAACCATATTTTTAAATGCATTGTAAATGAAAATTTAAACTTCCGGAACCTATTATGATACGTTTTATTATTATAAAAACGATTTAAATCAATGTCGAACTTAAAAACAGTCTCGATTTCCCCCCATTTTACGGTGTGTTTGGGGGAAAAAAAGTCCCGATTTCCTCCCATTTTACGTTGTGTTTGGGGTGCGACAGATGGAGCTGAGCTGCGATTGCCGTCAGTACGGGCCGCCCATATTCGTGGTGCCGGACAAGCGCGACCGCCCCGACGCGGTGAGATGACGGGCTTACCGCACGGAATATTGCTTGTATAAACCGATAACAGAATAATTATATCAACTATACACACCTACCTAGTTCGATGACAACATTCAAATATTAATGAATTTAAATTTCGTATTGGTGATCTAAAATTTGTAAATTAGATTCTCTAACAAAGTAAATTAAGTAGTATTCACCTTACGCACCGGTGTGATTAGTGCGAGTTTTTTAACGTTCTCGATAACGTAAAAGTTAACTTAAATCTGTATGGAGTTGGAACGTTTGCCTACGTTTGCAGCTAGGGGCGCTGTTTCAATTGCGTACAACTTTGAGTTAACTTTTACGCTATCGAGAACGCTAAACTCGCACTAAACACATAGTGCCAGTTTTTAACGTCCTCAATAGCGTAAAAGCTTACTAACGTTTGCCGCTAGGGGCGCTGTTCCAAATCCATACCAATTTGAATTAACTTTCACGCTATCGAAAACGTTAAAAAACTCGCACTAAGCCCACAGATCGCCCAGACATTGAACAAAAAAAAAACAAGTTGTTGACAATTCGCATATTGTTTTAAAAGGCATATAGTTTCAATCGAACTTTTGTACGTCGGCGCCAATACATGTGCCGCTAGTAAATATTCCGTGTCTTAAACCCGAACAGCGTGTTGTCCCGAGTGAAGTGATCCAATAATAATAATAATAACGTTAATAGTGCGCTTCGTTCGTAACATTGTTCTGCTCAACCCAAACACGAAAACTGGCGTTATGATACACGTCGTATGGATGTGCTTTTTGTACCTGAGTTATGAGTTCGTCCTGTGTGCTTAGTGAGAGTTTTTTAACGTTCTCTATAGCGTGAAAGTTAACTCAAATCTGTATGGAGTTTGATCGTTTGCCTACCTTTGCCGTTAGGGGCGCTGTTACAACTGCGTACATTTGAGTACTGCGTACGCGATTTGAGTTAACTTTTACGCTAACGAGAACGTTAAAAATCTCACACTAAGCACACAGAAGCTGCTCATTCTTTATCGTCTATTAATCTCCCTTTCTATTAGATTTTACGTAATTAGTTCGATGTAATTATTTTTTTCACTGTAAGTTTATTAGTGTCCAATATATTTACATATAAAAGCCATTTTTTATTGAATTACATTAACAGGATTTTTAATTATTGATTTCAATGAAAGATGCAATTAATGTTTGACACATTGAACTTATATAATGGTAGATTAAATTGCCCTAATAAATTTACAATATACATAAACATACATAAGTAAACTCAGGTATCCACAACTAACTAAAGCAATAAGTAATCATTAACACGTTGAACGCTATATGAAAAATCGAGTATTTTCATTGAGGTCACGGTGCTGACCGGTAAGCCTAATCTTACTGAACCGTTCGGGCCATGAGGGTCACCCGTGAGCCTTTTAAAGTAACTAAACTGAAAACTAGCAAATTTTTGGCAAATAATTGCATTTTATAAACTTTGGAAGGAAAATCTCAATTTGATAAAAATTATTGATTCCCTGATTTTGGCTTGGCCCGAATGTTATATTAAGTAGTATGCTAGGCCCACCGGTGGGACTAAAAGCGTTCAACGTGTTAAAAACACGAAGTCTAACTACTGGACAAAGTTAATTTAAAATGTGTACCCTGAAGCCAGGCAATGATATGACTTATCAACACCAAACTCACTATAACTAGAAATTAAGTTAGACAGAGAGCGAAGATAAAGAAAACATTAACCAAACTAAATGAAGTAACATTTTAGTTTTATGTTTGCGTTTTGTCACTAACTTTGTTACGTTTGAGTGATTTTATTTTATTTTCTTTAAAACTAATATTTTGTAAATAGGTATTTACTAAAACAATATAATTGAGGAATAAATTAACACTTTCCCATTATTACTTGTGCAAGTGTATTAAGAAACAATAATATGAATTCTGATTAAATTATATTAATAATCAAATTAAATATTTATTGTCTAATGTTAATTCAATCACATCACTAAATATTTTCACTCGATTCCAAATTTACCCACTCTTCGGACATTGCCCATAATTTTTCAGCTGAATTTCCTATAATGTCTCTCTTATCAATGTTTTCAAAGTCATCCTCAAATTCCTCGTCACTGACAGCCAAGTGTATTACATTTTGTGAAGTGTACATTGAGAAAATCTTTTCAAAGATTGTGCCTTTGAAGATTTCATAAAGTATTCCTATAGCAGCGCTCCTCACTGACACTCCGTAGCTGTCCAACCTCTGCGATAGTTGACTACTGAATAAACCGTAACATAATTTTGAATTGAAATAACTTTGAAATCCTTTGGCGTTTAAATTATTTATTTTCCCAAATTTTTGTAGGCAAGAAGTCGTCACTATAACCCGGCTCGGTGCTGACTTCTTTAATGTCGGCACCAATAAGTTTGTCAGTAAAAATTGTCCATAGTAGTTTGAAACGTGTGGTGATATACCAACGTCTTTGTCACTCGCGTTTACTTCATTATTTAACACAAGAACATCTAATTTTAGTTGTGTGTTTTTGAATCCTTCGACAAACTTCCTCACTGATGTTAAGCTGTTGAAATTTGTATACTCAAAGCTTACGTTTTGATTCTTTGATTTTCTAATGATTTTTCTTAATAACTTAGCCCCTTTATCTTTGTCGCTTGACGTTAAAATAACTCTGGCGCCCCTCTTTGCCAGATCCAAAGCAGTTTCGTAACTGACTCGATTTGTTCCTGTTAATATAATGACCTTCCCGGTTAGGATAGCCTTCGAGTAAAACTTATTTAATGTCAGCTTATAATAAAGAAATAGTACAGGGAGGAATATTAAAGAAAAATGCCACATTTTCACTTATCGCGTGTTAGATTAAGACTGACTTCGCATATGACAGAGTTGAGTTATCGCATTTAATTACAACCCGATACGTAATGTGATCGATAGATAAATATTTAATTAAAATACATACAATATTTGTTGACGACACCTACTGCAATGCAATTAAACTGAAGAGAAATCCAGTCACGCTTCGCGCTCTCACTGTCTATAAGTAAACGATTGTTTATATGGCTCTCGATGTGCCGACAATGATGGATTTAGGCCCTGTATATCGCGCGGCATTTTATCTGAACTAATTTTCAAAGAAAATGAAGAAGAAGAGGTCTACTTTTTTTCGTCTCTGAAATTTTGGCATTTCAAAAACTTTACCGCCACTCAAATTCATGCCACCCTAAGTCTGGGCCTCACGGGCCTCGACATAAATCCGTCATTGTGGTACGTGGATATTTTGACGGCTTAGACACAGCTGCCGGTCTTGATAGGCGAGATCGAAGTCTAAAATGTATTCTATAACCACTGTCTCACTCCTCAAACCAGAACGCGTACTTGCTTCGTGGCGTGCATCGATGATATTCCGTTCCTTTTTACGTTGATGGTATTATGCCAGCACGTACCAGCAACTACAAATTGTGGATGCTTAATGCACGAACCGTCACGAACAAACAGATGTTTATGTTCTTATTTTGACATTGTTCTTCTTCTTCAACCCGTGTTCATCTAATGCTGAGTGTAGGTTTCTTCACATGCACTTCATTTCCTTCGGTTTCTTGCCTTTCGCATCCAGTCCCTACTAGCTATATTGACCAGGTCATCGGTCCATCTATTTGATTGTCTGCCCTTGTTACGACGTCCAGTACGACGTGTCCACTCCACTACTTCTTTGCTCCACCGATTCTCAGTGTGACGGCATATGTGACGGGTCCACTTCCACTTTCTCCGAGAAATCTCTTTGGCTATGTCCAGCAAACCAGTTCTTCTGCGGATTTCGGTATTGCGCACCCTATTCCGTAGAGAAATGCCTAACATAGCCCGTCCTAATTCAACGTTTCTCATCAAAAAGAAATCAATTGAATCCTCATTTTTGTCAATTATTTCATTGTCACGTCCTAATTTCACGGCCACCTTTTAACATAAGTGGTTTTCATTCAGAAACGCCCCTTATTACTTTCCGTAATATTCCTCCATCGGAATTATTTGTAAAACAACAATTTGTACAATCTTTAACAGAATGCTTATGTTTTCCAGTACATGAAAGTTCAGCGGTTATCAGATATTTAATTGACATTAAAATTGCATCAATTTTGTATTTGCTCATTACGTGCTCTCGAATACGTTATCTTTATGTGAATTGTTTTATCTCTGCTCTGTTATGAAATCTTGACCTTGCGGAATTTTCGACTTAATCTTAATTATATTTAAAACGAAAATTTTATACAATAAATAGACATTTAAATCCGAACCCTTTTGAGGAATTTGCTATGCACATCGCGCAATATGTTTTAACCTGTTTTAAGCCTAGTTTGCCAAATACCATTAATCAACTAAACAATATGTGACAACCCTAGTAATTGTAACTATGTTGTATAACTTGATACATTTTCAAAAGCATCATAGTAGCCGATGAACATAATAGTTGTTTGATAAATCGGTTTTAGTTTTTAATTAGTCGAGGGCTATTAAGAAGAATGTGGTTATTGTTTGTTAGCTGGCGTATGGAGCGGCCATGGGAGGTGGGGCCGGGGTGGCAGCCGGCGCCGGCCAGCACGCGCCCATACCCACACAGCAGCAGAGAAACTTCAGAAAGAGTGAGTATCCCATTCGTATGACATTCCACTTACATGCAGCAGAGATGTGAATGTTGCGATGGATGTGTGGAGTAACGAGGATAGACAGAATACGGAACGAATATGTTAGAAGTTAGAGGAAGTCTGAAAGTGGCACCTGTGACAGAGGAGTTGAGAAGTGCGTGTTTGGGATGGTATGGACATGTGATGAGACGAAACGACAATGAGGTTGCTAAGAGAGTGTTAACTATGAATGTGGAAGGTTATATATAGGAAGAGGTAGACCTAAGAAAAAATGGATGGATTGTGTGAAAGACGATATCTGTAAGAGGGGAGTGAACGAAGAAATGGTATATGATAGAGGTGTATGGAAGGATAAAACATGTTGCGCCGACTCCAGGTGACTGGGAGAAGGCCAGGAGAATGATGAGACATTCCACTTAGGTTTTGAAGTGAAAACTTTGGCATCGTTGTGATTCGAAAGTCGATTTGTAATTAATTACATGTGTGTCACATGTGTTACGCGTTAAATGTTAAATCATTATAAAATCGTATAGGCAATTAAAAATACTTCATGCGTCCAAATGATTATTTGAGGTCAGGTACAACAGGGAAACAGAACTTTAATGCAAGAAGATTCTCAGCGCTTAATTTTTGTTTTGCAATATTTTTAGGATTACTTGTGTTATGGATACCAGAGATTGACATACATTCTTAGATACCTTTAAATATATACATACATAGATAACAAACAAACACCCAGACAAAGAGCAAACAAACCTCTTCATGTGGGAATCGAACTCTGGACCCTCAGAGCAACAGTTAGGGGCGCTAATTACAGCACCACGGAGTCAGTCAATTATTGAAATACCTGGCATTTCCATTTCCAGCATTTCCCATCTCCATCATATTACTATTATATTATTTTGATATTAATTGTAACAAACTGAAATAATCAAACCTTATCTGAATACCAAAACTTGATCGAAATTGTTATGACTCATTTCCGAGATGAACGATATTAATATAGGGATTACTTATTTAATTATATAAGATTAGATTGAATTATTATTCTACCGTTGCTATGGGATGTTGATAGTCATATATTTGAAATGATACAAAAACTCAACCGAAAGCTTTAAAAAAGGGGGCAAATTTTATTGATTCTCCCTTTCCATAACAGTATGGTATCTATCTCAGGAAATTTGTTGTGACCATCCTAAGACCATTGTAGATAAATGAAGACATGAGTGGATGAAGGGGATATGATACAATTTCTTAATTTTGTGAAAACGGGCCACAAACTTTTGTTACTTATACTTTTCTTCGTACGTACAGCTCGACCAAGCTAAGTTTGCACCTCGCATCGATTACGTCACACTGCCGCTTAGGTACGGTCTGAAAAAAGGATTTGCTATGACTTTAAAAATGTAAACAAATGCTTGTTAGATTTTACTTTGCATTTATTGTTTTTAACAATATATTGTACATAGGTACATTAGAATATAGCGATATCGGGTTTTTATACTAAGACCACCCGGGCGTTCTTGCACTTTTAAAATTTGTATCCCAATTGCTCAGTAATAAATTTTCTTTTATGTTTCTTTTTCAAGATTATGTTTCTCCCTTCACTGTGTATCACCTTTCCTTTCATTTTGTTGTCCTCAACAATCCTCTCGAAGTAAAAAAAAAATGAACGTTAAGCGTTCAGTAACAATTGTTCAACAAAAACTTAACAAAAATAGTCCAATAATAATAACTAACTAAACTTCAACAAAAAACCTAACAAGAACAGTTAAAAAATTAAAAATTCAACGGATAGGGAGACGAAAACTCGTATGACGCGCGTCATACGAGTTGGCGACAAATGTGCTAACAGTACTGACGCGACAGGGCGATCGCGGGAAGGTGAGCGGGGAAGCGGGCGGACCGCCGCATTCCAGCTAGGTGCAAACTTAGCTTGGTCTAGTTGTAACTCCTTCATCAAATGCAATTTTTAAAAATAGCCTTTAAAACCGGAGTTTTAAGGTCTAATATGGTTTATAGGCACATAACACCTTGGTACTTAACCCCTTCATCCATTCATGTCTTCAATTAATGAATATTGTTCTGGTCCAGTGGGCGTCGGCTCCGGCATGCAGGTCGCGGCGGCCACCGGCCAGCCCCTGCTGACCCCGGCGCCCATGCAGCCCTTCATGCCGTACCCGCACCCGCCGCCGCATCCGCAGCCGGCCATCTCCTACCAGCACATGGTGAGTCTTGCCTTACTCGTACCTCACATAATAATGCGTGCAAACTTAGGCCATCACGCAAGAAGGTCAAATATCCCGTGATTAGCTAGCCTAGAGCCGGTGTTAAATTCGCTGGGGCGCATGGATCTGTCGGGTTAAGAACAAAACCAATAACTCTAGACTCTAGAGGGTTCGTGGCTCGTGCAATAAAATTTGCTATACATTGATGCGTTCGTCCAGGTCCGGCTGTACCCCGGCGGCGGAGAGGGCGCGGGCTACACGAGCGCGCCTCCCCCCGCCGCGGCCTCCCCCGCGCTGTACCCGCCCCCCTCGCCCGCGCACACGCCGCACCCGCATCCCCACCACCACTACCAGCAACAGTTTCCGGTAAGCCGTACCACACGACGTCGAGACACTATTTGTTGTGACTTGTCAGACTTTGGTTTTGAAATCATTACTGCCTCTCTTACTATCCTCAAATGCTTAGAATATGGCAGCGTAAATTTTTAGATCGTCTATAAATTTTTGTTAAATATTTCGATTTTTACCAACCACCTAGATGTGTCTTATTTCAGTTTGTTTTTAAGAACTGAGTAGCGACGTAAATTTTCGTTGAATAGTTTTATTAAATTTCATGACTGTGATGACAGGTGCTGTGCCCGGTGATGGGTCCTGGCGGCAGTACGTCCCACCATCACCACCACCACCACCCCCATCTGACGTATCTCAACCACGCGCCGCCCACCGCCTCGCCACCGCAGCCACACCCTCACGCTCTACAGGTGACTACTCAATTTTGATAATCATTTTCAAAATCTTCGTTGTAATAATAATAATGGCGTTCTCCAAGAGTTTAATGTTAATAATTAGTTTGCTCAACTATAAAAACATACATTTGAGTCGTCTATTATCAAAGGTGGCAATCTGTGCATTTGGACAAAAAAATGTTTTTGATATGTCAATACAGATTGATTTGAATATAATCGTCTCCTTCAAAGAATACGGTTCAAAACCTGCATTAAATAAAGGTTAATACTTAACCTGTTATTTATCTAAGATGTCGTTCAGAAGAGTTTTGTGACTGCCAATGGAATACAAAGTCAATAATTCGTTTTTCTGATTTACCAATAATTGTCCAAAAGTCACATTGCCGGCTTTGATAATAGTCGACTCATTTAACGTTTTGCACTCCAACTTATTGATTCGAGTACTATATCTACAATGTCCCCAAAAGTCATTATTCCTCTGCTCGTATTTTTAACAGTAAACGTGATAAAAGTAAATGAGAAATGTCACGTCATTTAAACTTGCATATTTTGGAAAGCCGGAGTGCAAAAGGTTAACTGAAATTAGTGAGAGATATGTATGTTGCGCAGTGGACTGATAGGCGTTGAAGATGACACCTAAGGAGTCGATGTCGGTTACAGGGGGTGTTGCTGCCGCCCCACCCCGCCGGGTCGACGACCCCCGCCCTGCACCCCCCCTCGCACCCGTAACCCCGCCGCACCTCGGCCCTGCCCCTGCTGTACACCGCGCCCAGGGGTGACGTCACCGCCACCTACACCATAGACTACATGGAACGATTCTTTGACGTCATCATACTGCGCTTCGCCAGATCAGTGAAGTTGGTGAACGACAAGTGAACCGCCTCAGAACTACTATACAAGTGTTCGGTCCAATTTGGTACAGATTCAAATTCAGCTGTGAGTTTTTGAAAAGTGAGTTTCTTGATGATGTTACTTGGAGAAACACGCACAGACTTACCGTGAGCATGAACAAAACGAAAATGAAGAAATGAACACTTCAGTGTTTTCAGACTAATGAACAAATTATAGCAACAACACTGTGCTCCAAGGATACAAAAAACTTGATAGTTAAATGAAGACAGTTCTGAAAAACAACTATTATTAACCATGACTGTGAAAAAATGTGATTATGATAAAAAAACAAATCGTAATCGAACGTTTTTGTACGTTTCCGAACATTAGACTTTCATTCCGCTGATGAATTAGAGACCTTTAAAATTTTAATAGAAAAATAATCGAAAATATTTCGGATGCTGAACACCAATGAACGTTAGTGCATTGTGTGATCTTACTAATACGATTCTATTGTGTCAGCAACACTAACTTAGTCGAGTGTTGTCAGATGTGAAAAAAAAACTTAGTATAAAGGCGGGGGCAAAGTGGGGTATTAATGTAATTATTGTAAATGAGTAATGTGTATGATTGTTTTTTTTTTAAATCCTGTATAAGCGTAGCATCGGATTTGGGAATGTGATGTGACATGTGTGTTGTTGTTAAGAATTCCTATGTATTATATAAATTACTAAATTTTAATTGCACTCGCATTGAAATTGTGTGAATTGTTGAACGAAGAAACAATTGATGAAAAATATTTATTGGAAAAGTTGCCTTATATTTAACGGGAAATCGCGGAAGAAAGTTTTGTTGTGTTTAGATAACGTTTGTCGCGATATATTGATGGGATTCCTAGATGCTTGATGCGTTGCTGTCAATGTGACATGGACATTGACAATAATTGAGAGTTTATTTTTCATGATTTTCACAATTTCTAGTGTACGTGTTAATGTTTTTTTTTTTTGTAACTCTTCATCGCTGCTTCGTCGTTGCGATTTTAGAGTTGTATTTATTTGAAAGAAAAAAAAAAGAAGTTTTTAATTGTTGATACACTCCGCGATGAACGATGCTAATTTTGGGTCAATTACGGTTAAATAGTTTGAATCGAAGTTTGATGTAATGCATTTACTGTGTTGTAACGTCTCGTGGCGGGCAGCAGTGCTCGAGGAGGGTTGGGGGGGGTGTTCGCTGCCTTGTGACGTCATCGCGGGCAGTAACGCGACTTTATATACGTCAACGAATATTTTTTTTCTATTTTGATTACCGCGCTCTAATTCTGTTTGGACGTGCTTAGAAGGATAGAGATATTGTCGCGTGGACTATAAAACTATTCCTCGATTCTGCTCGGTTGTGTATGCATAATATATTTTGATGCAAGTCTATGTATAATTTTATTGGTATGCGTCTCTTATTGCTCCATAGAGTGTTTGTTTAGAGCAGTGGGCAGATGCCTTTGTCACGAATGAAATGCGCACTCAACGCATATTCTAACGTGCGTGCTGTGAGCAATATAATATAGTTATTAGACGCCGCCATTATTTTTTTATTTATTGCTTAGTTTGGTGGACGAGCTCACAGCCCACCTGGTGTTAAGTGGTTACTGGAGCCCATAGACATCCACAACGCAAATGCGCCACCCACCTTGAGATATAAGTTGTAAGGTCTCAGTATAGTTACAACGGCTGCCCCACCCTTCAAACCGAAACGCATTACTGCTTCACGGCCGAAATAGGCAGGGTGGTGGTACATGCCCGTGCGGACTCACAAGAGGTCTAACCACCAGTCATATTCAACATTCAATCTGTGCCTCTCCCAAAGTGCGCCCTATTTACTGGGCTGCGTTGTCTTTCGCATTCACTCCCTCCCAAAAGGTATTTTAGAGCCCTCCCGCCTCAATCACTTACGATAGATATTGCTGGTCAATTACCATTTCGATTAACCGGTTTTTTATTTGTTGATCCGGTACTAAGTTACTGACCCTGTTTCTTTGGCGTACATCATTCCTGGTTCTATCCAAACAGACTTGTGACAACAAACGTGTTTCCATAGCACGTTGGGGAGTATACGGTCACAGACCCAAGTTTCACTCTTTTGTACGCTACGACAGCTTTAAAAAAAATATGTTGTGGTTACGTATTTTTATTGCTTGCATCTTGATTTCGTTCATCCACGAAAGCTTGGCTACATTCCGCATTAGGTTATCCTATAAAAAAAGTTGTACTGTAATAATTAATATATTATGCATACATTAACGTTAATTTGTCGATTCATTTGCAGGCGTTCGTTGCGACACTAGTCGGGCAAATATATACAATGTTTTTTTTTTGGACGATTTATAAAATAGGGTCTGTAAATTATTACATATATATACAGTATACATATAAATTAATATAATAGTAACGGGTTGCGGTGTGCAAGCGGAGGGCGGACCGCGTGTTCGATTTCTGTCCGTGATCATCTTTACTAATGTAATATAATATAATATAATAGATGCAAATTAAAGTAAATAAAATAAATCGTATAAATATCTCTATGAACGAATTGATAACATTTATATTATGTATTCCAAACTATATAAAAAAGGTAGCGATGTTAAAGGTTTTATATTATATTATGTATGTAAATGTACCCGGCGACTGTTGAAAGTTGGCGTGACAATAAAAAACGTAGGCTTAGAGATACGATAAGATTCTCGCGTTCGTCATCTGTGACTCGGACAGTCACTTGACGTGCGCCGTCTACGTAACGAATGCACGATAAAAGACTTCTCTTATTCCCTTCGTTGTAGTGATGTGAAAGGTCGTTGTCGATAAACGCAGCCCGAGCTTTTATCGATATCGGTGGTGTGATGATTTGTGATGACGGCATCAAGGGGAGCTTAGTCCATGACCTCCGCGCGGTGCTCCCTGGGTAGCGCCAAATGTGGACGTTGGTATTCACATTGATAACACACATGAATCTTTTGTGGCACGCGCTCGTGAATAGTGATGCACCTGTACGATGATATCGAATGTCGACGCTAGTGCGTTGAGTTACTTGAGCGCTATGCTTAGTTCAATATGACATTGTCAAATGTTAATATGTATAATAAATAAATGATTTTAGACGAATCGTAGAAACCGCAGACGCGATTCACTTAGGGTAACTAGTTGTTATTGTAACTTATCGATAATTTCAACTGGGTGAATTCCCGTGTATAAATCGCTATATCGGATTAAAAAAACGTTTGTACATATGTAAATATAGGGGATGATGATGGGGGAGAGAGTTTGCGTCCTCCCGCACGCATAAAAAACGGCTTCTATAAATACTATATAAATATTTGTGATGTAAAAAGATTTTTCAAATTATACAAAAAAAAATTATCATAGAAAAAATCACAAAAAAAAAATGATTAAATTGTTCGGAGAGGGCCTACCAGACCCGCGCCATGTTCGAAGCGATAGTTCTAGATCTTTCTCACCCGAGAACATGGCGCCGGGCCTCGAATACAATTAAAATAACGTTCTTCTATATGTATATGTTTATCTTTTTTTTTCTTTTTTTTTTGTTGTAATAAAAATTTTATTGTTGCGTCCGCGTATTCGTTTGTTGGTACTCTGTCAGATATGTGTATATGTAAAACGTGATGAGCGTGTGTTGTTTGTTGTGCGCATTTTACGTATGAAAGTGTATATATATATATTTTTTTTTTGTAACGATGTAATTATTTTTCGAAGTGTCACAACACTAGTTGTTTTTAATTTCGAGTGTGGCGCCATCTGAGACGACTGTTGCGTCGTCTTATTATGTAACTTGAGTTTGTCCTCGATTTTCAACGAAAAACGTACGGGAACTTTGCTCCTTACAAGTTTTCCGTACGCAGGTTGTGGTCTTACGTAATTCCAGTGCGTCCGCGCGCGCCTCGCCGCCGGGGGGCGCCACTGGGTACTAGCTAGAACTGTGGCTTACGCACATTGCTATAGCATTTAGTACGGATTTCGATCAAGCGCGCACCTTGCCGCGCCCTGATTGGTCAGCTCCTATACGAAGATAAGGTATATCGGTGCCTTGTTGAGACTACGCGAATAACGGTCTTAATCGAACCGGCGATAAGGTTCGTAATCGGCCGGCTTTCCTAGGCGAGCCCGTGTGGGATTTGCAAGTTTCCGCTGTCGCGTGACGTCTGTCTTGACGAACACGGCTGTTTTCCTGCTACGCTATTTGTAATAAGTGTTTGAACGGGGCGGGCTTGCACCGAGATCTCTGTATGTGTGTGCAGCTCATAATTGTATGTCTTGATGATGCTAAGGTGATGTTTTAAGTGGCACATGACTGTGAACATTGATTTTGGGTTTGCATTTATTGCACTTGAGCACGTACGAGGCTTATAATATATACAAAAAGGGAAAATTTATAAGCCGTCGAGTCTAAGCATTTCAAATTTGTTTGCCTTAAATTTAAAAAAAGTTGAGCATTTCAGTTTTCGAATAACTAAAAAAAAAAAACAATTGTGACTCAAACCCAAAATCAGTGCGTAAATTTAACAAAAAAAAAATGTGAGTCGCTTTAATGGTTGAAACGACCATTTAATCTTAGATAACTAGAGATTGCCTTATTACCCGTACGTCGGGCGTGTATGAACGATTGTTATCGACGCGTGTGCTAAGCGTTGCGTTTTCATTATTATAAAGAGAACAAAAAAAAAATGAATTATTTTTCTTAATTTTTTCGGGAGTTTTACGTATGGCAATATTGTATTTAAAAAAAAAACTGAAAAAAAGGCGGTAAAAATGTAATGAATTTTATTATGTTGCCCTTCTTATTAATATGAATTCTTCAGTTTGGGTTTTTTTTAAACCAGAGCGTTTTGTTTTGCGTTAACGTTTTGCAGAATATTAACAAAGTCTCGTTGTAATCTTCGAGCGGTTAATGTACTTCATGCTCGGCGAACTCGCAATGTACATTTAGCTTTTTATTTTATAAATCCAATTTTATCCTTTATCATGAACTTGGCTGAACCCAGAACCGGAAAGTATGTTGTCGCCTTCCTTTTTACTGGTAACCTAAGGGGTTCACGGGCTTAACCTGAGAGAGTATCCTAACGCTAGCCCTAGCAAGTGCAGTGCTTCGGAGAATCTACCACCGAATCGGAATCGCGACCCACTGAGAAGAGCCGGCGAGAAACTCAGTGGGTTGAAAGTATGCATAAATTTAAGTGAACAATGATAGTTATTATTAACTGAGAAACAAGAATTTATTTAGGAAGTTTTGGTTTTCATAATGATTTGAGAAAAAAGTTGTGCAATTTTGGGAATAAATAATAATAGATTTCAAAAGTTTAAATTAGAAATGTTTTAATAAATATGTTTGTCTCTCTTACTTTATTAAACCGCCTGAAGTCAACCAAAGTCACTATGGCCGGCGTTCCCTTTCTTTTTTGCCAAATAATCACATGGGTCCACGCGCTTTGGACGTTGAAATTGAAATTGTTTTCGTTCGCCATTTTTTTAAATTATATTAATGAAAACGTGACGCCTTTTTGTGTAATATAATAAAGACTGAAGGAAAAAATGTGTGGATGAAGCCGGAGTATTATGTAAGATTGGATTTTTTTTTATTGTTATTGTAAAAAAAATGTATGAGCCTAAATGCGTGCGCGCCAACGCGTGCTGTGTAGATCGTGTGCGATCCGTGTTTACTGGGACGAGTCGGGATAGACGTTAAAAGAAATTTGCTTAAATCATGTCCTATGGCAAATATTATCTTAAGTTGAAACAGAAGCCAATATATACATATCGAAGCTTGAAAGGCAAACGTGACTAAGCGACAATAACTGCTTTGTACATAAATGATAGGCAATAGCCATATTCGATGCGCAAAAAAAATATATTTCTAGGTCTAATAAAATCATTTCAATCCTACAGCTACTAGCTAGATTCTACTTAAGGTAGATTCGTTAAAATAAATTTTGTTTTCAGGTTTTTCAACTTTAAAAGTTTACTGTAAAGTTCACGCATTGTCGCTTAGTCACGTTTGCCTTTCAAGCGTCGATATATATAGATTGAGGGTAAACGAATTTTAACGCAATAATAACTACAAATTTCAAATTTAAAGAAATATACTCCCCAAGCAGAGTAAGCCTCATTTTGTTTATTTCATAAATATCAAAAGTTTAAGTCGCTTTGAATACAAGAACTAATTGTCTGATCTCTAGAATATATTTACTTGAACAATATTTAAAAAGAAAACTTGCGTACTCTATAAAATTTTGATCCATTAAAATTTTGAAAGTATTAAATTCAGTTTGTCGAACTATGACGGCTTTGAGATGCACTGGAAATCACTTTTAGTAAATGTTAGGGATCAGGCAAATGACTCGACTGCCCGAACGCTATTTCTCAACGTCATCGCACACATCATAAAGAATGTACATAAATGCTCATCCCGGATCCAGAACGTTAGAACAATCTTCGTTAAAATATAAAAAAATATATAAACAAATCCATTATTATTTTCGTGAATGTCGCGCCATACGCGATCCACTACAGCAAGTGCCAAAAATAAAACTGTTCTGGCACTTTTCGAAGGACCGTCCTCTCATTGGTTCGCGCGACAGCGGCACGACGCGCTCACGACAACGTCACGACACGACAAGACAACGAATGTTTGGTTTCTATAGTGTTCGCTGTAACGTCCACCAATGAGGTTCGGTCAGTTTTGTTGAACGACATTTAAGACCTGTCGTTATTTTTCAATAAAAAGTTTAAAAAAAATGTGTTTTGAACACAACAGTTGAGCGTTTTATTTGACCTTTTTTTTTAACTTTCTTTCAGGGTACCCACAAAATCCAACGCACAAGCTATTCATTTCAATCGTAAAAAAAAAATATTGTCCCAAATGACAATTATCCAATGCACACACTACTCTACACTACACTACTTTGTGTTATTTTATAAATGTTCCCACGTTGATTCTTTAAATTTAAAAGAAAATCTATATTCCCGACGTTTGATTGCGTGCGTATACAGAAAACATTAATTTTTATCATTCTATTTATTATAAACATTTGAATCTCGTTTATAAAGCAATTTCAATTATATCTACAATCCTTGTACTTGTAATTACAGGATTTAATTTAATGAATAATAGACATATTCGAAATGTGATTATTAAAGTTTATTGAAATCATAACATTATTAGGTCTTTAGACCGTTACGTAAATAATAAAAACACGAGCAAAACTTATATAAGCTAGAATTAATTATATTTACAAAATAAAATCACAGTGCAATAGCTATTTTAATTTGAAAATATTGCAAAAATCTTACAATCATTATAAATATTTACCTATCTATGACTAATAAAATAAAATATAAAAGAACATATAAATAACAAGTTATGATAAAAATACACTCATCGCTTTATCATTTTATTCACCGCAAATAGAAAGAAATAGCTTGGAAACTTCAATTGAAAAATCAAGATATCTTATTTACGAAGGCGAAGCCCGTTATGGATACACATATGTTTTTGTATCTGACCCATCCTCAAACAGTGACTTTATTTTTTATTGCCTTAGTAGGCAGACGAGCGTACGGCCCACCTGATGGTAAGTGGTTACCGTCGCCCATGGACTTCAGCAATGCCAGGAGCAGAGCCAAGCCGCTGCCTACCGCTAATTGGTTTGGTTTGGATTGGATTGGTTTTGTCTATTTTAACAGCCACTGGGCGCCGAGTTATATAAGTTAGGTACGCTTCCTCCGCGACCAGTCGCACCGCATCTAAACATTCCTAATATGTTTGGTGTGCGTCCTGTGCACGCCCTGCATAGCCGACTTTATTTCTTCGAAGAATGACGCCGAGTTGTGTATTGTGGTCCCGCCGAGCACCACCTTGGCCCCCGGGTTGGCCTTGTTGATCTGGTGGACGCACAGCGACTCCTCGTACGTGGCCCCGCCCACCACGAATACGACGACGTGCGTGGGGCGGCGGCCGTCGTCCCCGCCCAGCGTGGGGTACTGGGCCTCCCGCAGCTTGCCCCTCAGCAGATCCTCGATCGTGTCCTTCAGGGGGGGCGTGTGTTGCGTGTATATGTTTTCGACGCCGTTCAGACCCTGATAGTTTAGTACACTTGTTTAGCTCATAAGAATCTCTTTGCATCAATATACGGTAGACAACAATGGATACTACACGTAGCTCTTTGGGTAGGCGCTATCGGCTAATGTTTTTTTTTTATTGCTTAGATGCTTTATTGCTTTTTTTTTATTGCGTCCACCCAGGACGAGCTCACAACCCACCTGGTGTTAAGTGGTTACTGGAGCCCATAGACATCTACAACGTATGCGCCACACACCTTGAGATATAAGTTCTAAGGGTCTCAGTATAGTTACAACGGCTGCCCCACCCTTCAAACCGAAACGCATTACTGCTTCACGGCAGAAATAGGCAGAGGTGGTGGTACCTACCCGCGCGGACTCACAAGAGGTACTACCACCAGTAATTACGCAAATTATAACTTTGCGGGTTTGATTTTTATTACACGATGTTATTCCTTCACCATGGAAGTCAATGAACATTTGTAGAGTACGTATTTCATTAGAAAAATTGGTACCCGCCTGAGATTCGAACACCGGTGCATCGCTCGATACGAATGCACCGGACGTCTTATCGCTTAGGCCACGACGACTTCAAAATTAATTATCATTCAAAATAAAATATCATTTAATGTTTATGTAATTACTATAGACGTAAACAAATTATGAGAGATTTTATCATACGTCTATTTACGGTTATTCTATTCCGATCTTATCATAAGTAGAATGCGTGTGATAATGCAACTACCCGACTATGATTGCATAAGAGAAACTTAGGGGAGGTTATTAGAGCTTATGCAATCTCAAATTATATTTTTACTGGCACAGAGGGCGCGGTGGTCCCTTATCTCCAGCTCGGCAGTATGAGACATGAGATGGAAGACTCAATTGAGACGTGGGTACTTTAATGGCTACTATTAATAGCTTTCGGGCCGGTTGCGATCCAGAGTGGCTTGTTTGACTAGTCGATGCCTACGCGCGTATTGCTGTTAGCGTGGACCTAGGTATATGTTACTGATGACGACGCTTGCAGCTGTAAGTAAGTATTGTACTTTTTGACGAAGCATGTTGCTGATAACTCTATTTCTGTAATCTGACGAAGCGTGTTGCGGATAATAACATGTACTTTTAGGTTATTAAAATAATATTTTTTGTATTGAGACATTCAAACCATCATGTTGTTATAGATACAGACGGGTGTGAAACCTTGCGGGACCAGCACTTGACTGGCGTGCTAATAATAAGAATTATAGGAACTGAGCGATGATAAATCTGTAGGTATCTGGATTTATCTACATTACCTTGAAGAGTCTGTTGGTGATCTTGACCGCGTCCTGCAGACCGAAGAGGTCGCCGTGTCGCGCGTGCGCCCCCCCGTACTCGAGCGCGGCCAGCGGAGCCCCGTCCGCCGCCCCCCGCGCCCGCAGCAGCTCCAGCGCCGCCCCCACCCCCTGCCCCGCGTGCTTCTCGTAGCGCAGCGCGTACAGGCTCGCCAGCCGCGCCGCGTCGCTGTCTCGCAGCGCGCCGTCCGCCAGCAGCGCCTTCAGCCGCTGTGCCGGGACAGTGACGTCACGCTACCCGCACACCCTCACCCACACACCCACGTACGGACCACTAGGCACTAGACGTCGTAGCAGCGCCTTCAGCCGCTGTGCCGGGACAGTGACGTCACGCTACCCGCACACCCTCACCCACACACCCACGTACGGACCACTAGGCACTAGACGTCGTAGCAGCGCCTTCAGCCGCTGTGCCGGGACAGTGACGTCACGCTACCCGCACACCCTCACCCACACACCCACGTACGGACCACTAGGCACTAGACGTCGTAGCAGCGCCTTCAGCCGCTATGCCGGGACAGTGACGTCACGCTACCCGCACACCCTCACCCACACACCCACGTACGGACCACTAGGCACTAGACGTCGTAGCAGCGCCTTCAGCCGCTGTGCCGGGACAGTGACGTCACGCTACCCGCACACCCTCACCCACACACCCACGTACGGACCACTAGGCACTAGACGTCGTAGCAGCGCCTTCAGCCGCTGTGCCGGGACAGTGACGTCACGCTACCCGCACACCCTCACCCACACACCCACGTACGGACCACTAGGCACTAGACGTCGTAGCAGCGCCTTCAAACGCTGTGCCGGGACAGTGACGTCACGCTACCCGCACACCCTCACCCACACACCCACGTACGGACCACTAGGCACTAGACGTCGTAGCAGCGCCTTCAGCCGCTGTGCCGGGACAGTGACGTCACGCTACCCGCACACCCTCACCCACACACCCACGTACGGACCACTAGGCACTAGACGTCGTAGCAGCGCCTTCAGCCGCTGTGCCGGGACAGTGACGTCACGCTACCCGCACACCCTCACCCACACACCCACGTACGGACCACTAGGCACTAGACGTCGTAGCAGCGCCTTCAGCCGCTGTGCCGGGACAGTGACGTCACGCTACCCGCACACCCTCACCCACACACCCACGTACGGACCACTAGGCACTAGACGTCGTAGCAGCGCCTTCAGCCGCTATGCCGGGACAGTGACGTCACGCTACCCGCACACCCTCACCCACACACCCACGTACGGACCACTAGGCACTAGACGTCGTAGCAGCGCCTTCAGCCGCTGTGCCGGGACAGTGACGTCACGCTACCCGCACACCCTCACCCACACACCCACGTACGGACCACTAGGCACTAGACGTCGTAGCAGCGCCTTCAGCCGCTGTGCCGGGACAGTGACGTCACGCTACCCGCACACCCTCACCCACACACCCACGTACGGACCACTAGGCACTAGACGTCGTAGCAGCGCCTTCAAACGCTGTGCCGGGACAGTGACGTCACGCTACCCGCACACCCTCACCCACACACCCACGTACGGACCACTAGGCACTAGACGTCGTAGCAGCGCCTTCAGCCGCTGTGCCGGGACAGTGACGTCACGCTACCCGCACACCCTCACCCACACACCCACGTACGGACCACTAGGCACTAGACGTCGTAGCAGCGCCTTCAGCCGCTGTGCCGGGACAGTGACGTCACGCTACCCGCACACCCTCACCCACACACCCACGTACGGACCACTAGGCACTAGACGTCGTAGCAGCGCCTTCAGCCGCTACGGGACAGTGACGTCACGCTACCCGCACACCCTCACCCACACACCCACGTACGGACCACTAGGCACTAGACGTCGTAGCAGCGCCTTCAGCCGCTGTGCCGGGACAGTGACGTCACGCTACCCGCACACCCTCACCCACACACCCACGTACGGACCACTAGGCACTAGACGTCGTAGCAGCGCCTTCAGCCGCTACGGGACAGTGACGTCACGCTACCCGCACACCCTCACCCACACACCCACGTACGGACCACTAGGCACTAGACGTCGTAGCAGCGCCTTCAGCCGCTACGGGACAGTGACGTCACGCTACCCGCACACCCTCACCCACACACCCACGTACGGACCACTAGGCACTAGACGTCGTAGCAGCGCCTTCAGCCGCTACGGGACAGTGACGTCACGCTACCCGCACACCCTCACCCACACACCCACGTACGGACCACTAGGCACTAGACGTCGTAGCAGCGCCTTCAGCCGCTACGGGACAGTGACGTCACGCTACCCGCACACCCTCACCCACACACCCACGTACGGACCACTAGGCACTAGACGTCGTAGCAGCGCCTTCAGCCGCTATGCCGGGACAGTGACGTCACGCTACCCGCACACCCTCACCCACACACCACGTACGGACCACTAGGCCTTAGACATCGTAAGCCGTTGGTCTAACCGAGTAATATCAGCCACTCGGTTAAAGATCTTCCAATGAGATAAAGATTATTACCTTCCAAACCTATCTATACAGTGTATAAAAAGCCACACCACTGTGCAAACTCCGCAACAACTATAACCCTGTTCTAAGGCAATACCTACTTGGTGACAAATTACTTCCACCGCCGCGGACAAAATGGGTTAAATATTACTAGTAGAAGGACCTCTTGTGAGTCCGCACAGGTAGGTACCACCACGCCACCTATTTCTGCCGTGAAGCAGTAATGCGTTTCGGTTTGAAGGATGGGGGCAGCCGTTGTAACTATACTGAGACCTTACAACTCGTATCTCAAGGTGAGGGTCGGCATTTACGTTGTAGATGTCTATGGGTTCCAGTAACCACTTCCATCCACCTAAGCAATAAACCAAATCATGTCCAAAGAGGACGGCAACATACAGCATGACTGTGTCCTTAACTGAGCGATGAGGTAGTGATCGAGCGAACCTGCAGGTGTTTAGAGTGGTCGGACTGGCAGACGATCTCCTGCTCCAGCTCGGAGACCTCGAGCAGCTTGTGGCGGCTGACGCAGGCCGAGAGCTCCCCCACCACGGTCACGTGCTTCGTCACCGTGCCAGACATTTTCTGCGCACACGACGGAGGAAATGAGGAGTCATCCGCGCACAATCACAACTAGGGTTGGAACCTCCGGACACGGCAACCCTTCTTCTTTATTTAAAAAATAATAATTTTTGGACTTTTTGGCGGGAACGCGAGTAGTGAAGTTGTGTGATTTTTTTTTATTTTGTCTATTTAGTATTTCTTCAGGTTTAAATGTGTAATAACGGTGCTTTATTAACTGTTTAATATCTGTGAAAGTGCACAAATGTGGGAAAATTAAACAAAACCGCTGGACGTAATTTCTCGGGATCCTCCAAAAAGTCCACTGAAAAAATCTCAGTAACACTACACCACAGTAAGACTATATACACAAGATAACATCGGAGCGCGACAGAATGTAGTCAGTGCTCTTTAAGTCCAGCGTTACCTTGAAGAGTGGGTACTGTTCCACGAAATTCTTCATGTCGCTGATGCTCTCCACTTTCTGGTTGCTCTTCGCTTTCGTCTGAAACTCCTCCATCAGAGACTTGATCGTTTGCCCGATCTCGCCGAAGTTGGAGTACAGATTCTGGAACCAAGACCGTTTTTGTTATTTTAGATCCGATCTGAATGTTATTGAAGTGAAACTTCTTTAGGCGCGTTGAGAGTAAAATTTTACTCGAGACGGATTCGTTATGGCTAGAGAGGAAAGATACAATTTAGGAAGAGAGAGTGAGATAATATACTGAACGTCTCGCGAACCATACGACCGTGGAGAGAGGGGAGAGGACAAAACGAACTAGGTCGTTTCTGATACTTCTTCTTATACACAACATTCCCTGTTACAAGAGAAAAAATATTTAAGGATGAAATGTAAAGAACACCACAATACTGCAGACCGCAAAAGAAGTTTCACTTCTTTCACGTGCACCAAGTTTGCACGCGCACCATTTTTTTTTTTTATTTCTTTTCAATCGGTACATGTACACAGTGAATCATATATTTGCTTAGATGACTCGTGACGGTTGCCAGAAAGTGAGTGTCAAACTTGACTTTTACTTGTACTTTTTATGTTTAATGTTTAACTTTTTGTTTGTGGTCAGAACGCCCACGTGATGGTAAGTGTTTCCTGTCACTCATGGACATCAGCAAAACCCGGGAGCTCAGCCAAGCGGCTGCCCACCACAAGCGTTGGTGTACAAAAAATTACAGGCTCCTTTATTCGGAATTGAAACAAGTGAATTGGTCGCACCATTTATGAATGAAATGACATCTTTGAGCAGAGGAAACATAAGCTCAAATTAAATATATACCAATATAAATGTGTACAATAATTTCATTGCATTTACCACTATTTAGTCTGCACTACCTTTGGTTGACTGGTAGAGAATGCCTTATGCATATTATGTAAATGTTATATGAAGTGTAATAAATAAATAAATAATAATAAATGTGAGATAATGATAATGCTGATAATGATATTGACTGGTGGTAGGATCTCTTATGAGTCCGCAAGACTAGGCACCACCACCCTGCCTATTTCTGCCGTGAAGCAGTAATGCGTTTCGGTTTGAAGGGTGAGGCAGCCGTTGTAACTAGAGATGAAACAGATATTGGTTTGGCCGGATACCGGATACCGAATATTCGGCAAGCTGCAAGGCCGGAGCGCCGGATATTCGGCCCTTTCGGAAATATTCGCGCGCGTTCGAGTGTTGTCGCACGTGAGCGGAGACTCGCGACGACTCGGTTCGACGACAATTTGGTATTCATTCACCACAATTTTCCACTTGTTAATTTTGAGTATTAAACAAACTAATTAATAAAACAATCGCTTTTGACGTGCGATTATAAAAATAAAATTTGTCCATAACCTATTGTGGTATTAATTGCCTTTTGTATAACCATGAGATTTTCTTAAATTTTACAGTATCAGGCCGAATAGTGAAACCATGGCCGGATAGGCCAGATACCGGATAGTAACCGGATATCTGTTTCATCTCTAGTTGTAATCACACTGAGACCTTAGAGCGTATATCTCAGGGTGGGTGGCGCATTTACGTTGTAGATATCTATGGGCTTCGGTAACCACTTAACACCAGGTGGGCTGTGATCTCGTCCATCCATCTACACAATAAATAAAAAAGAAAATAGTAAAAAATAAATAAATGTGGATGTTGATCTGAATGCTACCCAATGCCACAGCAGTCCCGGCGGTGCGGGCTCCCACCAGCGCTACTGACCTTCGCGTAGAAGTCGTCCTGCTCCGAAGACAGCACCACCTCCCTGAAGTCCTTGGGCACGTCGGGCACGTGCGCCAGGCTCACGCGGTTGTTGTTTATCGTCAGCAGCTCGTGCACCATGGCCTGGTAGGTCCACTGGAGAAACAAAACTGTACCTTCACGTTACAGGCATAAGGTCGAATGTTTATGACTAAATTAAAACTATTTTTCCAGTATACGAGTAATCTAAGGTTTTTTTGTTGTCATATTATCTATAACATTTCCAATAGTTCACAGGTTCCGCGGTTGTGAACGACTGAAGAGTTACCCGGAAACATTTCAATATTACTGGCAACTGCACAAAGGGGAATGCCCACTCTCCGTAATGTGCTGGGCCCAAGATGAACATCAAATATTACTATAAAAATGGACTGTTTCAAATTCTTAAATGTATTGGATATCTAAAAATATATTATTATATTGAAATTGACGCTACTATTATAAAAATATAATAAAAATAAAAATTCGTTTTGAGGTTAATTTTCTATATAAATAAGTGCCGGATTGTGAGATACTTCAAGAACTTCTCTGTTCTTAATGTTTAATTTATTAATTATGACAAGAGAGATTTTCCTAATGTATTTTTATCCAATTGCAGTTATTAGGGTATAAAAAATACATATCGTCTTTTCGAATTAAAAGTGTACAATTTCCAAAAATATTCGAAATTAAGTTAATATGCGGAATCATTTGGTATCACCAGTATTTTTCCCATAAATACTATCAAAAGAGCGTAGTTTAGTATTAGTTTTTTTTTTTTTAGTTACCTATGTTTTGACTACTATGAACAAAATTAATACATCATTTTATCTTAATATATTACTTTAAAAGACAGATAATGTAACTGGTACAAAATAAAAAATAAATGTTGCAAAGATGATCAATATTAAAAATATCACATGTTAAACCTTTAAAACACTCTCCTGTAAAATTAGTAAGTTTTGAGATTATACAGTTTTAATGCGAGAAGACGATATATGCTAAATTAAAAATTTCACACCAATTGTGTCTCATATATGTACACACACTAGCGAACCGCCCTCGCTTCGCTTCGGAAACTGTAATTTATTATTGATTTCTCCACTATTTAATGGATGTTATTATACATATAAACCTTCCTCTTCAATCACTCTATCTATTAAAAAAACCGCATCAAAATCCGTAGCGTAGTTTTAAAGATTTAAGCATACTTAGGGATATAGGGACAGAGAAAGCGACTTTGTTTTATACTATGTAGTGATTAAAATATCAGTGATGGATTTACACTAGGAGCAGTCGGGCCAAGTGCCCAATTTAAAGTTAATGCCATATCGGAGTACATATTAAGGAAAGAAACGTGCCTGACTCAATAGGGGCGTGACGGGATCATTTCTCCTATCGATGATCAGCAGCTGAGTAGGGGGCAATTCTCCGTTATAAGGGATGCTATTATCTATGAGCACAGCCTCTCTCCTCAGCAGATCGCGGACCCTCTCCGCGAGACGAGCGCAGGGTTCTGACGCTGCCTCGTAGCGGACGCAGGCTCGCCGCTTCAGAGACAGGAGGAGCGCCAACAGACCTTGGGAAACTCGTTGGAGATGCTGTTGGTTCCACACCCGTCCTGATAAGGATAATAAGTTAAAAAAGACAAGATAACTATTTATATGTATTTCCTTCGGTCTTTGGGAGTCATAGACATAATTAAAACTACTTTTACAGTTTAATCTTGCATTTGTTATTGTCATTGTATAATTTCATTTAGAATATTGGTTCTGTGGTAGTGACTGTGGTCACAGGTCAATCAATCTTGGAAGAACTAGGAGTCTCCACAAGACTCTCTACCGTTTGGCTATGTAGGATTTTAGAGGTTTTCGGTCACGTTGCGAGGAAAAAGGGTGATAATATCGAAAGACTTCTCATCACCGGTAAAGTGAAAGGAAAGAGGCCTACGGGGCGTGGTCCCATGCGCTGATCCGATCAGATTAAGACGACTTCAAACTCCAGCATCAATGTCGCTATCCAATGCGCGAAAGACAGGAGTGAATGGAGGAACATAGTCCTAACAAAAGTGCTCCGTAAAGGTCACGACCCTCAGCACTGAGGAATAGGACGCACGGAGGAGGATATAATCACATGCGACATCGGTCTTCACATCCCAAAGTGAGACAGTCACAGCTGGCTCACCTACACACTAAGCTGTGCCTGGCTACTAAGTACCTACGCACTATTACCATGTTCAAGCATTCATTGGCATTAATATAACCTCCATTCATTCAATAGAAAAACATGTGGAAATTGATGAGTTATGATAATATGTGGATTTACAATCAAAAGTTAACTTCTGAACTACAAGCTGATTTAATGATCTAAATATAGTTAAATAAAAATAAAAAACTCATTATTCACCTTGGAGACATCCAACAATATTGAAAGAGAACAGGTGTCTGTCCACAGCCAGGTAGTCAGCAAACACTTCCTGGACCTCCCTGACAGCCTCCTCTTCATCACATTCGGCTAAAGTTTTAATGTCTGCCTTGGAAACTACATTACTGAAATCTAAGAATTTATTCACAGGTTTTTTTTTTTTTTTTTTTTAAATAGTGCGGGAGGAGATCCTCATGGATACCCAAGGGCCCGGGCCAAAGGGCATGCCCGACTCCACTGAGGAAGTGTCCTCAGTGACCTACGGACTAAAACCTCCCTCCTAGTTATCTGTCCCTTTTCATTATGGGACAACCTTTATCCCTGTGTTAGTCATTAGCCATTATTATTATTATCATTTTTTTTTTTTTTTTTTATTATTATTATAATTTTTTTTATTATTATTATGATTATTATTATTATTTTTTTTTTTTTTTTATTATTATTATTTTTTTTTGTTAATGATATGGAATAAAATTTTTGTCAAAAATTGAATTACAATCAATTAGAATTAAAATTAGGATAAAATTAGAATTAAACTTAAAGTAACATTTATGGGTCCCAAGTCCAGGCCCCCGGACAGAGACGTTTACATTATCATCACATTCTTCATTCATTATTAATCTATAGCGTATTTCATTATACTATTATTTCTGTTGTTGGCAATTTTTATACTGTTTATAGCGAATTTCAGGAACGCTTCTCTAGCACTGTCGTCCTCGATAATACTGGGGAAGTTTTGAGCGACCATGGCAAAGTCCAAGATCTGTTCTGTTTCTATGCGTCTAAATCCGAATCTAGGACATTCTGTTAGAATGTGGAGGACAGTTTCACAGACCCCGCCATCACACTCACAGTAGGGATTGCTTCTGAGTTTGAATCTAAATAGATATTCGCCGAACCCACCGTGGCCAGTTAAGAGCTGTGCTATGATGTTGTTAACTTTCATTTTACTAAGTATCTTGTGGGCGCGGCGAACATCTACAAAGAACATCTTTGTAGTCATTCCCGTCGTCCCCGTTTGCCTCAGTATATCTTTGTTGCCATTTGTCTATGGTGGTTTGCCTTAGTGTGTGTCGTACATATGATAGTGGGACTCCATCGTATTTTGGTGCCTGTTTGTTAGTTAAGGCTGCTTTTTTTGCTAGTTCGTCAGCTCTTTCATTGCCTGGTATCCCGGCGTGGGCCTTTATCCAGAACAGGTTTGCTGTCTTGTTCATACTGGCCAAGTTCCTCATGGTGGTTTGTATATTGAAGATTAATGGGTGAGTAGTGTTGGTGTTAATGATGGCCTGCAGCCCAGATCTCGAGTCACTAATGATGTTGACTACTTTATGTTGTGATTTTGCTATCATCATTAGTGCTTCTTGTATTGCGACTATTTCCGCCTGGAAGACTGAGTTGTACGGGTTTAAACGGAAGCTTTTGGATTTCCTCTCTTCCCCCTGTTCCCACCAAGTTGCAGCTCCACCGACTCTTCCTTCTAGTTTACTCCCGTCGGTATAAATGGTCGGGGTTTTGTTTGTTACCTCTATCAGCTCTTCTTGGGTTTGTAATATCTTGAAGTGTAGGTCATATCTACTGGCTGGATGGGGTAGTCTATATATGCTTGTTCTCTTTTCTATAGGTCTACCTGGTAGCATTGGGATCGGCGAGCCATTTTTGATTTTGTATAGCTCAGCAGCCTCCGCTATCCGGAGGTCGAGCGGTAGGATTCTTCCCAAAAGGAGCACTGATGTGTATGAGGCTGTCCTGTGAGCTTTCGATATTTTGATGGCGAATATCCTGGATAGATTGTCTAGTTTACGCCTAATGTACTCTCTGTTCGTAGCGATTGCCCATGAACTTGCTGCGTATAGCATAATGGGCTCTATGACTGCCGTGTATATAATTCTTATGATGTCGGGGTTCAGTCCCCAAGTTGCTTTTGCCGCTTGGGCTATTGCCTTATAGATATTTAGGGCTTTTCCTGTGATTCGTTCCAGATGGGGTCTAAAGTTTACATTTCTGTCATAGGTTAAACCCAGGATTGTCATCTTATCGGCCAATTTGATCGGAGTGTTGTTAAGGTAGAAACTAGGCTGGTCGTATTTTAGTTTCTTCGTAAAAATGACGGCTTGTGTTTTGTGATCGGCAAACTTCATTTTGTTGGTCCTTCCCCAGTTGGCTATCTTTTCCAGAGCTGTGTTGACTTTGTCGTTCAGCTCGGTAGTACAGTCCGCTGATGCTACAATGACAATATCGTCCGCGAAGGCCTGTATGTGTGCGTCCAGATGTTTCACTTCGGCCAGGAGTGGATCCAGCTGCAGGTTCCACATCAAAGGGCCACAAGTGGAGCCTTGGATGCAGCCCCTTTCTGTGTATCGGATTACTGTACATCCCGCATACTGGAGGTTGATTTTTCGATCACGCAAATAGTCATCGATGACCAGCCAGATTTGCGGGCTGATTTGGACCTACTTTAGTCGTTTCATTATCGCTGGCCACCAGGTGTTGTCAAACGCCCCTTCAATGTCCAAGCTCACCATAGCCACAATTTTTTTGTGTTGGTTCACATTTTGGGTCACCAGGTTCGTGAGTCTGTATAGCGCATCCTCAGTGCTTTTTTGGGGTCGAAAGCCGTATTGCCTATTACTGAGGTGGTTTCCATTTCCCAGGGTCCACTGGAGACGGTTAACTAGGGCCTTCTCAAAAACCTTGCCCAGTACTGGAAGCAGGCCTATAGGTCTATATGATTTAGGAGTAATATATGATTCTTTCCCTGGTTTCCTGAGGATCCTTATGGTGGCTTGCTTCCAAATCTTCGGGAAGATTGTGAGGGTCAGACATTGATTCAGGATGGTGAGGAATATAGTTGTGTTTGCTTCTATCGCCTTGATGCAAATGTCTGATGTGAAGCCATCATAGCCTGGAGCCTTTTTCGGGCTCATATTTTCGATTACCGTTTGTATTTCTTTCGGTGTGAACGGCTTTTCTTTAAATGCTGGGTCCTTCTCTTCGATCATTTTCTTCCTCCATGCAGCTATCTCCTCTCGTATGCGGTGATGTTCTTCGTTTTCGATATCTTTATTGTCCTTAGGATAGAATGTATCAGCTAGTAGTTCTGTGGATTTGAGGGGATCGAGGACGTCATTCCCTTTCTTGAGCATCACCTCATCTCTGCTTCTATTATTAGTACGTATAATGCGGTAGAATTTATCCCACATCGATTCTCTATTCTGTCGTGATGTATAATCTTTCCAACTGGTGGTCCTCGTTGTGATTATTGTGTGTTTATATTCTTTTAACCTTTCTTGATAATCTTTTATCAGAAGCGGCCTTCTTCTAGGGTTTGCCTTCCTAATCTTGCTTCTGATTCTTTTAACCTCATTTTTAAGTTCGGTTAGTTCTTTGGTCCACCAGGATAGCCTACATTGATTTTTACTATGGTCAATCAGAGGAATCGCGGAATCACAAGCTACCGCTTTATTCACATGTTACAAATGAGGAGATATTCAAGAGGAAACTGAGTATTCCTTATTTCTGAACTTAGTTTAATAGTTAAAGGGGTAGCGGGTGGGGGGTAAGTTAAAGAGGCTCGAGGTAATTGTATTACTTCAATACAATCCTACTGAGTTGTTTTTATATTATTATTCATATCAAAAAGTTATTTTCCAAAATCTTAATTTGTAAGCAAATATAGGCTTACAAATCAATACAAAATGTTCGTGATAACAGGTCTGTATATATAGGTATTAGCTTTGAATGAATAAAAATTAAATCTCGATCTATTGCTAATATTCTAGATGAACCACACAGCCCACTTAGTGTTGAGGATCCATCAGGAACTATAGATACCACAGTTTTAATGCTGTCATATACCTTAAAAGAGGGTATTTTTTCCTATGCTCCATTGAAATATATGCTGGAAAATAGCAGCCTGATAGGGGCAAATGATGGCAAAGGCAAAACAGTAGGAAACACTACTCTGACTACTTCTCACAGAATACATTAGTGGCATAAGCACAAAACTTCCTACCTCAATGTGGATCTTGTAATACTTATGCTCTCTAATAATCGGTGAAGTTCATCAGATGAACTGGGAGCTCATCTGTTGTAATAAAAAAAGTGATAGTTTATAATAAATACTGAAACTTACATATAAAATAAACACCATATTTAGGATCTCTCAGTTCTCGTGACAATAGAGCGATGTTCTCCGATGTTGGACGTATAAAAACTATGCATTTCATGTGTTTCATGTTGTCCCATTTGGCATGACTGTCTATCCTCTCGAATAAGTAAACTTCCTTCTGTAAAATCTCCGATTGACTGTACACCATACTCACTATGCTGGTCTGAAACGATATGTGAAAAATTTCCTTCAGTACACAGTCTGAGCTTGTAGTCAGATGTTGCCAATCAATAATGTTTTGTTATTTCTTTTTTATTGCTTAAATGGGTGGAAGAGCTCACAGCCCACCTGGTGTTAAGTGGTTACTGGAGTCCATATACATCTACAACATAAATGCTGCCATTCACCTTGAGATATAAGTTCTAAGGTTTCAGTACAGTTCACAGCAGGTATAGGCAGAGTGGTGGTACCTACTCGTGCAGATTCACAAGAGGTCCTAATTACGCAAATTAGCCGTAATTACGCAAATTATAATTTTGCGGGTTTTCATTTTTATTACACTATGCTTTTATTAATCACTTTCTAATGTGATATTAATCGCTTCATCACTCATTTGACTGATTGCATGCTGCAGTGGTTAGCAGCCGTGAATGTTGCCCTGAAGGTCGTAGATTCGGTTCCCACGTCGAGCATATGTTCATGTGATGGACAGGTTTGTTTGCTCTTGGTTTGGCTATTTATTATGCAATTATGTATATATTTAAACGTATATCAGTATTTCTGCCAGTATCTAGTACTAATAACACAGGGTATCCTAATTTAGGGCCGGATGACCGTGCGTGATTTGTTTCAAGAAATTGTTATAATTAAAAATCAAAAGCATTTTGTCGCCTTATTCCAAGCATAAAATTTTTGGTATTTAAACTTATCTGGATTGCTAATGGCAGCTTAAACTTCTCAATAAGAGATCATTTCAGCCGATAGGGTATATAGATAAACTAAAACCACAATGTTATGCCTATTAACAATAAAATAATAACATTCGGTGTCTCAATGTTTATGCCCCACAGGAATTTTTTTCGTAATTTAAATGCGTAATATTAGAAACGGGGAAAACTCCATGCCAGTAATATAATCTGTATGAATTCACGTAAAAATAAATACAGCAAAAGGGCGTTGTCAATTAATTAGGTACTAACAGTTTCTTTATCCATTAATATCACTTTCATTCCAGGGCCGCTCTCTTCCGTCATTTTAGTAATGTACATTTTAACTGCTTGTATCACATTCATTTTGATTAAATTATCCTTATTTATTTCACAAAGTATGTAAGATAAACCACCAAAACAATAATATTTTAATTTATTTACTTTTACCGATGAAATCTTTCAGCAGTTCAGTATCATTAATCATTACATTGAAAAGGCAAAGGAAACGTGGCCCATACATACGCTAAATATTTATAGACACAGATCAATGCAACTATTGTCTAAAAAATAAGGAACCAATTATGCAAACGAAATCGGTTAAGGAAATTACTTTGTGCTAAATGAGGTGACATAATATCGATATTAGATGAGACGTAATCTAATAGAAAATAATGCGAATTACGACTTTATAGAAGAATTCGAAAAGTTTGGATCAGTTATTACAGTAAGGGCATTAACTTTTATAATACTTAGTTATATTGTTAAACATAGTAATTTAATTAAATATTCCTCCTATAGGTTATCAGCAACCAATCATGAGGAACAGGATTCTCACGCCACTGTTAATCGTTGTTTTTAAAATGGAATGATAAGTATTTATTCATATAATTCACCAGCTCTTTTTAATATACTCATTCTCCCTTGCTTAAAATATAAGTACCAGTCATGGGCCATTGCATAGAGATACACAAAAAATGAATTCTAGCCATATAAGTACCTATGGAGCGTATATGAACAAAATCAAAGTCATGAGGTTAAGGATAAAGATGTATTTATCAAAATAGAGATAGCCAAATCAAAATAGGCAATGTAAGAAAGGATACCAAGAAGAGATCCAAAAAAAAAGAGTTTGGTCACCAAGGCACCGTGCAATGACATTCAAAGACATAGGTGGATATAATTTTGAAATACCACGATTATTTTGGACTACTAGACTTTAAGGAAAGCTAAAGAAAATATGGAGATCGATGTATTCTCATTTAGTAAATGTCTATGTAAAAACCAGAATATAATGATTAATTTTGTATTATTTCTGGACTTTAGCTGCATAAATTATTATTCTGTGTTTTTTAACATTGAAAAAAAAATCGACTCAATATTTGATTTAATTTATTAAATTCTTGTATGCCTGCGAATCATAGACCTTAGGTTTCATACTTCAGTGCTGCTAACGTATTTATCTTCATCTTTGCCCGAGAATATAAAATTGAATACGTCACGTAACTTGACGTTTGACGTCGCTATGATAGTTACATCACTAGCAGTTATCTTCGAAAGGTCGGGAGGGTCAGGTGGAAATAGCTCAAATATACACGTTTAAACACGTTAAACAAACAACGAAAATGTTCTCCCGCGCTCTAAAACCTGCCGCCCTTGCTGTACAAAATGGTGCAAAGAACTTCTCCACCACATCACAGGTATGGTTTTAAACCCTGAACTTGAAGACTCAAGCAAGGCCCATCTTGAATACCCGTGTTATTGAAATGTGTTTATTACAGAGGAACTTTAAAGTGGTGGTCGCTGGTGCCGCGGGTGGTATCGGCCAGCCCTTGGCCCTTCTACTGAAGCAGAATCCTCTGGTGACCAGGCTGGCTTTATACGACATAGCGCCTGTGACCCCCGGCGTCGCAGCCGACCTTTCCCACATGAACACCCCAGCCAAGGTCAGCGGCCACAAGGGACCTGAGGAGCTATCAGCAGCCATCAAAGGTGAACAATGAACTAAATTATAGCATCAAAAAATTCTAAGCAAAAAGTTATGTAATTCTAACCTCAAAACGAAGTTCAATGTTTTTTAATGAAATTCAAGGTTATATTCATAGCAAGCTACAGTTATATTCCATTCAAAGATAAAATAAATAGATAATAATAGATTATGAATAGTTGACCTTGACATTCCCCTTTCATGGTTTTGATGTCAATGTCATTTTGACAATAAATAGAAGTTACTTTGAAATATAAAGTTACATTACATTACCGACATGAAAGTAATTAACCGCTTTTAAGGGATTCCCGTGATTATCATTTTAAATTGGTTTCCTTATTCAGTAATTTTCCATTGATAAGAAATTGGAAGCACTGATAAATTATCATATGTCAATAGTGTGACAATTGTTCAATACAACACTTCTAATGCAAACAACAAGATTTTAGTTCCCATTTAAAAAAATATCTATCCCCTTTTACTAGAAAGGTACAGAGACAATTACAAAACTGCACACTGTACTTTTATGTTCGAATGGCTCTTTATGTTTTATTATGTATTATTTTTGTCTATAATAAAGCATATTCTACTTTATCCTATAAAATGTAGTAAATAGATTTATTTTTTGTTGCTTATATGGGGGGCTTCAGCCCACCTGGTGTTGAGTAGTTACTGGAGCCCATAGACATCTACAACGTTAATGCACCACCCACCTTGAGATATGAGTTCTAAGGTCTCAAGTATAGTTACAACGGCTGCCCCACCCTTCAAACCAAAACGCATTACTGCTTCACGGCAGAAATAGGTCGGGTGGTGGTACCTACCCGTGCGGATTCACAAGAGGTCCTACCACCATTAAATTATATAATATGTTTATAATATATTATTACATATTATATAAAAATCTTGATTAATATTAAGTAATATAAATATTGTAATGTGTCATCTAATCTTCAAATGTTTTTTTTTAACAGATGCTGATGTTGTAGTCATCCCAGCAGGAGTACCCCGTAAACCGGGAATGACCCGTGATGACCTATTCAACACCAATGCTTCCATCGTCCGTGACATTGCTCTGTCCATTGCTCAGAATGCACCAAAAGCTATTGTGGCCATCATCACAAACCCTGTTAATTCTACAGTGCCTATTGCCTCTGAAGTGCTCAAGAAGGTTTGTACTAGATAATAATTATGTCTAAATATAGAATATTATTAAGAGAGAGTTGCTCACTGCCCGACTGATGTGTACTGGTCAAGAACCCACATTAATGTCATTGTCTACATTGGATATTAGGCGATAGTCTCAATATTGCCTATCTTCCCTTAAAAATGAGAGTGACTGCTTCACAATAGAAATGGTAGGAAGTATTGATAGCAGTTAAATTATATAAAATCTATACATAATATTTTAAATGTGGAATTATGTTTGTTTGTCATTCTTTTATCTTGGAAATAAATTAATGGATTGATATGATTTTATTTTAAGTGACTGTGTTAGGTCAAGGTGTTGTCACCTTTTATCCCAAAAAAAACCCTTGTTCTCATAGAAAACTACACTGACACCTTTCCTTGACCATGTGGGTGCAGCCATGCTTCAGAGCTAGGAAATTATAATTGTATACTTATTATTTACTGACATCAACTGATAAATTAATTGATTCATAATTAGGTAAAGCGTTTCGGTTTGATGGGTGGGGTAGCTGTTGTAACTATACTGAGACTAGAACTTGTATCTCAAGGTTGGTGGCGCGTCTACGTTGTAGATGTCTATGGGCTCCAGTAACCACTTAACACCAGGTGGGCTGTGAGCTCGTCCACCCGTCTAAGCTACAAAAAATTAATAAAGCATAAACACCTATAAACTTTTACATTATTTGCTAAATTGTGTTATTATAATGTGTTTTATTATATTTATTTAAATTTCATTTGTCGGTCTTATCCTATCCCTAGCGGTAGGCAGCGGCTTGGCTCTGCCCCTGGTACTGCTAAAGTCCATGGGCGACGGTAACCACTCACCATCAGGCGGGCCGTATGCTCGTCTGTAGGCAGTTGTACGAATTCATTCTTTAGGCATAAATAAATAAAAATCATTTTCGTGGTAACACAAAATAATTTTATGAAGCAGAAATGACATAATATGTAACAGAAACGCCACACGAGACCGATAAGTTAAATACATTACGACAGACAGCTTATCATGATTGATAATAAAACACGATATCTAATGTACTTGTGTGATTAAGTTGACAGATAACTAGAATGACATTACCAATGACAAACTATTGTCATGTGAAGTTGCATCTGTGTTTAAGCGCTGCTTACAATGATCTAATATCTACAAATTAAGTTTAATGTGCTCTGTCTATCCTGTGTTATGAGTTACAGAAATATGCACACAAAAGGAGCTAAATATTAAATGTCTTTAATGTAGATACTAAGATCGGGAATGTAACCTGCCCTCCATGGTACAGTAGACAGGGTTATTAACTACCACAACAATAAGGCAACAAAGATATTCAAAGTCAATTATAGTGTATGATCCCGCCATATGGTAAAACGTAAACTATATATGTGAAGCAAAAACTTTGTAACCATTTTGACACAAATTGCGTTGACGGAGGAGTATGAAATTTCCCACACTTATAGAGAATATTGAGGAGTGTAGAACGTTAATTTTTTTTTTAAATTATGCTTAAAAAATACATTAAATCAATAAAAAAATCATTACACACACTACCATGTATTTGACACACACCTACATGCATACTATTTGTTTATTGTCAAACTTTTCTTATTACATAGTCTTTGGTGAAATTGAGAATAGATTAAATAATGTTTGTCTTTATTTATATTTGTCTTGGCGAAATCGGTGATTATAGAAGTATACTAGCTGTAGCCGTTCTCCTCACTACGCAGAAACCCGCCGCCGCCGAGCAGGGGGTCGGGACCGGGGTCTCGTCCGTAACCCGGCCCCCTAAGAGCTTCGGGCTCCACCCGCTTTGTGCGGGGAGGAGCTTAGGCGTGGGGCGGCGTGGTAGGTCGCGTTCCCCCGACCGCTCCGGGGGAAGGTGTAGTGCGGCGCTATCAATCGGGCTCTTGGCCCGTCGACCGAGGGAACCGGCGGTCATGTTGCTGGCGGCCGCCGGTCCGGCGTCTGGGGGACGGCGGGATGGATGTAATGTGCTCTGCGTAAACCCTGTCCCGCCGTCTCAATAACTCCTACTGGGTTCCCACCCGGTCCGGGGTAGGGCGCCGGCTGTGAGCGGCAGGAGTTTTTAGTGAGGTTCGACTCCCACATACCCCACCTGCCGTGCGGGTGGGGATCCGGCGATCTTCTCCTGTGGAAAAAAAAAAAAAAAAAAGCTGTAGCCGTCCGCTTCGCTGGACTTTTAAAATTAACATTATTATTTCTCACCTCACAAAGTTTCTCATAATTAACGCCCCCGCAACTGGTGTAGAGAGTCCAACGCTCATATAAATATTAACCTATACATTAAGTACATGTACTTTCTACATGTATACCAAGTTTCAAGTCAATCGGATGCACGGTTCAGTAGTTATAACGGAACATCCGTAAAAACCACAGTAGATTTATATATTAGTATAGAACAGTATAGATTAGTCTTTGACAATAAAATTATAATAGTAATTATAATAAAATATAATATAATCAAACTTATAATTTCAATTAATTATAGTCGAGTTTCGACTACCGGAACCTACTAGTTTTTTTTTTGTAACACCCCATTCGTCCCCCAGGCGGGAGTGTACGACCCGAACCGCGTGCTCGGCGTCACCACTCTGGACGTAGTTCGCGCTGCCACCTTCGTCGGCGAGATCAATGGCGTGGACCCGACCTCCGTCGCCGTCCCCGTCATCGGCGGTCACTCCGGGATCACCATCATCCCCATCCTGTCCCAGTGCCAGCCGGCCCTCAAGCTGAGTGACCCGGCCAAGATCAAGGCGCTCACCGAAAGGATCCAGGAGGCCGGTACTGAAGTAAGGAACTGGTTTAATAACAATTTTAATGTAAGATTAACAGTAAATTTCAATTAGACGGGAGACTCGTTCAAAGAGCTTGTTATGACTTTATCCAATGATTCGGAATGAAACTGCAATCTTGGTTTAATCCAGCCTTTCCCAAAGTGGGCGATAACGCCCCCTTGTGGGCGCTGCAGGTCCAAAGGGGGGCGGTAAGAGACCCAGAAAAAAAAGGGGGCGTCGTGTAGAGGCTTGGGAGGCGATACGTAATTGCATCTAGAAGGACTCTTAGACACCGACTGAGCTCTCGCTATAGTGGTTTTTAAGTAGGTTAAAAAATGGGGGCGCTAAAAAATAATTTATTCTCAAAGTGGGCAGTAGACAAAATAAGTTTGGGAACCCCTGGTTTAATCATAACAGATGCATGTTTGGCAAAAATTATTCGAAATATTTTGTAAACTTGTGTAACACTTTTCTTTTATTCCGATGTAATGTGCAGGTTGTGAAGGCGAAGGCCGGCGGCGGTTCCGCGACTCTCTCCATGGCGTACGCCGGCGCGCGGCTCACGGCCTCCGTGCTCAGGGGACTGAAGGTGCGCGGCTGTGCCAAGTTTTACTGTAATTAAACCGGACTCGACAAGTCACATACGGTCATCCGGTCCCAAATTAGGATTCTTCACACTGATATCCAGAAACTGATATGCCTCAAGCACCGGTCATCGTTCTCGTCGAACCCGTCGCTTGCGACGAAGGGCTCGTCGAGTGAATTAACCCACAGACACAGCCCACTGAATTTCTCGGCGGATCTTCTCAGTGGGTCGCGCTTCCGATCCGGTGGTAGATTCTGCGGAGCAGGGCTTACTAGGGTTCGTTTTAGCATCGTCGTCAGGTTTGAGCCCCGTGAGCTCACCTACTAGTTAAGGTTACGCTGAAACAGCCTCTTAAGGCTCTCAGCTTAGGTAGGGGAAAAAAATGCTATACACAATTGTATGCATTTAATATTGATGGGGATTGAAGGAAGATGGGTGTATGAGCTCACAGCCCACCTGGTGTTAAGTGGTTACCGGAGCCCATAGACATCTACAACGTAAATGCGCCACCCACTTTCAGATATAAGTTCTAAGGTCTCACTATAATTATAACGGCTGCCTCATCTTTCAAACCGAAACGCATTACTGCTTCACGGCAGAAATAGGCGTAGTGGTGGTACCTACCCGCGCGGACTCACAAGAGGTCCTACCACCAGTAAAAACGCAAATTATAATTTTGCGGGGTTCATTTTTATTACGTGATGTTATTCCTTCACCGTGGAAGTCGATCGTGAACATTTGTTGAGTACGTATTTACTAGTAAAATTGGCAGGCGGGTGCCTGCGGGATTCGAACACCGGTGCGTCGCTTCAACACAAATGCACCGGACGTCTGATCCGTTAGGCCACGACGACTTATGGGTCGTGGTGTCTTTACATGGCGTGCTGGTTGCAGGGCGAGTCCAACGTGGTGGAGTGCGCCTACGTCAAGTCGAGCCTCACGGAAGCCACGTACTTCGCCAGCCCCGTGGTGCTCGGCAAGAGCGGCGTCGAGAAGGTCCTCGGCTACGGGACCCTCAACGAATTCGAGCAGCAACTCCTGAAGGCGGCCCTCCCTGAACTCGCCAAGAACATCAAGACCGGCGAGGACTTCGCTAAGAAGTAAACGAATAAATAAAACAAAATGAAACATTATAAACTGACCGACTTGTAAAAAAAACGGTGAATGAAGTGAAACTTCTTTTTCGATGTGTATAGAGTATTGTGGGTTTCTTCATTTTTCATTCTTAAATTTATATTGCTCTTATAATTATATTGCTGTGTATAAGAGATACGACATCTTCAACATTTATATTACATACATTTTAAATTATAGATAAAAAAATTAATATATATTTTTAGGACGCTTCTCGTTGCTAACGCTCGCGCTGGTCTGTAGCTACGCGCATGCGCACGAGTGCCGCGCATTCCCTCTCGCTCTGTCTCTTTCTATTCCCCCTCCACAGGAGCGTTGAAAGTAACGCAACCTTGTTGGAAGTCGCATTAGAAGTTTCACTTCAAAAATGAGTGTGTTAAAAATTTTGTTATGTTCATTAATACTTAAATTCCTAAAGGTTTGTCAGTTTATTTTGTTTATCTTATGCGAGTGGACGAGGACTTGTGCACAGTACTAAAAAGTCTTACAAAAATGTATGACAGTGTGTCTATATTGATAGTAGACAAAACTGTCTATGTTGATGTAGACGTGTGGACAGTTCAACGTGCCCTGTCCGGTCTGGTAGCGGCGGTTAGGTGAAAATGTTATTTTCACATTAAATATTCAAATATACGTATGTTATTTACTTCACGTAATAGTCAATTTTTATTTATTTTTTAGTAAATTCAAATATAATAAATAACCCTATGGAAGAAATGTAGACAGTAATACGATTGTTACATTGTATATACATCACATTTTTCAGAACGTCTCCGTTTTGTTTTTGTATACGAAATGTGAGTTGAATAAAAATATGACAAGAGTATTTTTGAAACTAGATTTATTGAACCTTACCAAAGTTACCGTCAGTGTGTTTGTATGTACATATTTGTTCGCGGTTTGTGTGAAAATAAAATTATTATATAGTTTTTGGTGTTTTTTTTCTTCATTATTATTATTATTATTATTATTCGCCGAATATTTTCACGACGCGTCTCTTTTAATGTATGCAGACGGGCCGATATAGACATCACAAAAACGCTTGTATAGAAAATCCAACTAAAATATAGAAAGTAAATTTTAATAAATTTGAATTAAAAATAGTGTAAGAAAAATGGTTTTATTGTATAAAAGCATATTTTTTAAACTATTGTTACGCGCTGGGGTTCGGGATAAATAAAATTACACCGAAGTAAAACTTAAAACTGTATTCAACACTTAAAAAATTGAAAACACTTCACAAACACTTAAACTCTCAATTCGCTTCTTCCGCTTCGCTTCAGGTGATCCGTTCGCTGTTTCGATTACGGACTGCCTGCTTGTCATCCCTGCAACGCTTTCATAGTCGATCCTCATCCCAAGAACTATCGAGAATATTCTACACATCTCTAGTATTGTGTTTCCGCTATCTGACAATAGATGGCAGTGTACTTCTGGAGCGCTCTCGGTGCTACTAGAACGTCGATATTCGTTCGACTATTCGGCGAAAGATGGCGTTACTCTTACCGGCGTAACACTATTAATTTTTTAGTTGAATTTCAGTCGTTAATATGTTTGCCAAATTTCGAGTTAATCCGACGTTTTGAAGGGGGTCAAAATCATGTTCATAGATTCCGTTACATACATACATACTAACATACATACGTCTAAAGCCATAGATTATACACTTAATATATCTAAAGCTAATAAACGCGTATTATTATTATTATTATTATTATATTTTTTTTTTATTGCTTAGATGGATGGATGAGCTCACAGCCCACCTGATGTTAAGTGGTTACTGGAGCCCATAGACATCTACAACGTAAATGCGCCACCCACCTCGAGATATAAGTTCTAAGGTCTCACTATAGTTACAACGGCTGCCCCACCCTTCGAACCGAAACGCATTACTGCTTCACGGCGGAAATAGGCGGGGTGGTGGTACCTACCCGTGCGGACTCCCAAGAGGTCCTACCACCAGTGATTACGCAAATTATAATTTTGCGGGTTTGATTTTTATTACACGATGTTATTCCTTCACCGTGGAAGTCAATCGTGAACATTTGTTGAGTACGTATTTCATTAGAAAATTTGGTACCCGCCTGCGGGATTCGAACACCGGTGCATCGCTTCATACAAATGCACCGGACGTCTTATCCTTTAGGCCACGACGACTTCAAAACGTGAAATTTGTATTTGGTAGGTAACTTGGTCGCTTGGGGCGCTGTTCCAACTGCATACAAATTCGAGTTAACTTTTACGCTATCGAGAACGTTAAAAAGCTCGCACAAACAACACCTACCACCAGTAAATCTTTCTAGTTTCACTAGGACAGGTGGGCGAGCAAAGGCTCAGCCAGGAGGGGTGGGACTTGACAACAGTCGCCCGAGCGCCTCCGAGGGAGACCTAACAACTCAAGAGCAGCTGTTAAGCAAATGAATCTACTACCGTATCGGAATCGCGACCTGTTGAGAAGATCCGGAGAGAAACTCAGCGGGCTGAACCATATATCTAAGAATTATCTATGGAACACTAAACTGCAAAATTCGTGACGCATAAGAGCATGTATTTCCTAATCGTGGTCCTCATGGTGTCGTGTCAGTCCTTGCAAGATCCGCTTCGGGTTGTCGGAAGGCCGTGGCTACGCGGGGTATAATAAGGGTGGTTTTCAGCTTGGCTTTCGGTCCTATCTATATGATTTATTAATTGCAACTAATTTGTTAAAGTTTCATTTGCTTAAGCTACATTAATCAAAATAACAAAACAATTTTACAATCGTCGGAACTAACGCAAAAAATAGCTAATATAGTATTCCCACCAACCAATGATAAAATTAAGATTAATGAACACAAAATCAAATTTTTCAATTAATTGCTATTCCGATATAATTGAATCAACAAGGTGGGTGGCGCATTTACGTTGTAGATGTCTATGGGCTCCAGTAACCACTTAACACCAGGTGGGCTGTGAGCTCGTCCACTCATCTAAGCAATAAAAAAAAAAAAAAAATAAAAAAAAAAAAAAAAAAATCCGGGAATACTACTATTAGTTTTAACTTTTTCTCCAATGCAAATTATGTGAATTTCATTCTACACGAAATTATTGGTATAAAAAAAATGATACCACAGAATTATTCTACTGTAGGAAGGCACGTGAAAAACAACAAAACACTTTCAAATATTAATTGTATTGAGCAATTAAGTGTAACTGCAAATAATAGCACCTACGCAGGTGCTGTTATTTGCAGTTCAACAAAAATTAGGGCTACTCGTGTCCTGATTTCTCTAAATAACACATAACTTTTTATTATTAAGGTAAAAGAGGTTTTTTCTCCAATTTAACAACATGATAATGAAACTTAGTATGATCTTAGTATAATAAAAGACACTGCTTTGTTTTATCTTGTTTCCAATCATTATTATGAAGATTCTTTGCTGAATATCATTAGAACAATAAATTGTATTGTTACCGAATCCAGGCAACCCCCGACCGAGAGCCAGCGCTAAAACTATAAAAACGATCCCTCGCTGCGCCTTTGCCTCTTTTTTTGTGCGTGGCGTTCGTGTGTGCGGTTCTTGTTGAAACATGTTTGGTTCTTGTGTAATTTTAACAGTTTTCGTTAATAGTAAATTGAAATCATTTTGTTAAAAGTATTGTTGTTAATTCAGTGAAATGTAATTAGGCCAGTTCTGTGTTATTTAGTTCTTTTTGTTAACTACCTCACTTCTGGTCGATAATATCAGAATTGGGATAAAACCACGTGCTTTTGAAACGATGACAGGCCGTCGATCTAGAAAATACAAGCGTAATCATTCTCATCGACGCTGTCATGACCGCTCGAATTCTCGATTTAGGAGTTTGTTGCAATTATCATCGTCGCTATCGTGCTGTGTGTAGGAAGAGCAAGACACCTACGCCGCAGGATGTCTCCTGGCATAGTTCCGTGGAACCGTTGTTTAGAACATAATTATACTCGTGAGATCGTGAGATTAATGACCACTTTACCGGTACCGTCTAATCGCAATACGCTGTCGCACTCTTGTACCGAACGCCACGCGCAGTTATTTTTGCCACCAGCAGCAACGGTTTCCGTCGAAGGGGGTGACGCATGTGCACCTGAGTACCCTGGAACAGCGTCATGCAAATCGGCGGGTGTGTGTAGCAGTGCTGGTCAGCAGATGGACGGCGTGACGAACAGGATTATTGGAGCATTGCAGGTGCTATCTAAACTTTGACAATGGAGGCGCCTTCTGTCTGATTTGTTCACAGACGCAGGGCGTTGTGGCCGACGTGTGAGGTCACTAGCGAGTCGGCGCCGTGCTCCAGCAGGAGAGCGCAGAGCCGTGCAGACTGCACGTGTTGCTCGCGTGCCGCTGGCTGCGTGCGCTCATCTACTTCTGGCGCGCATACTGCGCGCACTGCTCGCGTAGCGCTGGCTGCGCGCACTGCTCGCGTGCCGCTGGCTGCGCGCACTGCTCGCGTGCCGCTGGCTGCGCGTAATGCTCGCGTGCCGCTGGCTGCGCGTAATGCTCGCGTGCCGCTGGCTGCGTGCGCTCATCTACTTCTGGCGCGCATACTGCGCGTACTGCTCGCGTGCCGCTGGCTGCGCGCGCTCATCTACTTCTGGCGCGCATACTGCGCGCACTGCTCGCGTAGCGCTGGCTGCGCGCACTGCTCGCGTGCCGCTGGCTGCGCGTACTGCTCGCGTGCCGCTGGCTGCGCGCACTGCTCGCGTAGCGCTGGCTGCGCGCACTGCTCGCGTGGCGCTGGCTGCGCGCACTGCTCGCGTGCCGCTGGCTGCGCGTACTGCTCGCGTGCCGCTGGCTGCGTGCGCTCATCTACTTCTGGCGCGCATACTGCGCGCACTGCTCGCGTGCCGCTGGCTGCGCGTACTGCTCGCGTGCCGCTGGCTGCGCGCGCTCATCTACTTCTGGCGCGCATACTGCGCGCACTGCTCGCGTAGCGCTGGCTGCGCGCACTGCTCGCGTGCCGCTACCTGCGCGCGCTCGCCTGCTTCAGACGTGCATACTGCACGTGTTGCTCGCGTGCCGCTGCATGCGTGCGCTCACCTACTTCTGACGTGCATACTGCACGTGTTGCTCGCATGCCGCCGACTGCACGGTGCTGTACGACTGGCAGTGACGCAGAGGGCGATGTCGCTTAGTCTGCGGCCTGCTGCTGCGGACTACCCAACGGATTGTCTATCAGGACGGTCGAGCGGGACGCCCACCACACGTGGTGCAGCCTCGCATCGTGGGAGCAGACTGGAGCTGGGACGGCTGCCCTGCTTCCACATCATCCTTACGAGTGGACCCCGGTGACATGCAGCCTTTTCTTCGAAATTAATATGTGAAGGTCGAGGTGGGCACTTCGGTGCTTTACTTCCCATTTTTGAGGTTGAGGTGGGCACGACGGTGCTTTACTTCCCATTTTTGAGGTTGAGGTGGGCACGACGCCGCGACGGTGCTTTACTTCCCGTTTATTTTTTGAGCAGTATGGTTAGATGCGGATTCGGCCGGATTTTGCGTCCCTACTGTTTAGCTGTGTTGTGTCGGTAATGTTCAGTATCTGTATCGGTGAATATTGCCGACAACAGCGCGCTACTGTTTTAGACGTTTCCTGTACGGGCTAACTCAGTAAAGGAATCGTGCAGGTGTCTCAAATTGCGCAGTTTGGGACAGTTGTGCGATATCCATTCTTCTCACTTCAAATGTTTATCTTTGGCTCGTCCTCGCTGCAGATGTAAGAGTGCACGCTTGCGTCTGTAGTAGGGATTCTAAATTTTAGAAAGTTTTAGAGCATTAAGGTCTGGGTGTAATTTTTTTTGTTACGTTACAGAGGGTGACCTTGTTGATGCAAGCTCTGACGTAGCTGGAAGAGATATGCTTCTGCTGAGAGATGAAGCGGTCGAGGACGCCTCGCCATCAGGAACGGCCGTGTTACCGAATCCAGGCAACCCCCGACCGAGAGCCAGCGCTAAAACTATAAAAACGATCCCTCGCTGCGCCTTTGCCTCTTTTTTTGTGCGTGGCGTTCGTGTGTGCGGTTCTTGTTGAAACATGTTTGGTTCTTGTGTAATTTTAACAGTTTTCGTTAATAGTAAATTGAAATCATTTTGTTAAAAGTATTGTTGTTAATTCAGTGAAATGTAATTAGGCCAGTTCTGTGTTATTTAGTTCTTTTTGTTAACTACCTCACTTCTGGTCGATAATAGTATTGTCAATTTTCGATCATCACCATCATCATCTCAGCCTTTTTTTCCTACCTATTCTAGTAACCTCGAGGGGTTATTCTAGATTCGCCGAATTAGTAGGTGAGCTCACGGGGTTTCAAACCTGATGACGTTGCTAACACGAACTAAATAAGTCGTCGTGGCCTAAAGGATAAGACGTCCGGTGCATTCATATCGAGCGATGTACCGGTGTTCGAATCTCGCTGGCGGGTACCAATTTTTCTAATAAAATACGTACTCAACAAATGTTCACGATTGGCTTCCACGGTGAAGGAATAACATCGTGCAGTAAAAATCAAACCCGCAAAATTATAATTTGCGTAATTACTGGTGGTAGGACCTCTTGTGAGTCCGCACGGGTAGGTACCACCGCCCCGCCTATTTCTGCCGTGACGCAGTAATGCGTTTCGGTTTGAAGGGTGGGGCAGCCGTTGTGACTATACTGAGACCTTAGAACTATATCTCAAGGTGTGTGGCGCATTTACGTTGTAGATGTCTATGGGCTCCAGTAACCACTTAACACCAGGTGGGCTGTGAGCTCGTCCACACATCTAAGCAATAAAAAAAAAAAAAAGAACTCTAGCAAGAGCCATGCTTAGCAGAATCTACCATCGGATCGGAAACGCGACCCACTGAGAAGATCCAGTGAGAAACTCAGTGGGCTGTGTCTGTAAAATAATTACGAAACAACACTTTACGGTGAATATTTGAAAACGTACATTTTTGATGTCTCGCTGTGAATAAATAAGATATCATACAAAAAATCTATAGGTATATTATCATTATTTCAAAACCCTAATAGCTTCAACCGTTTTTATGAAAGGCGCTATTTTTCAAAATTGCCTTTGTTTTGTAATAATTACACCGCTGCGCCGTTATGTTATTCATAGTGTGTAATTTCAATCAGATATTGTCACACAGGTGACGACCTCACGAATTGCATACAATTTAATTCGACTGAATGCAATAGTGTAGATGTCAAAGGTAAACTCCGGAAGTATGACGTCTTTTAAAAAAAACTTTTTATCCAAAAACCCGAAATATTTAGACAAAGTAAGCATAAAAGAAAAACGGACGTTGGTTTTAGTTGACTTTCACATATATAATAATAACATAATCGTATTTTTTATTTATTTTGTTCTAATACAAACTTTAGTCGTAATAATTCGTAAAAAAATTTAATACTAAAATATTGTTTGAGATTATCGTGTCATCTCGTTTTTACCAAGGCTCGCCGCCCCCAGCAGAGCTCACTAACGCTAGGAGCAAGCTTAGGGACCCCGGTAACCGTACTTGTCAAACTCAACAAAGAGTTCGACATGCAACCTAACCTAAACATCAGCCCGCTGAGTTTCTCGCCGGATTTCAGCGGGTCGTGATTTCGATCCGGTAGTAGATTCATTTACAAAGCTCTTGAGTTGTTAGGTCTCCTTTGGAGGCGCTCGGGCAGCTTTTGGCAAATCCCATCCCTTCTAGCTAAGCCTTTGCTCGCCCACCTTTCCTGGTGAAACTGGAAAGATCTTCGGGTACTTTCCTAATAAATAAAAAAAGACAGAATTCATCGATACTGTCGCGGCGTTCCACTCGTATGATCCGGCTTTATTAGATTTTCATTTAGATTGTAGTGGGAAAAACTCTTTACAAATTTTCCACCACGGCGGTGCGCTGGTTCAATATTTTTGAAGGAAGTTTTGCGGGGGCGAGTATCGCTAAAGATGCACAAAAGAGGAGAAGGCCGAGGCTAGGCTATGAGGAGTAGACGTACCTGCCAACCCGTCGCTAGCTTCTTCCAGGCTGCAGAATTCGACGCCACTGCTGGACGACGCGTAATGGCGGCGACTTGACACGGCACTCTTCTAAATTATTGTCTATAAAACTTGTATATCACTCGCGCAACGACTTATATGGTCGTCAGTAAGAATTCGTATAATAGAGATTAATATGAGTCCATGAAAATATTTATGCGAATAAATAAGCGGCGTGTGCGTGTACAGCGCGTGCGGTGCGGTCGGCGATAGTCTTCTTTTTTATTTTTGACATTTGCTTCTTATGTTTCTTTTTTATAAGTGGCCATGCGAGAGGTTTTATGTCTACTCTCATTAAAAAAGAACCATCCCCCCGGCCTTTAGGAGATGTAGCTCCTAAACAATGAGAGAGAAGTACATAAATGTAGCGATTATGGGTGAACTAGAGAGCGGGTGGAATCAGGGTAGTGCGGTGGTACATAATAAGTACAAGTAATAAGTATAAATGGTACTTAATGAGTGCAGGATATGAAGTATTAAGTAAAAAGAATGAAATAAAAATAAATTAAAAATAAAAATGAGAAAATAGGTTATTGGGAAGGTAAAACACAAAGTTTTACTACAGGTCGAAGATAGGTGCCGTTTTGTGTGCGCACTCTGACTACTCTAACGACCCCGTCCGAGGCAGGCATTATTTCTTCAATTATGCCCATTGGCCATTGTAAAGGCGGTGAGTTTTCTGTTTTAAGAAGGACAACAGTACCTTTAGTCACCGGATTAGATTTGGTGTTCCATTTAGCGCGCGTTTGAAGCGTGTTTAGGTACTCACGCCTCCAGCGATTCCAGAATCTCTGAACAATGTCATCGACAAGTCGTTTATTGCGAACTAAATCTACCGAATCTAAACGCGGATCAGAATGAAAGGAGTCTAACGGTCCGAGAGTTAAAAAATGCGAAGGCGTTAAAGGTTCCGGTTCTCCGGGATGAGAATTTAATTGTGCAATTAACGGACGACTATTTAAAATCATTTCGACCTGGGTAACGACGGTGAGCAAAATTTCCTGGGGTCCAGCGTAGTCAACGCCACTCCAAAAAAAAGGGTTTGACGGCTTTTCATCTTGTGCGGGAACAAACGTGAAGCGGTTGATGGGCCATATATGGACGTCATCACGAGCCCATGTGGGGCCATGGAGCCACAGCGGGTGATTCAATAATTGAGCGGGTGTGAGACCACGACTCAAGCAGTCGCTAGGATTCTGTGTACCTTCACAATGGTAGAAGTGTTTGGGGTCAAGGTTGTTCTGTATTTGTGCGATGCGGTTCGCAATGAAAGTATCAAAGCGATGCGGAGACGAGTGAACCCAATGGAGGGTCACTGTCGAATCAGTAAACGCGAAAATTTCGTCAACATGACAGCGGGGAGAAACAGTGTCGATAACAAATCGAAACAGTTTCGATAATAATACAGCAGCACAAAGCTCTAGGCGGGCTAAGGAAACAATATTGAGCGGCGCGACCTTGCTTTTGGCACCAATTAAATTGACTTCATTTGGTCCGGAAGCCGGTTGTACACAAATATACACAGAAGCACCCATCGCTTTTTCAGAAGCGTCCGCAAATCCCAGTAGTATGACACGGGACTCGGGCACGATGCCTACGAAGCGAGGTATTTTAAAGTCTTGCAGAGCGGGGAGTTCATTAAGAAAGCGCTTCCACGCAGCACAGATGTCGCTTGGAGGCTCTGCATCCCAATCAATTTGAGCTACCCAGAGAGCTTTTATTAACAATTTAGCGTGTAAAATGACAGGGGCACAAAATCCGTTTATGTCCCACAGTTTAGCGATTGTGGAAAGCATAAGGCGCTTAGTACATTTTGCTTGCGGGTTGAATTTAATAGCAATTGAAAATTCATCCTCGACCGGTGACCAAATTAGACCTAGGAGCTTCATATTATCTTCCTTGTCGAATTCAATTTTTGAAGACAAGCGGTTGGCTTGCGGAATCGATTTTAACACCTCGGGCGAGTTGCTAACGAATTTAACTAAGTCGAAACCACCACGTTTGAATAGTTCGATTAAATCATGAGCCAACTGAATTCCATTCTCGGGCGTATCTACCGAAACTCCTAGATCATCCATATAAAGATGATCACTAGCGATTTCTGAAGCGATCGGGAAATCAGTTTCATCGCGGGCGAGACGCTTGACTGTCTTCATAGCAAGGTACGGCGAGCACCGTAGACCAAAACAAACGCGATTAAAATGATACATTTTCGCAGTATCATCTTCGTCAAATTTGTATAGTATATTCAAAAAGCGGCGGTCTTTCTCACGAATGCCTATAGCCAAAAACATTTGTTTGATGTCGGCGGTTAAAGCAATCGGAAACAGTCTGAATTTTAAAATAATCGCGGTTAAGTCTGCTTGCAAATTAGGACCGGAATGTAAACAATCGTTCAATGAAACGTTTGTATCTATGCATCGTGCAGTTGCGTTCAGTACAATGCGGAGCGGTTTGTCTTCTCGGCTTATACCGTGGTGAGGGATGACGTAATAATTCGTATCAGTAAGAGCGGGTGCAGGTGAAATGATGTTCCGTTCGAGATAGTCTCTCATCGCGGCATCGTATTCAGTTTTTAAAGCGATATTTGTCTTAAATCTGCGTTCGAGTGACGACAGACCGCGACGTGCGGTTGTAAGAGAATCGCCCAGAGCGGTAGGCGACCTCAAGAAAGGCAAAGCGGTGACGTAGCGTCCAGTTGTGTTATCGCGGTATGTATTTAAATCATAAAAATCCTCACATTCCTGTTCGGCTTTAGACATGTGTGTTTTAGTCGGAACTGACTCCAACTCCCAGAACTTTGAGACTAAAGTTTCGATCGAGTCGTTACTCGACGATAAAAAGGCGTGATCGTTATCACAAGGCGCGGTATTATTATGACAAGGGAGCGAAGCGATCGACCCTAAGAGTATGTATCCAAATGCGGTTTCCAATAAATCAGGTTTTCCAGGCGGACCTAACAACTTTGTAGGTCTTAGGATCTGCATGAATACTTCGGCGCCAAGCAGAATGTCTATTTCAGCGGGTTTATTAAAGTGCGGGTCCGCGAGCTGTATATTATTATTACATATGTAATTAAGAGACGAAATGTCAAATTCACAACTCGGCAAGTTACTCGAAATATTTTTAAGAACGAGTGGGTTTATGCGTAAACAAAAGTTTGCATCGTACCTAGACAGTAACGTTACATCGGTAGTTCCGATTATAGTTTGAGAGCTAGTTCCTATTCCATTTACGGATCGTTCGGAATTGTCGTGGAAGATACGAAGGCCTAAATGTTTACAAGCTTGGCGGGTAACAAAATGGTTTTGCGATCCATTATCAATCAAAATTCTAATTTGAGCAAGAGTTCCGTCACTTTTTTTCACATCAGCAAGAACGGTGCCAAGTAAAACATTGTTAGTTTTTCGCGTGTTATTTGAGTTAGCACTCATACTACAAAATGGAGCGTTATTATCAACAGGCTTGTTAGAAATCGAACTTGAAGACGCGGTAGATTTCTGACCAATGACTACTGGACTATGCGTATTGTTATCAGTGTGGCGGTGTAAGTACTGAGGCGGCTGCACCGGCGGCAATGCAACAGGTGATGCTTTCTCAGCGAAGCAAAGAGTCGTATGATGTAACTTTTTACAATTAGCGCATCTATTCTCAGATTTACAAGTATTTGTGTTATGTTGTAAACTTAGACAGTTGATACAAGCACGTATCTTTTTAATATAATCATAACGTTCACGTGGGGTAAGCGATTTAAATTTCGGGCAAGAATATAGGTGGTTATGATTAGAGTCATTGCACAACTGACATGCAGTGTTGTTTACGACGAATGATCGTGAGCTATTTTTATTTGCGTTGTTTTGCTTAGGCTTCGATGTACTTACGCTGTTCAGGTTGTTATTACCTGTCCGATTTAAAACTTTTATACGATCACGAACAAATGAAATTAAATCCTGATAAGTAGGTATGTCTTTATCACAATTATTCATCTCAAAAAGACGTGCGGTTTCTGTATCTAAGCGGTGTAATAAAGTGTAGGACATGACGAAGTCACATAAGTTAGGTATTTGTAAATTATTAAGAGCGAGGTATGAGTTTGAAAATTGATCGACAAGATTTTCTAAATTTTCAGCAGTGACTGATGAAATCGGTTTTAAAGAAAATATTTGATTCAGATAAGTACCTGCTAGGTTCCTTTTGTCTTCATATTTTGACACGAGCGCTTTGTAAATAGTTTCGTAATTCTCAGCGCATGGAATGAAACCGGCATAAACATTTTTAGCTTTGTTTTTTAATTTACTAGCGAGATAAAACATTTTTTCAGTGAGAGAAAGAGATGAGTTCAAATGTACAGCGTTTTTAAAAGTCGCGAAAAATAGAGGCCAATCTTTAGGGTTCCCATCGAATTCGGGAATTTCAATGCGAGCTAATTTAACACCTTGCCAACAGTTGTCATTTCTGTTGACAGACATGGTGGGTTTTGATTCTAACTGCGAACGTTTACGTTTGATACGACAATATAAATCTTCAAAAGCGAGCCACTTATTGAAGTCGGGCTTAGAATCTGTGTCGATTTTTAATATTAATTGATTTATGTCCTTGAGACATTGTTGGAAATTAATGCGTGTCTCATCGATTGTTTCTACCGAACAAAGAAAGTTTTCCAATGTTTCAGGATCATTTAAATTACTGCGAGATAAATCGTAAATACGTTGTAAGTGTTCGAAATAGACTTGTCGTTGACATTCTAGAATTGTCAATTTTTGTTCAGACGAAGACATTGTTGCGGATTGCGTAAGTGAAGGTCAATGACTTGTCAAAAATAATGAAATATGATGAAATGCGGTGCGAATAAAATATCAAAATATATAATAAAGCGTGTTTATTCGCGTAATAAGCGGTGATCAGCGATGATTAAAATGTAATCCGGGGACGAAGGACCAATAATAGTGGGAAAAACTCTTTACAAATTTTCCACCACGGCGGTGCGCTGGTTCAATATTTTTGAAGGAAGTTTTGCGGGGGCGAGTATCGCTAAAGATGCACAAAAGAGGAGAAGGCCGAGGCTAGGCTATGAGGAGTAGACGTACCTGCCAACCCGTCGCTAGCTTCTTCCAGGCTGCAGAATTCGACGCCACTGCTGGACGACGCGTAATGGCGGCGACTTGACACGGCACTCTTCTAAATTATTGTCTATAAAACTTGTATATCACTCGCGCAACGACTTATATGGTCGTCAGTAAGAATTCGTATAATAGAGATTAATATGAGTCCATGAAAATATTTATGCGAATAAATAAGCGGCGTGTGCGTGTACAGCGCGTGCGGTGCGGTCGGCGATAGTCTTCTTTTTTATTTTTGACATTTGCTTCTTATGTTTCTTTTTTATAAGTGGCCATGCGAGAGGTTTTATGTCTACTCTCATTAAAAAAGAACCAGATTGTGTTAGATTTTTTATATACGGAGTATATGTTTATGTGTAAAAGTGGAATAATAGCTCTATATCACAGGTATGAGTAGAAATATATACTTTAAGCAATTAATTATAGTTACTATTTTTCCACTACCTCAAAATAGTCCACTGTGTGTCGGAGTTAGTTTGGTATAGACATTAAGTTTGTCCTTGTTTTCGTTTTAATTTTAATGTGCATTAAACAGTTTTCTAACTATGGCGGGGAAGCAAACAACATCTTTTCATGTAAATTCCGCGCAATTATAAAGACACAACTCGAAACAGTGCGCTTAGTGCGAGTTTTTTAACGTTCTCGATAGCGTAAAAGTTAACTCAAATATTTTTTTTATTTTTTATGATGAAGGATTACTGGTGGCCCGGAGGCCTTTCCAGTTTCACCAGGACAGGTGGGCGAGCAAAGGCTCAGCCAAGAGGGGTGGGATTTGCTAACAGCTACCCGAGTGCCTCCGAAGGAGACCTAACAGCTCAAGAATGAATCTACTCCCGGATCGGAATCGCGACCCGCTGAGAAGATCCGGCGAGAAACTCAGCGAGCTGATTCATGGGTTAGGTTGCACGGCGAACTCTTTGTCGAGTTCGACGAGTACGGTTACCGGGGTCCCTAAGCCTGCTCCTAGTGCTAGAGCTGAAGGCGTCTAATGCAAAGGTTATTGGATCTGATGGATCCGTAAGGACGTGTCTAGGGCGTCGACGGTGACTGGCTCCTGCGTGATCAGGATTCGGGGAAACTCAAATATGTATGGGATTGCAACGTTTGCCTACGTTTGCCGCTAGGGGCGCTGTTCCAACTGCATACAAATTTGAGTTAACTTTTACGCTATCGAGAACGTTAAAAAACTCGCACTAAGCACACAGTAGATCACGCAAATGTGCTACCTTTCAACTACAGTTTCTGAATCATTCCACAGGTATACAATAGAAATGACTACGATAAAACGTTCGTAACTCCGAAGGCGATTCTCCACTGGAGCGGCATCAAGATGACGCATACAATTACCAAATTACAAGGGTTTGTTTTCGCTGAAACTATTTTTCGGTTCTAGGTTTACTGGACCTCTTGTGAGTCCGCGCGGGTAGGTACCACCACCCTGCCTGTTTCTGCCGTGAAGCAGTAATGCGTTTCGGTTTGAAGGCTGGGGCCGTTTACTCAGATCTGAGATCTTAGAACTTATATCTCAAGGTAGGTGGCGCGTTTACGTTGTAGATGTCTATGGGATCCAGTAACCACTTAACACCAGGTGGGCTGTGAGCTCGTCCACCAATCTAAACAATAAAATATATACGTGTATAAACAAACAAATACACACAAAATAATATTACATACGGAAAAAAAAGTTACTTAAATTTATCAAATGCCACTGAAACTCAGGGTCAATGTTAAACTGGTACACATAAAAAAAAACCATTAAATGCCTAATTAATTAAAATTTTATTTAATTCCTCGCTTTTTAATTTTATTTTATTTTAACTAATCACCCAAATCAAATGTTAATTTTAATACGTAACCCGTACTTGGGTCGTTTGATTTAGCATGACGATCTACAGGTAACCCGCTATTTTACAACACGGTTCCACTGTAACACGAAAAGAAAATTTCTCCAAAACTCTCTTATAACACGGTACGTCTACAACACGTAAACGAGACTTTTGTTTAAAATTATTTAGAAAATTACATTGCACACACAATATATGGGAATAACTGAAATTTTATTGCTTATTTTTTATGGATAATAGGTAAAAACATACATAGGTACAGACAGACATGATTGAAATGATTCATTCATAAAAAATACTTTTCTCTAAAAATTACTCTGCTTCTAGTTTTATATAACACGATTCGCACAACACGGGACTTTGTAGGAATGTATCTAGACACTGCATTATAACCGCGTTATAAAAGGATTACTTGTTAATAATGTACTGTGTACATATTATATGATTACTTGTTAATAAAAAGTGAACAAGTTAATTGATGAATGCTTTTGATTCTAGCAAATACTGGAGCGTCTATTACTGGTTCGAATTCGTGAATATTTTCGCTGCAATGTGTCTCGAGTTCTTAGGCATGCTAGACACGGCGAGAGGCGGGACTTTTGATGACGCCGTGAAAATATTTCGTATGATGCCCTGCAATGGATACACTGTACTTTGTAAGTTTGTGAAGTCCTAAGCAGTTAGCATCAAACCTTGTTATGGGAGACAAGGATACTACGTGAAGCGCGGTCTCCGACCTTTAGCGTAAAAGCATCCGTAAAAATCCGTAGCATCCGTAAAATATCTGTCCACTTCATACAAAATATCTAGTTTTATTTTTATTTAATGTTACGCTATGAAAATTGGGAAATAGATTTCAAAATACAAGTTGTAATCTCGTTTGATTTGGCGGGCAAATTTGATTGCTTTGAATTTACAATTTGCACTGATACAGCAAATAAATTAAATTTCATCAAATATCAATAATAGCTAATTATATACTTAATAATAATAAGCCTAATATGGATATCCATTTAGGGCATTTTTTGGGCGATATGTTATAGCGAATATATCATCGCGGCCTGTTTAATTTAATTTGGAAGTTAGAATTAAGTCACACATTTCTGTATTAATGTCCTGGCAAATTCTTCATCCTTTTTCTCTAAAGGCAAGACAGCTTTTCCGACTGATTACAATTTCTTCTAAAGATTGATCAGCCGTGCGATTCTGTAAGCGTTGTTTAACAAACTCGCACGTGAATTTGGTGTGAGTTTTCAAATTGGCATTCTGTAAATTTCATTGTAGTGCCGAATCTACACTAGCGCCCCTCGCGGGTGAATTGAACTAGCAAGCGTGAGTTTTTTTACTAAAATGTATGAGTTGACGTTTGAAACGGCATTCTGTAGTCTCAAATATATTAAGTGTATAATCTATGTTCTGTAGTGTAAATCACGTCGAATTTCGGCAAGAACTTCGCATCGCAAAATCATTTTATTTGTCAAATCAAAAGTTAGTCTTTTAAGTGTTTGTTGTGAGTGAGAATATACGAAAACGTTATAAACCGCTGTTAATTATTAAAAAAATACTATTAATTAACAAAATTGCACTTTAAAATAACTTTATTCTTCATCGATATTTTGTGGAGCGTATGTTTTTATTGAAAACATTGTTGAAAGAGGCTGACGCTACGGATCAGCGTGAAATGCGTCGACAAGCCTACGAAATTCACAATTTATCACTTTTAACTTGAGATGACGACCATGTAAAAGTATAAAGAAAGTGTATAGATTGTCGAAGGATCATATGAACCAGTTAGGGTGTGAATTACACCCTTTGATGAAGACCACTAAAAGCCATTGAAAAGGACTTTCAACTCTTCTAAAGGTAGGTATTCCACGTGGTAAGATTGTGTCTTTATGTACAAAATAGGTACTTTATAACATATTATTAAAGTTTGCCCATTTGTTTATATCCAACTCTCCCATTATTGTAAAACAATACCACTAAACTAATCTACCAAAAATATCTTGAAAGAATACAAATTAGATTCTCTAATAACTATGTGTATTGTTTAATGATTATTTCTTAGTTTCAGTTATTGTGCACCTTGTTATTTTTGGCCAATTGAAGTTACCAAAAAAATCATAAAAGAAAATATAAGAACACATTTGTCCCAGACATCCCAGTGTATATCTGAGGTTGTGGAAGCTCTGAACAACCCAGCAACTATATATAAATATTTAAGATTCCCACAGAATGCTCAAGAATGGCAAAAGTTGAAGGAAAAGCAAAGAAAAAAGAAGAAGGTGGTTTAAGCTAAATAGGAACAGATGGCGGTGCACTATAAAAAACAAACTGTTTCAAGGCCATGACCACGACCCTCAGTAATGAGGAAACCGATGCAAGGAGGAGGAGGAGAGGTTTAAGCTAAATAAAAAAATGTTTTCTTCATAAAAAATTACCAATATTAATGTAATGCTAAATATTGCAGTTTTTATGAAAAATTTAGAATCCTTTGGGTTATTGGGTGTATTGATGGGAAGTTGGTGGCCTTAAAAAGATCTGCTACCAATAAAAATGGATTTACTGTCGCAAAGAATATCATGCAAGAAATGTACAATTTGTAAAGCTATTAATATTTTTCGAAATTCTGATATGTAATCCATAAACGAAATGTGTATTAAGAACCTATGTATTCAGATTGTATTAATTTCAGTTAAATTGTAATTGTGTATATTGCTATAAGTTATTGTGAAATATAGTATTTATCTTAAATAAACTTTATTCAGTTATAATCAAAACAAAATAAAACCTACTAGATTAGTCAATGACAGCAAGTAATGACCATTTTAATTATTTAACATCTTTTCGGGCTTTCTGTATATTGTCAACGTTCCAACCTTATGACACCTTTTGCTAATTTTTTTTCATTGCTTAGATCGGTGGACGAGCTCCCAGCCCACCTGGTGTTAAATGGTTACTGGAGCCCATAGACATCTACAACGTAAATGCGCCACCCACCTTGAGATATAAATTCTAAGGTCTCATTATAGTTACAACAGCTGCCCCACCCTTCAAACCGAAACGCATTACTGCTTCACAGCAGAAATAGGCGATAACGCTATGCTATGCTAGCGAATACCTGCTAATAATAGCTAGCTATTGCTAATATGGAGGAAGATACTCCTGAAGCTTTGTAGCACCGCCTTCATTCCACTGCCCGTAACTCAGTGTAAAGAACAATAGGTATGTTAAAGAGTAGATTCAGGTGTTTGCTGATCTATAGGGTGCCAATTTACCACCCTGATAAGATAGCAAAAATAGTTGTTGCGTGTTGTGTTTTGCACAACATTTGCAATTGTGCAGAGCTGCCAGTTCCCATGATTTCAGATGATGAGATTACATGTACATTATGGTGGTCATGTTGAATTACTTTGTTAAATTTTACTAATTAGCTAACTTATAGTGTGAAGTAACTTCAAATATAAATTAATGATTTATAAAAATAGTTTTATTATAGTTTTATTCAATAGTTATATACAATAATTTTGAAATTTGTTTGCATCAGTAACTTAAGTGGAAATACAGGTTTAAAATTCCTAGCTGCATATGCTAATTCCACCAACAGTTCATCCTTCTTGCAGATTGTCGACTATTCATTCCCCCATGGTTGTAAGTTTCATTAAGTTATATATGGTACTGTGTTCAAAAATGCTTTGGACGACACACATATGAACACCCTGAATCTTCATCTGCAGTTCCTCTATCCACAAAATTCTCTCAGTAATTTGAGTACACTCTGCTTTTCATTGTAAAAGTGGTGAAATAGCAGGTCAGGTGTTGAGGTGCTGAAAAAAATAATAAATTTATTTAAAAACAAGGTTAGGTAAAATACAATGTTTACAATACATGCAACAAAATGTTTTTATTTACAAGTAACAGCATTGTACACAAATCAATGTCCCTAATATGGTGGTTCAATGAATAGGTACTTTGACCTGAATAAACACATATCAACCCAATCTCTTGACTAACATGTGAGACCTACTGTGGCTGGAGCTACTAGTAGTAGCATCACAATAAGTAGAAGTCACTTGCATTTAGTTAGAGGATGATGACTGCAAAATAGGTGATTCTTGATGCAATGCTAAAAAGGCAATAAATATTAATTTTTAAAATGCAAGTTTTGTTTAGGTATTTATTTCAGATAATTAGGCATAACATACATACCTGTATGTTTGCGATTGTTCCAATACTGATACATTTTCCGAGTGGGCTATAAATTCTCCTTACAATATTCTGATGATGTGGATTAGTATTTTCAATCTGTTGTAGTTCCTTAAATATAATAAAATAGGTTATGCCTAAATTTTGTTCATTTATTTTAAACTGACTATGCAGCCTTTAGCCAACATAATGTCAGTTTAGTCAATACTCTGGCACTGCCTGCCACCCCTGTACCAGTATGCACACCCTTTACCATAGATACAGTCACCTCTGCATCAATAAATACATTCCAACAACATCAATCTAACTTGCAATACCTAAATTGTTAATGATTTGATTTATTTAATTCAAAAAAATTTTTTTGTTGGTGAATTTGAGTTACAAATAAATTACCTTCATGCCCTGTTAAAATAGAACATCAATAAAAACGTTGTAGATAGATATATCATACATAAAATTAAATATATGTTAACATGTCCTAAATATCTCACCGGGAATGGATCTTAACTGACAAGAGAATTTAGTTCCTATATTTTTTTAATATCCTTGTTCTCTTATTGAACATGTTGAGATTCGATTAATCCTTTTGTTTCGCTAGCTTTTAACCCAAAACGTTTATCAATGCCTCTATTTGCGCCAATGTCGGATGAGAAGAACGCTCTTTAAATCTGTTGGTAATATATTTAAATTTTACATTAAAAACGAATGGATGAAACATTGATAGCCTCAAATTAACTTTTACTTACCTCATAATTTTTATTTAACGTTAAATTCACTCACAAAGTAACAACAAATCTAGAAAAAGCAAAATAAAAACTTCCGACCGCTCGAAATTGTTTTGAAAACAATTAAAATTTTGTTTTTTAATTCTGGTATTCGCCAGTGCACGCAAAGGAACTTAGCGTACAGCCAGAAATTACAATTAATTTCATAAATATATGACTTTTAATTTTCTTTTTAGATATATTAGATGTGGTTTAGACACCAAAGCTTAAATTCATAGTATTTTCTTACAGAATGCTTCTAAATAAATACAAAGAAAACTGAAACCGGTAAGCTTCGATTTACATTTGCGTGTATACGGCTATCCCTAGTAGTATTGTAAACAAACTTCGTTGTCACTTCACTTCGCTCGAGGCAGGGTAATTAAGATTAGTGTTTACAGAATGCCAAATCAAGGTCATTCCGTTGCGAATGCGAAGTGATGGAGAATTTCGTAGTGAGATGCGAGTTCTTGTTTGAATTTTAGAGAATCGCACGGCAGTTTCACATACTGTATATTAAATGAAGTACATTATTCGCGTGCATAAAACTAAACTACAGAATAGGATGTTCGTGTTGTGAATAAAATCTATATATATAAAAATGAATTGCTGTTCGTTAGTCTCGCTAAAATTTGAGAACGGCTGACCCATTTGTCTAATCTTGGTCTTGAATTATTTGTGGAAGTCCAGAGAAGGTTTAAAAGGTAGATAAATATGAAAATGCTCGGAATTAAATAAAAATAAAAAAATTTCCTTTGATGTGTCCCCCATCGGACGGATTCCTTTTGTTGGTTTCAAGTTTATTTTATACAAAAGTTTAGGTCTTTTATTTATCGATTGAGGCACTACGAATTTTGCCGGGTCAGCTAGATATAAGCAGAAAGGAATGAAATTCTCGCCTGATATGCTAAGTTACAAAATTGGACTAACATGTATTACTGTAACATATTGTTTGCCTTCAGCCCTGATAAAATCCTTCAATATGGTAAGATACCGTCCAGTTTACGAGAATCTAATCGACGAGATCGGTGGAATGTGGCCAGACGGTGCGGTGGGAGAAGAAGAACACAAAATTATTAGTTCCGCACTCAAGCAAATTAACTTCGTTGTTAAAGGTATATTACACTCAAGTTTAGGTGTTCCATTTCTGAACGACATTGTAAGAAAAGTGTAAGCGAGCGACGTCCGCCATGACATTTTTTCCAAATGTTGCTTTGTGGTAAACGAGCGTGGACTATATTTATTTATTGTTTTTGAGATATTTATTTGTCCTTATGTGACAAATTAAAGACTAAAATAAAATCGTTTCTTCGCTCGTGAACAAGAGAAATACAGTTTTTAATTATTAGCGGTATAAATTAAGGATGACCCCTCGTTGACTTAACATAATTTATTGACTTTTCCCGTGCCAAATTACTGAGACTTAACGATTTCTTACGGGTTTCACTTCCAGGATATTATTACTGCAATCACTATTTGCTCGTGAGCTTCCTGTGCCCTCCATTTTTTCAACGGATCAAAGGTTTCTTGGGGCGGGAATGGGAGATGGTGTTGCACTTTTTCTACTGGCTACCTTTCAACCCTAACCAGCCGGTATACTTTGAGATTTTGCTGACAATACAGACTTGGCATGGTGGGCGACTATTTTATTTTGTTAATTAATTTATTATAGCCTAAGCGATTTACGCAATTCTTTATCACAGTATCGTCAATACTCCTACACATTTGCGTCGATACAAAGGCTGTACCATGTTTGAGACCATATTAAACTCGTGCGTGCTACGCGATACAAATAGTCTTGGTGGTATCCCGACTTTTTGCGGATTTAAAATATATTTTTCGAGTTATTTGTTAATTAATATCAAACCAGGGGGAGAATTATCTATAATTGATTCGATCGCTACCAAATTAGACGTGGTCTTCCGCTTGGCCAATCTAAGGATTTCCTGAAAATTCCACCGAAACCGGTCCAGCTGTTTCGGACTCCATAGGAAACATACATACACATACAAATCGACTTGTATATACTTATATTGTATATAGATACATAGATTCGAAAAATGTTAATGCTGGCTGGGCTTTTTAGTTCACAGGCTTGGCCCTACCGCTCGGCTATCTCGAAGTTAATCATCTTGATTAGAATTGAAATCGCAACCTCATATTCCAAAGAGGACGATGATATTCTTAAAGCTTAGTCCGAAAAAACACTAAGTCAAGCTAGTTTCGTAATTGAAGACCCTTGCATTATAATTTGATACGACAAATCTATATTTCTATACTAATATTATAAAGCTGAAGAGTTTGTTTGTTTGAACGCGCTAATCTCATGAACTACTAATAAAGAATGTTTCAAAATCGGGGTTTTTTTCCCTTTTCGGAGCTTCCACAGCGTGCGCTGCGGAAACGGTTAAAGTTTCGCTAAAGTAATGTATGACAGAATTGTTCCCCTTTAAAAGATCTAAAAAAAGTCCGCGACGCATATGTCTATATGTTAAGTTTGGCTCACTATAACGTGTTTTTATGCTAACCAAATTTATTCTAAAATAAAGCATTATTTGTGAACTATTCCACGCGGACGAAGTCGCGGGCAAAAGCTAGTTACTATAAATTGATGTACTTTGTAGCGATTATTGTTATTTGGCTGAACATGTCCGGAGATCTCCTGTTCTGTTTATTCCTGAGTCACATCACGACCCAGCTAGACTTGCTCTCCGTAAGGATCAAGAATCTGGTGCTCGTCTCCGTAGATCGGCAGCTGCCTGATCATTTTCCTCTGGGTAAGTGATAGTCTACATATCAATATTAAAGTTTCAGTGGTCCATAAACTAAAGGATAAGACGCCGATAACTGGTGATGGGACGTCAGAAGCGAACACAAATGGGCACTACTTTCGTAGGTGTACTACTATGGGTAGGTATAGGTACTACTATGGTGGTAGGACCTCTTGTTAGTCCACACCGGTAGGTACCACCACCCCGCCTATTTCTGCCGTGAAGCAGTATTGCGTTTTGGTTCGAACTTATTTGTCGTCGTTGTAGATGTCTATGGGTTCCAGTAACCACTTAACACCAGGTGGGCTGTGAGCTCGTCCACCCATTTAAGCAATAAAAAAAAGTATTCTATTCCCGGTTTTGCCTATCAACCTGTGAATCATGATATCGAGGATACCGTCAGTCAGTCTTTTTCAAAACTTTTATTGTTGATTATGGTGAACGAGTTGCATGTCTGTTAATAAGTGCTCACGGTAGCTCATGGATATCAACAATACCAGAGACAGCGTCATACAGTTGTTTACCGTTGAAGACTCACTGGAAACTTGTTTTGAAGACTATATAATGGCACTCGGCGTACAACATGAAGGGGACTGATCTTCTGAAACTCTAAACTTTCCACCGAATATATGCCCGAAGTGGGAATCGGTTATAATGTATCGAAAAACATTAGGAAAATGAATTACAGTTGACTTTTACGAACAGGAATGCTCAGTAAGGACACCGAGAGAGTGAGCGTCGAGCAAGAGATCAAGGAACAACAACAAGAACTGGCCGAGATCGTCAAGCGGCACCACGCTCTGATCAGGTACTGGTGGTAGGATTGTGAGTCCGCGCGGGTTGGTACCACCACCCTGCCTATTTCTGCCGTGAAGCGGTAATGCGTTTCGGTTTGAAGGGCGGGGTAGCCGTTGTAACTATACTTGAGACCTTAGAACTTATATCTCAAGGTGGGCGGCGCATTTACGTCGTAGATGTCCAGATGGGCTGTGAGCTCGTCCACTCGTCTAGGCAGTAAAAAAAAAGATCTTGATTGATTTTAAAACCAGACGTCATGGTTGACAGGCTGTCAAAAGACGTGGAGGATATGTACAGCTTCTCATTGCTGGTCAACTTCTTGAACAGTTCCATTTTCATCTGCTTCTGCGGATTTTGCAGTGTCGTGAGTGTTTTAAATATTTCTCGTCTCACAATAAAATCTAATTTAAATAATGAAAAACAGTTTTATCAATGCGAATCTTTTAATGATCAGTCTTGGAGGTGTCTATTATGGACTCTCAGAATACTATGCGATCCACTAACGGTACTTTTAGGTACCTCAAGCACCGGTCATCGTTCTCGTCGAGCCCGTCGCTTGCGACGAAGGGCTCTCAGCCCTTAGCGATAGCGAAGGCTATCAGCTTAGGTAGGAAAAACAAAAAAAAACAGAATACTAATGCAATAACGAAAGAGTAAAATAAAAATATTAATAAACTTTTTAATTTAAATTCTAGATCTATCTATCTATGCCTTTTGCAAGGAACACAACGACTCGATTGAAATGCATTATTGTCGAAATGTGTTAGTCTCGGAAAGCATTGCTGACGCAGTGATGACGACGCCAGAAGCTAAGGACAGCTTACTAACCGCCGTCAAGGAAGACTCAGCTTAGACTCCCACCAGCGCCAGTACTTCGTGATTGAATAGACAATGATTTTGTTTTCTATTACGTAGGTGGTGGAAAAATGGAACGAAACGGCATACAAGTCTTTCTTGGTGACAACACTGTCACAAATCTGGTTCCTGTGTTGGTACGGGCAGAAACTTCTAGACTCTGTACGTATCTCGTATGTCGTATCACTCTTGTCAGAGCGGTCGTGGTCGTCATCCAGCATCATTGCTGTGGGCAGATGTTATGCGCCTCACGAGCAATCGCCACTCCACGGTTTACGAATCTAGTAATAATTAACTGAAGATGAGCATATTCACTACGAAACAAGGCTATATTGAGCCACAGAGAACTTTCTTGCAGAGCGTTAAGAGGAATTTTAAAAAGTTTTATTTCACTATTTTCTTTAAACTAAAGATAAATCTTAAAACTAATTATGTATAATAGATAAAGGTTAAGAATGAGCCCACTAAGAAAGAGTAGTTATTTTAAAACAAAAGCATTTTGTACACAAAGAACAAACACATTGAGTAAAAACATTATGTTAAAGGACCCATCGAATCTAGAACATTAAAAATAACCAAGGTTTTTTATTTAACTTCTACTACTAAATTTAATTTTTGACAAATTCGCGGATGTCTTGACGAGACTATAAGAAAGATATTGATACAGCAATAGTTTTTTAAAGCCTTCAGTCAGCAAAATAATTATAAAATGTCAAAGCCTTTTAATTCATTGATCTTTCATCGATTTATCTGCAGAGTGAAGGAGTATCCGATGCCCTTTACAAATGTGGATGGTACAACGCATCGAAGAAAGTCAAAACCAGCATATTGATAATGCTGCACAGGTACAGTCATACATACGAGACGGCCGGACGCAAGCCTACTGAGTTTTTCGCCGAATCTTCTCAGTCGATCGCGTTTCCGATCCGGTGGTAGATTCTGCGAAGCACTGCTCTTGCTAGGGTTCGTGTTAGCTACGTCGTCAGGTTTGAGCCCCGTGAGCTCACCTACTAGTTCAGTAAATCTAGAATAACCCCTCGAGGTTACTGGAATAAGTAGAATAAAAATCGGACGCATATTGTCCGTGTGCGTTGCTCCGCCAAATTTTTTTTATTTATTTAATAGGAACTGAAAACACGCGACGTCCTATCTGGGTGCCACTGCTTTAGTTAAATCGACCTTAAATTGAGGTTTCAGTTATATTGGCGGTTTAGTACAACGGTTGTTTTGCCATTCGTACATTTTACTGGTGGTAGGCCGTCTTTTGAGCCCACAGAAACTTTTTGGCGGGAATGTGTGGAAAGAAGTTGTGTGAATTATTTTATTTTGTGAATTCAGCGTTTCTTCGGGTTTTAATGTGTAATGATAGTAGTTTATTAATTGTTAAAATGAAACAAAGTCGTTGGACGTAGATTAGAGTTCTACCGAATAGTCCACCGAAAAAGTCTCAGTAAATAACCTCAATTTTACCTAAAACCACTGCATTCAGGTACAGTGCGTTTTATAACATGACAGACATGTCCTTCTTCAAACTAAGCTTGTGAAGGGTACGGTAGGCAGCGGCTTGGCTCTGTCTGCCCCTGTTATTGCTGACGTCCATGACTGACGGTCGCGCCGAGAGTCGCAGGTTCGATTCCCACATCAGGCAAACTTTATGAGATGAACGTTATGTTTGCTCTTTGTCTGGGTGTTTGTTATCTATATAGTATGTACATATCTATATATTAATACGTGAAGCAAAAACTTTGTATCCCTTTTTACGAAAATTGCGCGGACGGAGCGGTATGAAATTTTCCACACTTATAGAGAATATAGAGTAAAAGTGCACAATGATAATATTTTTTTAAAATAATGCATAAAAGATACATTAAATCAATAAAGAAAACATTACACACACTACATACCATGTATTTGACGCACACACGCATGTATACTATTTATTGTCAAACTTTTGTTCTTGACGTCGGTTGTCAAACTGAGAGTAGATTAAATATTGTTTGTCTTTATTAATATTTTTTTATAGTGTAGCCTTAGCGAAATTTGTGATTATAGAAGTATAAAATATAATCATAATAGTGTACAAGCGTACAATTCCAATTAATTATAGTCGAATTTCGACTACTGCGGGACCTCTAGTATATTTAAACGCACATAAGTATGCATGTCAGTCTAGTATAGCACAGGGCATCCTAAATTGTATCCGAATGACCGTGCGTGAATTGTTTGTTACTAATTATGCCGTAGGTATGCTAGTTTGCCTACATGGACCAAAAAATGGCATCAGCCCGCATTGGTTTTGAGGTATAGTTAAAGTTCGACAATAACATGAAATATATTCTTTGTTACTTTGTTTTTCAGATCCCAGAAGGGCGTTAGTGTGACAACGTTCGGTTTTTCTGTAATTTCGCTGGCTAGTTACAGTAAAGTAAGTAGCTGTGGTTAATATTTTTCACTAACAATGCCAAACACTGTTCATTTTTACATCTTCTATGAGCTACTATGTGCGAGTTACCCTAGTCTTTCCTAAGATACCTGTAAGATATTGTATAAACTTCTAATTGTACTTATCTATACTATATTAATACGTGAAGCAAAAACTTTGTACCACTTTTTACGAAAATTGCGCGGACGGAGGAGTATGAAATTTCCCACACTTATAGAGAATATAAAGAAGGAGTGCAGATGTTAATATATTTTTTTAATAAAACAATGATCAATAAAAAAAATACATTACTCTCGCTACATTGTGTATTTGACACACACACACGCATGCCTACTACTTGTCAAACTTTTATTGCTTATAGTCTGTGGTCAAATTGAGAATACTCGTAGGGACTGGACTTTTTGACGGGAACGCGAGGAGTGAAGTTGTGTGATTTGTTTTATTTTGTCTATTTAGCGTTTCTTCGGGTTTAAATGTGTTATAATGGTGGTTTATTAACTGTTTAATATCTGTGAAAGTGCACAAATGTGGGAAAATGAAACAAAGCCGCTGCACGTAACTTCTCGGAATCCTCCAAAAGGTCCACTGAAAAAATCTTAGTAAATGACCACCATTTTACTGAGATTATATTTCATCCCATTTTATTTCATTTAATTTCATCCCAGTTGATTAATGTTTCAAATTAATCATCTTCATTTCATTTCACTCATTAATATCATTTTTCATAAAAATGTGAATATAAATTAAAATAAGACATGACTTAAAGCCTCAGTTACCAGGTCATAAAATCCTTTGAAAAAAAAACTCGTAGGGACTTTTTGGCGGGAACGCGAGGAGTAAAGTTGTGTGATTTGTTTTATTTTGTCTATTTAGTGTTTCTTCAGGTTTAAATGTGTAATAACGGTGGTTTATTAACTGTATATTATCTGTGAAGTGCACAAATGTTGCACAAATGTGTAATTAAACAAAGCCGCTCAACGTAGCTTCTCGGGATCTTCCAAAAAGGTCCACTGAAAAAATCTCAATAAATGACCACCATTTTACTGAGATATATAATCTCCATCATCCCATATCATCTCATTTCATTTAATTTCATCTCAGTTTATTACTGTCTCCAATTAATCATCTTCATTTCATTTCATTTTATTCACTCCATATTATAATTTTTCATAAAAATAAGAATGTAAATTACAATAAGACATGACATAAGAAGACAATATGAAAAGTCTTAGTTACCAGGTCATAAAATCCCTAAAAAAAAAAGCATACTCGTAGATTATATATTGTTTGTCTTTATTAATATTTGCACTAAAGTGTAGTCCCGGCGAAATCTGTGATTATAGAATTAGACAATAGAATCATAATAGTGTACAAACTTATTATTTCAATTAAATAAAGTCGAATTTCGACTACCGGGGAGCACTAGTTTATATAATCTATACATATAAGTAAAATTGGAGTGTCTGTCTGTCTCAAGTTGATTCAAGTTTTTATGTAATACTAGCCGTACTCGCCCGCTTCGCTGGGCATTTAAAATTAACATTATTATTTATTGTCATTATTATTAGGGAGTCCAACACTCATATAAATATTAGCCTATCTATTAAGTACATGTATTTTCTATGTGGATACCAAGTTTCAAGTCAATCGGATGCACGGCTCAGTAGTTCTAACAGAACATCCGTAAAAACCACTGTAGATTTATATATTAGTATAGATTCGTAGTATTTATCAATTAAGAAATGTAATTTGTTACAGATCATGAAGACAGCGTGGTCTTATTTCACTTTACTTCTCAATATCTACAATAAGTGAAGTTCAAAGGTGTTGCCACTCGATGAATTAGGTTTCCTTACGAAACATGAAATGTAGATTTTAGTTTGATACATTAATTTGTTAGCTCCGTGCCGATGTACACAGTACGTTATCGGCCGCAGCCGGGGCGGGATTGAATAAAAATTCATTAATTATGATTCGCATCTTATTTATTGATCTGTCCTCCCAAAACTTCGTTTTCGCATGGTCGGACCGTTTTTACAATGATTATCTTTTCGGCTACTTACATTATACATTACATTTTTATAAAGAAATCACATAGGGAGCGCGGCCGGGAGCGCGGCCGGCGGGCGCTCGCTCAAACTAAAACATTAACGTGTACAAAATTTACAAAACGTTTCGTTGTCCGGCGCCGCCCCCCGACAACAACAACAACAACAAAAAAAAGAAATCTCTATACGTAAGTCTTATCTATCCTGTATAATTACAAATGCATATACATTATAACCGTACTTTTACATATGTATAATTTACCGTTTCGCTACATCCTAGACCTTAATCCGAGCGTACACTATTTATAGGTTTGTTTTGAACAGTTCAACGTTTTCGAAAACGTGCGTCGAGAATCGAAGGCCGCCGTCGCCACCGCCCTCGCCCGGTGAGGGCGGCCCCCACCCGGCAGGGGGCGGCCCCCCGCCCGTGGGACGGTGGCGGCGGGCGTCGAAGGGTTATAAGTTCACATCAAAATCGAGAAACGCGTCGTCGTTAGGAGCCGCAGACCGCGGCCTCGGCTGTGGAAGACTGCAGGGGACGAGGGGGGCGGCGCGCTACCCGGTGGGGGGGTGCGCGCGCGCGCGGGGCCGTCAGTCCTCGTCCGAGAGCGGCTCGTACTGCGCCGACATGAGGGGCGCCGGCTCGGGGGCGGGCGCGGGGGGCGGGGGCGCGGGGGCGGGCGCCCCGGGAGCGCCGCCCTCGCCCACCGTGAGGGCGGAGTACGGGTAGGCGTAAGGCGTCGCCGGGAACGTGAGCTTGTCAGCGTCGCTGCGCATGACCTCGACGATGCGCGTCGTCACGTAGTCGAAGGCGGTCATGACGCCGCTCCCGGAGGCGCCCCCCGCCCCGTAGCGCCGCCCCGCGCCCCCGGCCCCCCCGCCGCCCACGCCGCTCACTGCGCTGCTACTGCTGCTACTTCTGCAAACATAATCATTTCATAAATTAGAATAAACAAAACAATCTTTCCTCCCGCACCTCCTCCTCCCCTAACTGTGACCTCATATCTCAAGGGGGTATCCAAGCTAACCGGACGGGTGTGGAACTTTGTCCCGGCATGTATTAAAAGCTCCGACTGCTTCACTTACCGGTTAGCATGATGATTAGTATGGTGGTTGTCTGGCGGCGAGACGGGCTCCAGGTAGGGCGCGTGGTTGGGGGGGTCCCGTCGCTTCCACTCGTCCACGGAGCTGGACACGCTGAGGTGGGAGCTCACGCTCGGGCTGTACCCCTCGGAGCTGGACACCGTCGGGAACCGACTACTCGGGGAACGAAATTATCTCGAATGTAATTGTCAGGCAAAGAATAAATAGGCAAGTGATTTTACTGGTGGTAGGACCTCTTGTGAGTCCGCACGGGTAGGTACCACCGCCCTGCCTATTTCTGCAGTGAAGCAGTAATGCGTTTCAGTATGAAGGGCGGGGCACCCGTTATAACTATACTGAGACCTTAGAACTCATATCTCAGGGTTTGTGGTATTTACATTTTAGATGTCTGTGGGCTTCAGTAACCACTTAATAAAAGGTGGACTGGGGGCTCGTCTACCTAATTAATCAATAAAAAATAATAATTTAAAAAAAACTAACAAAATACGCTTTTATAGAAAATCCAACTAAAAATAGTGTAAGAAAAAATTATTTTATTGTATTAAAAAGTTTGGGGTGCGTGGTATAAATAGTTATAAATATTTTATGAACAGATACGAGTAGAAGAGTTATTTTGATAATATCCTGAAAAGCTCTCCACGCTTTATTACAAGAAAATTATTTTTTCTTAAATATTTTTAATTAAAATTTATTTTCCATTTTTAGTTGTATTTCAAGTTTTTCAATTACTTTTTGTTCCCATTTTTTTAAAATATTGGATTGTCATCGGTATTTTATAAGTACCTATGCCAAATTTAGAGTTAATCCGACGTTTTGAAGGGGGTCAAAATCATGTTCAAAGATTCCGTTACAAACATACATACATACTAACATACATACGTCTGAAGCTAATAGATGCGTATTAAAAAAAACATAGTATATAGTTATTTAAAAAACTTTCCCTTTCAAATAGTTACTAAACGTTCTCACACGTTCAAAGTGCTCGGAAACAGTTGAATGCGCATGTCGGTACATACTTGTGTATGAGCGAGGAGGCGGGGCTGCAGTAGTCCCGCGTGATGATGTTGGAGGCGAGGTCGCCGAGCTTGAAGCTGGTCTTGTGAGCCGCCAGCTCCTCCCGCTCCCCTGCGCGCTCCCCCGCTCGCTCTCCCCCCCGCTCCAGCACGCGCTCCACGGGGGGCAGGGCGCCGTTGTCGCACTCACGTCCAGACTGTGGTAATAAAAATATTTTTTATTGATATTTTGACCGTATTCTACACTATATAAATATTTAAAAACTAGCGGCACGCTCTGGCTCCGTTCGGGTCTTTAACAAAAATTTCAACGACGTTGTTTTATTTTTTTAAATAAAAGAACACTTATTGCGGCATAACTATAATAGTTAGACATATGCTATCGCGACACTTTTTGTAAATAATAATGTGTTCTACAAAGTCGTAGTACATTATTTTATTCTATCATCAATAGTTTTCGCAGGGCACGCGATCTAAAGAATATTTTAGATATTTTTTTTACACCTTGGGTTACATTATTGGAGTTTTAGTAATAAGCCTATGTCACTCAGAAATAGTGTAGCTTCCAAACAATGAAAAAAAATTTCAAATCAGTTTAGTAGTTTCGGAGCCTATTCAATTGTATTGAACAAACAAACAAATCTTTTTTCTTTATTATATTAGTATAGATATAGATGAATTGCTCTTCGTTAGTCTCGCTAAAACTCTAGAACGGCTGGACCGATTTGGCTAATTTTGGTCTTGAATTAATTGTGGAAGTCCAGAGAAAGCTTAAAAGGTAAGATAAATATGGAAATGCTCGGAATTAAATGAAAATAACAATTTTGTTTTTCCTTTGATGTGTCCCGCGTCCGTCGGATTCCTTTTGTTTGTTTTAAGTTTATTTTATATAAAAGTTTGGGTTTTTTATTTATCGATTGAGGCACTACGAAGTCTGCCGGGTTAGCTAGTCTGATATAAAAATCTCGTATATAAGTAAATACGATATAAGACTTGATAGTATAACTTGATATAATTAAACTGGTGGTAGGACCTCTTGTGAGTCCACGCGGGTAGGTACCACCGCCCTGCCTATTTCTGCCGTGAAGCAGTAATGCGCTTCGGTTTGAAGGGTGGGGCAGCCGTAGTAACTATACTTGAGACCTTAGAACTTATATCTCAAGGTGGGTGATGCATTTACGTTCTAGATGTCCTTGGGGTCCAGTAACCACTTAACACCAGGTGGACTGTGAGCTCGTCGACCCATCTAAGCAATAAAAAAAAATACAATTTCCGGAATTATTCAAACCGGTATTTACCGGAAATCGCTGGTCGGAGCTCTGGTTGATTTGGTGCGTGATGATGGCGTCGATCAGGGAGGCTGCGGTGAGGGTCCCGGAGCGCTGGTCCCCCGCCGCCCCCGCGGCCCCGGCCACGCCCCCCGCCCCCGGGACGCCCGCCACCCCCGCCACCCCCGCCGACAACGAACCCGCTGACGATACTACCGCACGCCTGTAACAACGGAAACACGTCATTACGAATCCTCCCGATCCGTTAACGGTGCTTTTAGGTACCACAAACACCGGCCATCGTCCTTAGTAAATTAACCCATAGACACAGCCCACTGAGTTTCTCGCCGGATCTTCTCAGTGGGTCGCGTTTCCGATCCGCTGGTAGATTCTGCGAAGCACGGCTCTTGCTAGGATTCGTGTTAGCATCGTCGTCAGGTTTGAGCACCGTGAGCTCACCTACTAGTTAAGGCTACGCTGAAACAGCCTTGAGTGGCTATCAGCTTAGGTATGGAAAAAAGAAACAACATTTTTATTCAATTGTTTTAAATACACTCACAATTTTTTTTTACGACCAACGCCACTACCTTTCTTATCATTAACCAATGCGTATACACAAACACAGGTGCATTTTTTAAATCAATAATACGTACACGTCTTTCCTGTCGAGGTAGTGCGGTGTTTGCGCGCGGTGCTTGGCGGTGCTGTACGTGCCGGAGGTCACCAGCCGACTCTCTTGAGACGAAACGTTCTGTAATCATACATAATAACGTATTGTACATATACCTTTTTTATTTATTGCATTAATGTAATTGCAGTAATGCGTTTCGGTTTGAAGGGCGGGGCAGCCGTTGTAATTATATTGAGACCTTAGAACTTATATCTCAAGGTGGGTAGCGTATTTACGCTACAGATGTCTTTGGGCTCCGGTAACCGCTTAACACCAGGTGCGCTGTGAGCTCGTCCACCCATCTATGCCATAAAAAAATCAAAAAATATATACCGTCCATCAGGGTAACTTAAGCTTTCCGTTTAACATTAGCACACTTACTCACTTTTTACATATCTATTTTTAATTTCCAAACGGGATACATGTTACCATAGACTTTGAAATTTTTAATGAAGCGGGTTTATTATTGAACGAAGAAAGCGCGTTAAATTTTGATATCAATCAACAAAACTTTTCTTTCTTGAGGCTGATTGTGAAGTGGTAAGGAGGTGGTGACAAATGAAACATCGCTTTTATATTCATACTCAAAAAGGGGGCCGGGGGAGGGGGCGGGGGAGGGGGAGGGGGGCGGGGAGGGGGAGGGGGCGGGGGCCTGCGCTGTACCTGCGCGTGCGGCAGCAGGTGTCGCTCGTGCAGCAGCTGCGGGTGTGCGGGATGAGCCTCGTGCCTCTCCATCGCTCGGTCGCTGTAGACAAACAAAACTCTTTAGTTAATGACATTGACCACGTCATCTGAACTAACAAATTTGTTATTTGTTACTATACCGCGCGTAATTCGTTTCCAAATGATTCTTTATTATTTATTTAAGTCTATCGACCCTAATTATCATTTAATATCAGGTTGTAATTTTAATTTAATCACAATTATAATAAGTGCCAACCCTGCGAGGTAACTACCATCAAAGTCAAGAGCAGGTCTCCTGTATCTATGAATTGGGGTTGCCAATCACACATACAATGTCTTTTTGGACTTCTATTTAATTTTAATATACATATTTTTAAGGCACACACCTATCTCTCCTTTGTTGCATGGCCATCTGGATATCCCTCTCCATTGTATACTGTTGGTGCTTCGTTCTTCGGTCGATGACCTGCATGACAAATTAGAAATAGCTTTAATTTCCTTATGGCTTAACATTTCAATATACCTAATGGGTTTCAAAATTAGTTAATGTATTGTGCAACAATATTGTATTTCAATGTATTGTTTCATTAATATAATATTCAAACCCTACATTGATAATAAATTAATCTGCAAAGGACATGAACCACTCTCCATACATTGCACGGCCCACTAAACGAAGTTCAAGGACAGTAATGAAATTAAGTTTAAATAACAGACTATATTATTATATCCCTTTTATTATAAACAAATTCATATATCAAATCAACTAAAACAATTTGAACTGACCTGATATTGAGGCATCGTGTGGTATTTCTGAGACATTCCCAGTTCTCGTAATCTGAAATGCGAATGACTATTTGTTACATCAAGGTCAATGTTGGAAAATGCACAAAATTGAACTTTGACTTTTTTGTAACTGTAAATATGGTGAAGACTTCATGGTTATTAAGTGGCCCATAGAGATTAACCGTGAATCTCACCGGACCTCTTAAGGTATGATGTAGAAAGCCAACTCTAAGCAGACGGTGCCTTCATAGTAGATTTAGGTAGAATAGGCGATCCCGGGGCACCCAGTGTGGCGGATAGCCTATGACAACGCAAGATAATTGACAGATGCCTGAATCTCGCTTACGACATTTTCAAGATAAAGCGCATATATACAAGTTCCGAACAACAACATTCGGACCGTCGGTCTACCGAGCAATATCATCCGCTCGGTGGAAGATCTTCCTTTCGTCGTATATTCCCAAACCCAGTAATGTTACTCTAGATCAGAGGTTCCCAAACTTATTTTGTCTACCGCCCACTTTGAGAATAAATCATTTTTAGCGCCCCCATTTTTTAACCTACTTAAATACCACTATACTAAGAGCTCAGTCGATGTCTAAGAGCCCTCCTAGATAAAATTAAAAATCGCCTCCCAAGCCTCTACACAACCCTTTTTTTCTGGATCTCTTTCTTAAGATCCCCCCCCCCCCTAGGCCTGCAGCGCCTACAAGGGGGCGTTATCACCCACTTTGAGGTGGGCTGCTCTAGATCAATGCGCAGACTATTCTCGAAGCACGTCTCGTATTAACGCATATTATAACAACACCATTTTTTTCAAAAATAATATGAGACCCTATAGATACAGAGGCTTGTAGGTTATTATGTAGTATTGTATACCTGAGGTCGTGCGAGGAGTGGTGCTGGGTCTTGGTGTCGGGCTTGGGCTCGCCCCCCGGGACGGGCAGCGCAGTGGCCGCGGACGCTACGTTCACCAGCGACGTGAACGCCTCGTGCCCTGGAGGTACACGATCACATTACCAACTGTTTCAAGGTCACCCACTCGGAATGATAAACTTAGATGGAGTTTTTTTTAATCGTTTATTCTACTGATCCTGTTTTATTTACATGTAAATAATGATGCATTATTATAAAAGACTAGAGAGGTCCCGCAGTAGTCGAAATTTGACTATAATTAATTGGAATTGTAAGTTTGTACACTATTATGATTGTATTTTATACTTCTATAATTACAAATTTCGCAACTATAAAAAATATTAACAAAGACAAACAATATTTAATCTATTCTCAATTTGACAACAGACGTCAAGAACAAAAGTTTGACAATAAATAGTATGCATGCGTGTGTGCGTCAAATACATGGTATGTAGTGTGTGTAATGTTTTCTTTATTGATTTAATGTATCTTTTATGCATTATTTGAAAAAAATATTAGCATTGTGCACTTCTTCTCTATATTCTCTATAAGTGTGGAAAATTTCATACTCCTCCGTCCGCGCAATTTTCGTAAAAAGGGATACAAAGTTTTTGCTTCATGTATTAATATATAGATTATTCAATCAATAAAACCATACGTGTTTTTTTGGTTGGGTGAACATTAACGCTAAACGTGGACATGGATAATGCCAGAACACAATTAAACCAATTATCTAAAATTGAAATTATTCACAATTTGCTTGTGGACCGTTCTCACCAACCTCAATTCATATTGACTGAAGTTGACGCGAGTTTCCGCGTGCAGAGCAGAGTTCACAAGCAGATTAATGATTTAGATCAATTATTTTTTCCTACCTATTTTAATAGTAACCTCGAGGGGTTATTTCTAGGTTCATCAAACTAGTAGGTGAGCTCACGGAGCTCAAGCCGGAGTGTTGCTAACACTGACCCTAGCAAGAGCGGTGCTTTGCAGAATCTACCACCGGATCGGAAACGCGACCCACTGAGAAGATCCGGCGAGAAACTTAGTGGGCTGTGTCTGTGGGTTAATTTACTCGTCGAGCCCTTCGTCACAAGCGACGGTTTCGACGAGAACGGTGACTGGTGCTTGAGGTACCTAAAAGCACCGTGAATCGATCGGGAGGTTCCGTAATGACGTGTTTAGGGTGACGTCGACTGTTTACCATTCTGTCCACATGATCGGGTATGTTAAAGATTTAACTTAATGTGAGTCGAGTGACCCTGAGTGGCTGATGGATGATACCTGGCGGCGCGTGGTGAGGGTACAGCCCGTGGCCCGCGGAGTGACGCTGGATGACGGACACGGGCTCCCGCCGCGAGTAGTGCGGGGCGGCGTGTTGGGTAGGATGCTGGGTAGGATGCTGGGTAGGATGCTGGGCAGGATGCTGGGCAGGATGTTGGTTCGGATGCTGAGCTGGGTGCTGAGCCGGATGCTGGGTAGGATGTTGAGCAGGATGTTGCGTTTGGGCGGGATGCTGTGCGGGGTAGTCGCTGTCGGCCCGCTCCCGCCTGGCCCCGGCGTGCATCTGCTGGGAGGTGATGAAGTCCGCCATTATGATCGAGCGCTGCTCCAGCACGTGAGGGTTGCGGCCGTAGCTGCTGCCGGACTGCGGAAACGAAACATTTATTTTAATATATATTTCGGCGCAACATCACTATTTAGTTAACTAAAAATAGTTATAAATAACTGTTTCTTTAACGTTACAATTGTTTAAGACGGTATTCAAGAGAATTCATGACTAAACTACCCCCAATTTCTACTATAAATACGAGTGACTATTGTCCCAAAAAACATTCCGGCTCGAGCAGTCGAACGGAGCGGAGCTCTCGGTTGTTATTGCTGTACACTTGAAATGCAATAAATGGAATTCATTGAAAAATTAGTCTTAATCAATGTCACTACGGAAGACAATGATAATGATGAAGATAAATAATAAATGTATAATAAATATTTACTAACAATCACGCCACGTTAACTGGTCCCGTGATAAATTCGTAAAGAACTTGTGTTACAGGTACCAGATAACGGATATAAATGTAAGATTTTTATTATACACATACATATATTTAATATACATCCATAAGCCTGGAAAAGACATTTATATTTATCATACAAATATATTCTCTTGGCGGGACTCGAACCCGCGCCCACCTTCTGTAGTGACCATATTGTCACTTACTACAACACCAGACGGCCGTTAAATAGCATTAGTGACGGTGACGTCATCATTTTACAAATACCACGGAACCAGCCAATCCGTCATATATTTTAGGATTACTCAAACAAATAGCTACGCACATAATGCTCTAGTGCGTAGAACATATAATAATATAATATATAATACACTACATAATATATAATATAACGTATAATACACTAGGTCCGTAGAAACGTGTGTAACAACATCCCACCTCTCTTCATGTCTCCAGCACAGTGATTCTGAACCTTTTTTATGTTGCGGCACATATTTAACGATTTCAAAATTTGGCGGCACACAAAAAAAGAAATAAAAATTATTTACTTACTACCGAATCACATACATTTGCCAATTTTAACGAAAGAAAAGGTGCAGTAACTACTATGCAACACCTTGTGAATCCCAACTATCACTAAAACAACACGTTTTGTACGCAAAGAAGTGGCAAGTGTGCGCCGACTTGAGACATATTCCTATTGCTATGCACGCCGCTTCATCATAATTTGGCACTAAGACAAACCGCGTTGCAAAGCAAATAATAAAATAATTTATTTTTTTGTGGATTTAAATATATATTCATGTTAAAAATATTTTTCTTTTTAAATGATATAATTTAATAATATTAACATTATTATATATTTGCAAAATTTGGCGGCACACTTTTGAAATTTGGCGGCACACAAAAGTGCCGCCGCGGCACAGTGGTTGAGACAGAATGCTGTGACCTGCCAGAGTTCAAATCAAATCAAATCAAATAAATTTTATTCAACATAAATGAAGGTACATACTTGTTGAACGTCAAAAAGAACTACCGCCAACTCACAAAAACTAGCCTCCGTCCTGAGAAGAACTGGCAAGAAACTCAGCAGTCAAGTCCTTTTTTTTTTTTAATAATAAATGGACTTTATGGCGGGAACACGAGGAGTGAAGTTGTGTGACTTGTTTTGTTTTGTCTATTTAGTGTTTCTTCGGGTTTAAATGTGTAATAACGGTGGTTTATTAACTGTTTAGTATCTGTGGAAGTGCACAAATGTGGGAAAATGAAACAAAGCCGCTGGACGTAACTTCTCGGGATCCTCCAAAAAGTCCACTGAAAAAATCTTAGTAAATGACCACCATTTTACTGAGATTATATTTCATCCCATATCATCTCATTTCATTTCATCCCAGTTGATTAATGTCTCAAATTAATCATCTTCATTTCATTTCACTCCATAATATCATTTTTCATAAAAATATGAATATAAATTAAAATAAGACATGACTTAAAGGTCTCAGTTACCAGGTCATAAAATCCCTTAAAAAAATAATGTTATATTTAAACAAGTTCGGGTAACTGCTCAAAATCAGCTGACTCTGTCGTTAATTTAAGGTAATAGAACACCAGTACGTACCTGCGAGAACGAGGGCGACTGCGGCCGAGGCTGAGCTGCGTAGTAGGCGGCGCCGCCGGGGGTCCGCCTCTTGTAGTACTGGTCGAACTTCTTGTCGTGCAGGTGGTGCGGGTGGACGGGCGTGCCGGCCGTGATGGACCCGGCCTTGGGCTCGTATCTGGTCTCGACCGGCGTGCCCAGGGTGATGGACCCCTTGGGGTTGGTCACGTTCTTCAGGGCTCTGACGCTGGAGTTCGCGATGACCTTCTTAGTGCTGTATTGATTAGGAGATTCTCTTTCGCTTCTGTACTGAGCGTATTCGGAATTTCTGTACGCGTTCTGTTGAATTAAAACATGAAAATTTGATTTGTGTATTCAATTATATCGATAATCACTTATGGCTAGAGTTGTAGACAGCCACCGATCTATTATTACGAAGAATATACTGTAATTAATAATATTAGTAATAATAATAATAGGTAATATATTTCAAATATAGAAGATTAGTAATAATAATAAATTTTTAAAGTATTTTTTATATTTTTATTATGAGACAATAAAATACAAATCAAAGAACCGATAATGGATGAAATAAAATAAACACCAAAAGAAGAAACATATACTTTATGGAACACCATTTCTCTGTAGTATTAATAACCATGCTTTTTTAGTTTAGTCTTCAACACCGAGTCCTTACTACTCTATCGACGCTAGACTGACAATTATAAATATGTAAAGAAAAACATTTTTATGTAAAACTGTTGAATTTTTTTAGTAAAAAAAAAAAAAAGATTTTTTTGGATAGATTGACTGAACTGTCATTGAGAAAAAAATGAGTTCAGTTTTACATAATTCAATAAAACTGTTTAAAATAATTATTTAAAAAGGAGATTAAAAAGTCTTCAAATATTGTTTTCTTAGTATTTTACAGAAAACGCAATTTTATATCTTTTATTGTTGTCCAATCATTCTAGAATATTCCATATCACATTGTTGTCAAGACTAAAAGTAGACTTACCGTCTTAGCAGGCGTCGGGAAGGCGAGGTCCGACCTCCTGTCGGTCCTCTTGACGGTGAGGTCCAGCAGCGAGTCCGGGCGGGGCTCGATGAGCACCACCACGCCGTCCTTGTCCCCGGACACCGGCGTGATGGTGGCCGTGGGGCGCGGGGAGCGGGGCGACGGGCTGCCGTGCCCGCCGTGACCACCGTGACCACCGTGGCCGCCGTGACTGCTGTTCACCACCGTGAGGGTCGCCAGGCTATCGTTGCTCGATCTGTTCGGCGTCGATGACGGGGTCTACCGAACGAAGGCACGGATGAGACAAGATACCAATAAAGTTTAGTACATACACCAATTTTCTGTAATTACTCCAAGAAAAAAAAAACTACACAAGAATTCATATCGTCGCCGTCAAACCAAAATCTGCTATGTGCAAAAACTTTATTTTGAATTAACGAGTAAAAACAGTTTCGTAAATTTTTTTAGATGAGGGTGAATTTTAAAGAACTATATCAAATGAAAGCTATAGATAAATATTAAAGCTATAGACACATAACAGTTTTTTTTATACTGTAGATAGGGCTGTGAACTATACGAAAAGGTCAAATCGTAAAACTCTCACAAAGTGCACATAACAGATTTTGGTTTGACAACGACGATACCTACGTCGAAAAATATATACTAATATTTAAAAACAAGCTCACCTTAAGATGATGAGATTTAATGGGCGGAGGCTGCGATTCCCTCGTGAGACTGAACTCTATGATGTTGAGCACGACGTCCCTGACGGTCTGCGGGGCGGCGCCCGTGGACCGCAGCGCGCTGCCCGTGCTGCTGAGCACGCCGGGCCCGCTCACCGGCGTGAGCACAGTCGAGCCGCCAGCCGTGGTCAGCACGCTCGTGGCTATGGAGGTGATGGGCGAGGTGGTCACGTTGCCCGTGGTGGGGGGGGCGGTCGGCGTGAGGGGGCTCGCCGTGGACGTGCTGGAGGAGGGCGTGGAGCACGCCGGCGTCGACACCGATGCTGAAGGTAAGGCCTGTAGATATAAACTCCCTTTAATCAACTACAGTAAATTGGGATGAATAGGGACTAGAGTTAGAATAGGAACAAATCTGAGACGGTATCTTCTCGAACAATTCGCAATTCAACATATTCGAGAGGATAAGTTAGTTTTATGTTTGTATAGTTATCATGGCTGGTTCGGTATCGGGTTCGCTGCAAGGATCGAGAGGTGGTGACCTTGGCGGAGGGCGCGTCGTTCTCCTCGTCCGCGGTCTCGGTGGCGGAGGAGTCGTACTCGTCCTTGCGGGGGCGGCGCGGGGCGGCGGCGTCGGTGCGGGGCGCGGGCGCGGGCGGCAGGGCGGCGCAGGGGGCGGGCGCGGGGGGCGCGGCGCCCTCGGACTCGGAGGAGCCGCTCTCCTCGCTGGTGGACCGCGCGGCCGCGCTCGCGCTGTTGCGTGCGCTCACCACTGCGTCTAGTTGCAGCTTTTTTCTGTAACAATTAAACAGATTACTTTTAATGTCCCATTAAAAACGACCTAAATGAAAAGTACCCAAAAGTTCGTCGTGACCTAAAGGTTCGGTGCATTCGTGTTGAAGCGATGCACCTGTGTTCGAATCCCAGTCGGGTACCAATTTTTCTAATGACATACGTACTCAACAAATGTTCACGATCGACTTCCACGGTGAAGGAATAACATCGTGTAAAAAAAATCAAACCCGCAAAATTACATACATAATTTGCGTAATTCCTGGTGGTAGGACCTCTTGTGAGTCCGCGCGGGTAGGTACCACCACCCTGCCTATTTCTGCCGTGAAGCAGTAACGTATTTCGATTTGAAGGGTGGGGCAACCGTTGTAACTATACTGAGACCTTAGAACTTATATCTCAAGGTGGGTGGCGCATTTATGTTGTAGATGTCTAAGGGCTCCACTAACCACTTAACACCAGGTGGGCTGTGAGTTTCTCCACACATAAAAGCAATAAAAAATAAAAACTCTAACGTAATAAAAAAAAATTACTTTTATTTAAGAAAATTATTCCCCTAGTGAATATGCTACTCCATTGTGCAACAAAAGAGAGTAACAAAATAATTATATAAACAAATAAAGAAAACTGTTATCGTCTCTGAAGGCCCACCAACACTATTTTATAAAGTGACTTAGTCATTTCGGATTCCGGAAAGGCTAATACGTCATTTACAACTCTAACTTGTCGGAAATCTGTATATTTTGCAGCCCACTGACTTTCTCGCCGGATCTTCTCTGTGGGTCGCGTTTCCGATCCAGTGGTAGATTCTGGGAAGCACTGCTCTTGCTAGGGTTCGTGTTAGCATCACTCCGGTTTGAGCCCCGTAAGCTCACCTACTAGTTAAGGTTACGCTGAAACAGCCTCTCAAGGCTCTCAGCATAGGTAGGAAATAATTTTTTTTTTTTGCAAAGAATCGTCTCAAATCATCGTTCCGCGCTCACAATAATAATTTTGATATAAGTGATGTTTAGATTGGCCCCAAACGTTGGTCCGACCAGATCTCCGAGCAAACCAGCGGACCACTTAGCGCTGCACTACACCAGGCAACTGACCGGAACCGATGGAGGCTGGCAGTCGACAAGCTAAAACCGAATCACGATCCTCAGCAATGAGGGAGCTATGGGGAAGAAAGAAGAAAGATTGGTAAGATATGTCGCACGTACCTGTAGGTGAAGTAGTAAGCCTTGAGGGCGGCGGGCGTCCGTCCGCTGACGGCCGCGATCTGTTCCCAGGCGGTGCCGTGCTCGCGGAGCCACCCCCTGAACTCGTCCTCGGCCGGCTCGCAGCCCGGGCCCGCGCCCTCCAGCCGCCGCGTTATACGTTTCAGGCAAGACAAACAGCACTTGCTCAACTCGCTCGGGATCTCTGATAAATGAAAACCACAGAAACTCTGTAATCGTCGTGGCCTAAAGGATAAGACGTCCGGTGCATTCGTGTCGAGCGATGCAACGGACGTGGGTACAAATTTTCTAATGAAATACGTACTTAACAAATGTTCACGACTGACTTCTACGGTGAAGGAATAACGTCATTTGCGTAATTAGTGGTGATAGGACGTCGTGTGAGTCCGCGCGGGTGGGTACCACCACCCTGCCTATTTTAGCCGTGAAACAGTAATGCGTTTCGGTTTGAAGGGTGGGGCAGCCGTTGTAACTATACTGAGACCTTAGAACTTATATCTCAAGATTGGTGGCGGCATTTATGTTTGTAGATATCTATGGGCTCCAGTAACCACTTAACACCAGGTGGGCTGTGAGCTCGTCCATTCATCTAAGCAATAAAAAAATCATAGATTTCGCAAAGACAAATAATATTAAAGACTAACAATATTAATCTATTCTCAATTTGACCCACAGACTTTAACAATAAACAAAAGTTTGACAATAAACTAAGAGTATATTTATACTTGTGTGTTGTGTCAAATACTATAGTATTTGTGTATAATTTAAAAAAAAATTAGCTTTCTGAACTTTACTATATTCTCTATAAGTACAAGAAATTTCATACTCCTCCGTCCGCGCAATTTTCGTAAAAAGGGATACAAAGTTTTTGCTTCACGTATTAATATATAGATTGAAGTTTAATAGAATCAACGGTTTATTCATGTATTTAATTGAGTATCCGTCAGCATGAATACTCACGGAATTCCTCCATGAGTGGTCGTTTGAGTTCAATGGCGAGGTCGTGCCACCGCGGCGGCAGGTGGCGCAGCCGTTTCGCTCTGACGCGCGGTCCGGGACACGTGGGCACCGGACACCGCGTGTACCGCGACCTCACACAGCGACAGTGACACGCCTCACACACGCGAGATCCTACCGACTCCTCCTGATGACATGATGATAATTAAAGTTTAAAAAAAAGCACCACCTATATATAAAAAAACTCTCTTAATACAATGCTAATAACTAAACTTTTATTATTCATAATTTCTAACCACACTAACTCTAGGCCGCGACTTCGTCTGCGCGGTCGTGCAAATATGCAATGAAGTTTCCCGTGGCAATGAAATGAATGTTTTCAAGTTAAAAGGTATTTTAAGTTATTCTCCCGACAAAATACTATAACTTTTAAAAAATCACGTCAATCCGTTGCTTCGTTAACTTAAATATCGGAAAGCATAGCCGGACGAGTTAGACTAGCACTATAAAAAATTATGAAGTTTAATTAAATTTTGAAAAGTTAATGAGAAAAGCATCGACATCATTGATTTTATATATTTTTATTATTTATATAATGATATAGAGTATTTTAGAATGAATAAACAACAAAATACTTGATTGCGTTTTCTGTGATATAATAAGAAAACAACATTTAAAACCAATAATCTCTTAAAATTAATATTAAAAATTAATCAGTGGTATTCATAAGCTATACAAAACTGAACTCTCCTTTTACTGAATGACAGACTTCACTCCATCACACTAAATAACACTGAAGAAAAATCCTTTTTAAAAACTAAACAGTTTTAGGTAATAAAGGTTTTTCTTTACATTTATATTAGCAAAAATATCCTTTTTTCAGAGAGCTTTCAGAGCTATTCATTTTATCCTATTTCAACATATGCATTTTGAAGTCGTCGTGGCCTAAAGGATAAGACGTCCGGTGTCTTCGTATCTAGCGATGCAAAGGTGTTCGGATCACATAGGCGAATACCAATTTTTCTAATGAAATATGTACTTAAAAAATGTTCACGATTGATTTACACGATTGATTTCCACGGTTCCATCGTGTAACAAAAATCAAACCCGCTAAATCATAATTTGCGTAATTACTGGTGGTAGGACCTCTTGTGAGTCCGCACGGGTAGGTACCATCACCCTGCCCATTTCTGCCGTGAAGCAGTAACACATTTCGGTTTGAAGGCTGGGGCAGCCGTTGTAACTATACTGAGACCTTAGAACTTATATCTCAAGGTGGGTGGCGCATTTACGTTGTAGATGTCTATGGGACCCAGTAACCAGTTAACACCAGGTGGGCTCCAGTGTGAGCTCCTCCACACTAAGTAATAATAAATAAAAAACTGTGTGTGTGTGCAAGTCACACACGGTAGAAGTGAAACTTATAAATAAGATATAGATATAGATATACTGACTATCCCACTACACAATACCATAGATATGGACAATGTTTAGTAGACGATAGTGGGGATGCTACGAAGAGTCGCACAAAGAGGAGACAGAGAACGTCTAATGTGTTCTATCTCATTCTCTCGTCGGCTGGATCCTATACATTTATGTGTTTGTGTCTCTATGGACTTATTTTTTCGTTTCATCGAGTTTGAAATCACAACGACTCTAAAGAAGTTTCACTTCAAAAATGCAGCAGTTGATATTATTGTACCTTAAGTCCGTAGTGAGCAGCCCTTGACCTCGAGACGGTTCTGGTGGCTCCTGGCGCGCTGCAGACGGCGCAGTTCGACGAGGACGCGGTCACCGTCGTGGTGCTCGTGGTGGTGGAAGTCGTCGATGTAGAAGGTGTCCCTATCCTCTCTATAACCGCTGTGAACAAACGATATGGCTCTTAAGGAAATACAGGAAACGGCCGTCTGGTGTAGTGGTAAGTGACATGGTCACTACACAAGAGGGTTGCGGGTTCGAAAAATCTACTAAACGCGACCACGGGTTCGAAAAATCTACTAAACGCGACCACTATTAAAGACATTTCAAATTACGCTCATACATAAAAATCGTCACATCGTTTAGAAGCGCATGTGAATTCTTAAAACTCGTAACATTATTATAATATCCTGTTGTCGCTAATCTTTCTCCATCAAATTAAAGTCCTCAATCGTAATTAGACCAGACATATTCAGGAACACAGTACCTGTAAATCACAGCCGAAACCTATTCAATATTAACGCCACGTTGAGCCCCAATTTGAAAAGCAAAGCAGATTAGCGAGGTACGCGGGTTTAGCGAGTAAACTGTATACAGAATATCCATTATTAATGTGCGATAAACGTATTAACATATCCGCATCGCCAACGATAGTCATTGTCAATTTTTATTCTAACCTATTTGCTGGTAGCTTATAGGGCTAATCCAGCTACTCACGGACTGGTATGTGATCTCACGAGTTCAACCTGAGAGAGTTTGCTAAAACTGGCAAGAGCTGTGCTTCGCAGAATCTACCGCCGGATCGGAATCGCAACCCACTGAGAAGATTCGGCGAGAAAGAGAGCTTACTGGTGGTAGGACGTCTTGTGAGTTTACAAAAGTACCTCTCAACCCTGCCTACTTCTGCCGTGAAGCAGTAATGCGTTTCGGTTTGAAGGGGGGGCCAGCCGTTGTAACTATACTGAGAGCTTAGAACTCGTATCTCAAGGTGGGTGGCGGCATTTACGTTGTGGATGTGGATGGGCTTCGGTAACCACTCAACACCAGGTGGGCTGTGAGCTCGTCCATCCATCTAAACAATAAAAAAACCATACGATTTTACTAATTCATTATCTTGCTAATCCTTCGTGGATCAGAGGCGGGTTCAACAAAACAAACTCACAAGTTAAACAGTCCGTTTAGCGGCGTGTAACTAAGCGATTACGGTCCAGACAGCGAGGCCGGGAGCAAAATGCAACTGCACCGTATTAATATTTGATCGCTCGCTCCGAAGCGCTAACTGAACGTAATTAACTTGTTTTGTTCGTGAACTCTCGACTGTTTCAATGGAACGGCTCAGATTTTGTAAGTTTGTGTTCGAATTCGCGTTAGGAGTTCGTATTTAGATTGAAATTGATATGACTGTTTTGATTATCCAGTGTATGGGTCGGTTTAGTGCCTTCAGAAGACCAGATTGGCTCTACTCTCAACATCACAGTCCACAATGCCATCCGCGCAGCCGAGGATAGGCAAGGCTGGCGCAGAATAACCCAGGAGAACCATGACCCTCAGCATTTTTTTTATTGCTTAGATGGTTGGACGAGCTCACAGCTCACCTGGTGTTAAGTGGTTACTGGAGCCCATAGACATCTACAACGTAAATGCGCCACCTACCTTGAGATATAAGTTCTAAGATCTCAGTATAGTTACAACGGCTGCCCTACCCTTCAAATCGAAACGCATTACTGTTTCACGACAGAAATAGGCAGGGTGGAGATACCTACCCGTGCGGACTCACAAGACATCCAGCCACCAGTAAAAAGGATTGAGGATTATTGACGCAAGGAGGATCGCTTTCAGAAAATTAGTAAGTTCTTTCTTGGCCAGAGTATAATTCATGATAACCGAATCTCCACGGGTGTTCTGGATACGAATTTATTAGCCTTGGAATTCAAGAAGCCTTGGCAGCGAAGGCTCTATGAATGTTCGAAACTGTACTTCCAACAACCCTAACCCCACACAACAACCCTAATGAACCTTTGGTCAATGTTTCCCGGTGCAGTTTTTGTTGTTGTTGTAATTATAGGTATATTTGTATATATGTATATGCAAATGCAACTAATTTATAATATCTGTAGATACGATAGTTACCACAATATTCAAATTTCGACGAATAACAAACACGCTAATCGTCCGTGACCACGAAAACTGTAATGTTTCCGAAAAGTGGGACAGTAACGAAAGCGCGATATCAAACCGTAAGGTTTTTTTTAGGAAGGAAGGATGGGAAGGGTGACCCGAAGATTTTTCTTCCAGTTTCACTATCACAGGTGGGCGAGCAAAAGCTCAGCCAGGAGGGAAGGTATTTGCTAACGGCTACCCGAGCGTCTCTAAGACCTAACAACTCAAGAGCAGCTGCTTGCCGAATGAATCTACTACCGGATCGAAACCGCAACTCGCTGAAAAGATCCGAACCTTAAAAAGTATTTTAAAATATATCTGCGACTCGCGAAATGCAGAGAATATTATTTGTTGTAAATTGTTTTTGGTTAGTGTATTTTGAAAACCAGCAAGCGCTGAGTTTGGGTCTTGAAGAAGCATTCCCAATTTCTCAAAGCAAAATGGTACGTAGCGCGCATGTAACTTGTTTTTCATGTTGCCTCATGATACAAGAGTTTGGGATCTCAATTTGATTTCATAATGGCTGTCGCACGATCAAACATAACCGACTTTCTTGTCCTTTATGGTATCATCATCGTATAGGATATTTGTTTTTGTTGCCCCTGTAGGCAGACGACCATACTGCCCACCTGATTGTCAGTGGTTACCGTCGCCCATGCACGTCAGCAATGCCAGGGGTAGAGCTAAGCCGCTGCCTACCGATGTTGCCTATGAACCGTTTTCAGAGATTCCCTTAACCAATTGCAACCCTAACGAATACCATATCAAAACTTAGCGGCTCATTGTAATAGACGATCTGCAATTACTGGAGTATTTACACAAGAACTAATTGGGAGCCTCGTCGCTTCGGAGCGAGTGTTTCAGAAAGAACCTTTTGATGAATTAGCGTACGAACTAGACAATGAACGCTAACTAAAAACGTTTCTAGAATTAACTAGAATTACATTAACTCGCCTCATAACATAATCATTAGTTAGATTCAATAAATATTTGAGAGGCTTAATTGAAAACTTTCGTGGTAATTTGTGTAACGTAAGTGATTGTACTTTTTTTATGACATTTGATTTTTTGTTATTGCTTAGATGGGTGGACGAGCTCACAGCCTACCTGGTGTTAAGTGGTTACTGGAGCCCATAGACATCTCCGTTGTAAGGTCTGAAGTATAGTTACAACGGCTGCCCCACCCTACAAACCAAAACGCATTACTGCTTTACGGCAGAAATAGGCGGGTTTTTTTTTTTATTGCCCTTGTAGGCAGACGAGCATACGGCCCACCTGATGGTGAGTGGTTACCGTCGCCCATGGACTTCAGCAATGCCAGGGGCAGAACCAAACCGCTGACTACCGCTTAATACTCTCCACAAGCCTCTTTTAAAGAAGGACATGTCATAGCACTCGGGAAACACCGTGGAAGGGAGGTCATTCCATAGCCGGATGGTGCGTGGCAATGGTGGGTGGTGGACCCACCCGCGCGGACTCACAAGAGGTCCCACCACCAGTAATTTGTGTTATGATATTTTTTCTAAATTTTAAACTTTCAATGGCTCTGCCTGTAACGTTGCAAAAAAGTCGCTTAGACCAAATCTCCTTTCACCCTTCGATATTATTTTTGTTCCCATTTTCTGTGTCGTCACTGACTAGAGAGGGACGTTATTTGCCCGTATCCGAATCAAACGAAGCGTTATATTTTAACGAGCCACCCCGGGGAAATGTTTGCACGACAAACACGCGGCGAGGAGACATCTTGTATACCAAATATATATAGACACACCAAAACTATAATAAAAAGCGTTTTTTCTTCTACATAAAACCGATATTTTTGAACGAATACCCAAATACTTTGTGAGACCCACATTCGTATCAATAAATGGCGTCCTAATGAATGTGAATATGTTTTTATTGCTGTTATAAGCTGCTACCTTTTTACTGGTGGTAGGACTTCTTGTGTGTCCGCACGGGTGGGTACCACCACTGCCACTTTTTGTGGTAAAGCAGTAATGTGTTTCGGTTTGAAGGGTGGAGCAGCCATTGTAACTATACTTGAGACCTTATTACTTATGGGCTCCAGTAACTACTTAATACCAGATGGGCCGTGAGCTCGACCAACCATCTAAGCAATGAAAAAATTATAAAAAAAAATCCTTAGAGCACTCCCTATCGAACATACGGTACAAAATATAGAGTGAAATTCCTCCGCAGACTAAGAGGTTTTCCAAACGTTCGAAACCAGGTGAGCTGTGAGCTACACGTAACTTTTTTTTTTTTGGTGCACTAACCAAATTACAGTCATTACAGTACACATTGGCTAAATCGTACAAGTAGTAGCTAGATCTAATCTGGATTGCAATCTAAATAGTATGTGCACTCAGCGAAACCATATTATACCATATCACTGGTGGTAGGACCTCTTGTGAGTCCGCACGGGCAGGTACCACCACCCCGCCTACTTCTGCCGTGAAGCAGTAATGCGTTTCGGTTTGAAGGGTGGGGTAGCCGTTGTAACTATACTGAGATCTTAGAACTTATATCTCAAGGTGGGTGGCGCATTTACATTGTAGATGTCTATGGGCTCCAGTAACCACTTAACACCAGGTGGGCAGTGAGCTCGTCCACTGATCTAAGCAATAAAAAAATAAAAAAATAATGTGCATAGCTTTGGCTATTGAAAACACAATTAATACCAAACAATAATTAATAATTTATTAATTAAACAACGCTTAAAGTTGTATATTGTCCGCTCTTCATTACATTAGAAGCGCTGCGTTAGTCCCACAAAGATACTCCGCCCGATTGATGAATTATTCTGTTTGTAACGCGCAGTTAGCTGTCATCGCACGGAGGATTAGCAGAGCGAGGACGTCACTCATAGAGCACACGTGCTTTATACGTAGCTTTTAAAATACAATAAAAGATAACTAATTAAAATTCATTGATTGACTCGGTGGTCCGGTAGTTAGCGGTCATGAGTGTTGCGTCAAGGGTCGTGGGTTCGATTCCCGCATCGGGGAAACATTCGTGTGATGAACAGATTTGTTTGCTTTTTGTCTGGGTGTCTATTATCTATATGATAGATATCTATATTTTCAGCCATTTGAATGAGGTAAACTTAGTTCAATTAAAAACATCGATTTTTTTTTCCCTACCTAAGCTGATAGCCTTGAGAGGCTATTTCAGCGTAACCTTAACTAGTAGGTGAGCTCACGGGGCTCAAACCTGACGACTTTGCTAACACGAATCCTAGCAAGAGCCGTGCTTCGCAGAATCTACCACCGGATCGGAAACACGACCCACTGAGAAGATCCGGCGAGAAACTCAGTGGGCTGTGTCTGTGGGTTAATTTACTCGTCGAGCCCTTCGTAGCAAACGACGGGTTCGACGAGGACGATGTGTTAAGCGAAACGTCGCTTAAACTAGATATCCTTTCACCCCTCGATATCGTTTCATCATCAGCCTCTCCACTACTGGACATAGGCCTCTCCAATTGCACGACACTGATTGCTCGGCTTCTCTCATCCAGCTTTTGGGTGGAGCTTCTCATCCAGGTATATAATAAATATAAATATATAAATAAATATTTACTAACAATCACGCCAAGTTAAGTGGTCCCGTGCTAAGTTCGTAAAGAACTTGTGTTACAGGTACCAGACTTTTATTATACACATACATATATATATAATGTATCCATAACCCTGGAAAAGACATTTTATATTTATCATACAAATATCTTCCCTAGGCGGGATTCGAACCCACGACCCCCTTGTGTAGTAACCATGTCACTTACCACTACACCAGACGGCCGTATGGTTTAAAAAAAACACATATTCACGTGTACTCACGCTTTGCAGACTGTTATCGAACCATAAAGCTAGTCTACCCTCATAACTGAATAAACAACAAAACAAGTTATTCATTAGGTTGGGGAGATTTCTTTTCTGTAATATTTGTCGTGGTACAAGTCCTCGATCTCGCGGGATTAACGCGCAAACAATAACGGGCAGGAATCGTTCAAGAGTTTGAACGGTTTAATTTAGAGATAACCAATCAACATTTAAATATGTATATGACTAGTATTGTAAGTCTTAGACGCAATGAAAATTACCTTTGGTAATATACTAGCTGTCAACGGCGACTTTTCTCACATTAGTCTACCAATAAATCTATTTATCGGCAATCGTTTTCTTTTTGGATGATACAATGTATGTTGAATTTCATGATGACGGAGGTAGTAAGGTGTGAAAGCATAAAAAATTGACGTCAGCTTTTATATTATACTAGCTGACCCGGCAGACTTCGTAGTGCCTCAGTCGATAAATAAAAGACCTAAACTTTTGTATAAAATAAACTTAAAACAAATAAAAGGAATCCGTCCGACGGGGGACACGTCAAAGGAAAAACAAAATTGTTATTTTTATTTCATTCCGAGCATTTTCATATTTAACTACATTTTAAACCTTCCCTGGACCTCCACAAATAATTCAAGACCAATATTAGCCAAATCGGTCCAGCCGTGCTCGAGTTTTAGCGAGACTAACGAACAGCAATTCATTTATATATATATAGATAGAGAGATAGATATATATATACAACGAGTGCACAAGAAGGTCCGCGGTACGCGAGGAATGGCTACGTCTTGCGAAGCGCGCCACCACCCGAACTGATGACCACGGCCACTCTGGCCAGAGTGCAGACGACTACGAAGAAGATTGGTAGCACCAGCTCTAGTTGGTGACACCTTACTTAGTTTCCGGCAGTGGCCCGCTTCCAGCATGCCGTACTCAAAGCCAACGTTGAATCACACTGTCATCAGGTTTGAGCCCCGTAAGCTCACCTACTAGCGACGGTTACGCTGAAATAGCCTCTCAAGGCTATCAGCTTAGGTAGGAAAAAAAAAAAAAAAACAATCACAAAGTCGTCCATAACGACGAAAATTAAGGGTAGAAAATATTAATGTAATCATTACATAGACGTAGATGTAGACATCCACGATCCGTGAACATCGACATAATGTGAATATACAAAGCCGTTATAAAATTTAAAATTGTAACAGAAATGTAAAAAAAAATCAGTCACAATTTGAAGTATTCTTGTACAAAGGTAGCGTCAGTGGGGAGTTCGTCGCGGGACGTTTAAGTGAATTAAGTGTTTGCCGAGCCGCAGACACACGACTAGACGTCACTTACCGTCAAGGGGAACGAATATTTAATGGATCATTTGGTTACGACGCCTTCTGAGATAATAACTCTGAATCGTCTCTTAGCTTTGATATCTACTTAATATGTTATTGAAATTCACTGTTTCTAAAGTGTAACCTAATTTGCTTTCTTATTTCCATTTTGAATACAATATCTTCGACTGAAATTTGAGAAAATTTGACAAAAAAAAATTAACGAAAATATGAAAATTGTTAAATTTGCATGAATCCGTCCGAAACTCGACGAGATCGCGCTTATTTAAACGGGAGCGCGATTTTGCGGAGCCACAGTCGGCAGTCGTGTACCGGGCGGCGTGGAACTATGTTATCCTTGTACCGCGCGTGGCTCGGACCAAGTCCGTGCGTGGCCCGCCCTGCGCCGCCACCGGGCGCCCACCGTCCCGTGCCGAGGCGGGCCAGAGCACCGTCTCCTCCCGTCACTCCACCACCACCATCACCCTCATCAACCACTTCGAGCGAACTGGACGTCGAGCGCATAGAAGCGCCTGAGCCTCCGAAACGTGCCAATAGTGCGGTCCTGGACGTGGCCTCCTGCGACGGGCCGGTGCGCTTCAGCCGGGTCCTCAACGCGGCCTGGCGGGACCCGTCCCCGGACAGCTGGTGCCGGCACAGGAAGGCTCAACGCGCGCCGCTACACTACTACCCGTGCAAGACGTGCGGCTCCAAGTTTCCTTCGTACTATTTCGTGCACAAGCACCGCAAACGCTGCCACGGCGAAGAGTCCGGCTCTCCTGAGGCCGAGCCGCAACCGTCCACCTCCAGTGCGGCAGATTAGAACGTTCGTCAACAGTAACCCGTGCATATCAGTTCGGAAGCGGCGGTCCCGAGAGCTTATCACAGTAGGATAATTGAATTTATGTTTTAATTGTAACGTTGTTAATAAATGTGTCTCGATTAGTATCTGCGTTTTAATTTTACTATAATTATCGTCGGTGGCGCGTCTCCTATTATTTCGGCCGCGAAGCAGTAACGCGTCCCGATTTGAAAGGTGATACAGTGGTCAAGCTAGACAGTGTCAAGTCACGATCAAGTTCTAAAGAAAAACAAAACTAATCTCTGTCCGCACACACACAACGGCATAAGAAATTATTATTGTTACTATTAAAAATTGTAGTTCTACTTTTTTGTTTGTTTATTCTGCGACACGTAAAACAAAAATTTTCGTTTTAAAAATTCAAATAAACTATTACGAAAAAATGTTTACAAAAAAAAAATTACCGTATTTATTCTTATTTTAACTAAGAAACGAAAATAATTAAATAAGAAATTGTAGATAAAATCCCAGACTGAAGTTACAATAAGGACTAATACTAATATTTTTAAGTGATGCGATAAGACATCTTTATTTTTAACATTATTAATAACCGGACATCAATAACCGTTCAACCGAAACACTATTATAGTAACAAGAGAGGCTAAATACAAAACAATTTTCATTTAAAGAATATTCCATGAATAATATTTTATGAAGATGTCAAAACACATACCTAAACAAATCTAATAAGACTAAGCTTTTTTTAATACGTATCACAACTTATGACGTCATTCGTGGCTAATCGTATTTGCTTGCTTAACCAATTTATAAGTAAAATATATATACCGTTTCTACAAGACTTTTCGGCGGGAACACGAGGAGTGAAGTTGTGTGATTTGTTTTATTTTGTCTATTTAGTGTTTCTTCAGGTTTAAATGTGTAATAACGGTGGTTTATTAACTGTTTAATATCTGTGAAAGTGCACAAATGTGGGAAAATTAAACAAAGCCGCTAGACGCAACTTCTCGGGATCCTCCAAAAAGTCCACTGAAAAAATCTCAGTAAATGACCACCATTTTACTGAGACTATATTTCAGCCCATATCATCTCATCTCATTTCATTTTATTTCACTCCATATTATCATTTTTCATAAAAATAAGAATATAAATTAAAATAAGACATAATCTAAAGGTCTAAAGTTACCAAATCATAAGAACCCTTAAAAAATTTTTTTCCACAAAATGCCCACTGCTGTTTCTATATAAATTACGCATAAAATTTAAGCATCCCTATTTTGCATCCATACTTTTTTAAATTTCTAGATGACATTCAAATTATTAATATTCAAAAGTCTGGTCGGTTTTTGTTTACTTATCGTCAGTTAGAGTTAGTTACACGTGACACGCGATTCAGAACTGTTTGCGGTTTATCATAAGATCCTGTTTTATTTATGTCTTGGGCAATTGAAAAAAAAAAGCTTTACACTTGAAACGCGCGATTAAACTAATATTATAAAGAGGAAAGATTTGTTTGTTTGTTTGTTTCGAATAGGCTCCGAAACTACTGGACCGATTTGAAAAATTCTTTTTCCATTAGAAGCCGACATTGTCCCTGATGAACATAGGCTACTTTTTTTATTTTTTTTATTTTTTTTTTTGGTTTCATGTGTGTTTTAATGTTTCCGAAGCGAAGCGAGGGCGGGTCGCTGGTTCTTGATAAATGTACAAAAGAAGTAAATATAAAATTGATTTTTAATTATTTGCTGACGACTTCCCTTATGAGACCACGATTATCATACATAAATAGAGGCCACCTGAAAAATGATCTCAAGTGCTCACCTGTCTCCGGGGTTGGAGGGGGTTGTGTTGGCGTGGGAGGGTTCGCCGGCTGCGGGGTGGGGGGCGCACTGGTCGGGCCGGCCGCCGCCACCGCGGTCACCGCCGGCGCCGGGACCAGCACGGACGTCGGCGTCGAGGAAGGCGTGCACGTGACCACGGCCGACACGACCACAGTGGGGGGCGTCGTCGTGGCCACGGTGGTCGTGCTCGGCGCGGTCGTCGTCATGGAGGAAGACGACGTCGACACCGGCGCGATTGTGGACGGGCTCGTAGACACGGGTGTAGAAGCTGGCGACGGCATAGACACCGGCGAAGGCGCGCTGGGCGGAGACGACTCCTGTACAGACTAAGCAACGACTGTTTTAATTCTTCAGCAGCATAAACATAACCAACCTATCCTAAAACGTCTAATTCTCGAAAAACCATTACATTGTACACGAAAATCGTTGCCGTTTACAAAGAAAGGCAACTAAAAATGTAAAGATATCGTATTCCAATCATTGAGCGAACATTAATTAATAAAGTGCCGAGTAAATTAACCCATAGACACAGCCCACTGAGCTTCTCGCCGGATCTTCTCAGTGGGTCGCGTTTCCGATCCGGTGGTAGATTCTGCGAAGCACTGCTTTTGCTAGGGCCAATGTTAGCAATACTCCGGTTTGAGCCCCGTGAGCCTACCTACACGTCAAGGACAAGCTGAAATAGCCTCTCAAGGCTATCACGATAGGTATGAGAAAACAAGTAAGATGAAAATGGTCCCCCAGCACCACAATCACACGAAAGAGACTCCATTTCTCGTGAGGGGGGCGGCGACATTTGTATTGTTACTTAAGATTAGTTGAGTTCATCTGTAAAATAAGACATAAAAATTAGGAATAATAGTTCAAACATACTCACACTCAGAGCTGTGATCGTGATGGTGGTTTCGGTCGTGGCCGCCGTCGTCAATAACGGTATTTCGATGAGCGTTGCAGTGGGGGGAGGCGAAGTAGGCGGTATGGGGATGGAGGAGGGGCTGTCCATCGATGCTATCGTCAGCGGCATCGAGGATGAAGTGGTCACCGCCAGGGGGGCCGACGAAGCCGGCGGAGGGGAGGGCGGCAGAGGCGGCGTTCTCGCTAATTCGACCCTGATTGCCGCATAACTGTTCAAAGAAATACGAGATTTTATTTTCAATCTGTCTAAATCAGTCATAAAATTAGAACGATTCAAAATCATTTATTTCAATTTGGATATCATTTATGAGCAGCATACAGCCATACATAATTCCTTACTATAGTACTTTTACTTGTCGTTATTTTTTATGTAGCCATGTTTTTGTAACTAAGACTAACCCCCCTTTCTTTAGTCGTTCACACGAGTTTAACTCCACTCGACCGGATTTTCCTCACCGGAGTGGAGTAAATGTACTGTCAAGTCAAGTTTTTTTTTATTGCTTAGATGGGTGGACGAGCTCACAGCCCACCTGGTGTTAAGTGGTTACTGGAGCCCATAGACATCTATGACGTCATTACGCCACCCACCTTGAGATATAAATTCTAAGGTCTCAAGTACAGTTACAACGGCTGCTCCACCCTTCAAACCGAAACGCTTTACTGCTTCACGGCAGAAATAGGCAGGGCGGTTGTACCTACCCGCGCGGACTCACAAAAGGTCCTACCACCAGGAAAACGTCGCGATAAACAACATCCATCGAACGGTGTACACGATTTGGAATTATCCGTTTATTTGTATTCTAAAAGTTTCATTTGCATTAAATTAAGTTGATAATTAACCATACGCCGCGAATTAAGCTCCGACGAGATCGCAGGGGAGGGCTCGGACAAACATAATTAGCTTGATTCGGCGCTTTTTAATTACTGCACTACCCCCCCCCATTCGACCCCCTACCCCCCTACAGTATTTACTAAACGCTATCCGGGTAAATGAATGATTATTTTTTTGCATAATATTTATTAGCGTAAATATCATTGCTTAGCGAACAATAACTCGCAAACAGAATTGGTTTATTTTGATGCAGAGACAAAAACATAGAGACGCGTTATCTTTCGTGATCACGAAAACTGTATAGTATTTGGACGTTGGAAATAAAATAATTATAATAAAAATGGTAATAAAAAGTTTTAAAGAATATTTTCAAATATTTATATATAATTTTTATAATTGCTGTTCGTTAGTCTCGCTAAAACTCGAAAACGGCTGAACTGATTTGGCTAATGTTGACCAACCCTTCAAACCAGTACGGTATTGACAGGCTGGTTGTTCATTGACCACTGTCAAGAAATCCAGTAAATCTAATTCTAGAATTAAGCATGTCCTTCCTTAACCCCGCGACGTTATTATTATGTTATTTTATGTGTCAATTAATTGTATACTAGAGGTCCCGCAGTAGTCGAAATTCGACTATAATTAATTGTAATTGTAAGTTTGTACACTATTATGATTGTATTTTATACTTCTATAATCACAAATTTCGCCAAGGATACACTATAAAAAAACATTAATAAAGACAAATAAAATTTAATCTATTCTCAATTTGACAACAGACGTCAAGAACAAAAGTTTGACAATAAATAGTATGCATGCGTGTGTGCGTCAAATACATGGTATGTAGTGTGTGTAATGTTTTCTTTATTGATTTAATGTATCTTTTATGCATTATTGAAAAAAAAAATTAGCATAGTGCACTTCTTCTCTATATTCTGTATAAGTGTGGAAAATTTCATACTCCTCCGTCCACGCAATTTTCGTAAAAAGGGATACAAAGTTTTTGCTTCACGTATTAATATGTAGATTTCAAATCATGCGAAGCTTGAAGAGTTACGTTCTAAGAAGTGTCAGAAGGGACTTCGTAATTGATATAGAGTATAACGCGATAGGTAAGCTACAAAAAATATATTAGACAAATTAAAATAGAATCCCATTTAGATTCAGTGCTTACAAGGCTACACCGGTTAGGAGTAAGTCAGTATTTGTATATCATTAAAATTTGGACCAATTAATACGGAGAGCGAACTGCGGGGGTGGTAATTATCACTGTGCAAACTTACCGGGGGGTGTGTTTGCACGCCCGCCCGTCATTCCGACAGACAAATTAATCTCATCCGCGGCTACAAATTGTTTAAATTTTTTTTTTTTTATAATTAGTTATGACAGTTTATTTTTTTATATAATATGTATATTAAATTACATTATTAACCCTTTTAGTGCTGATTCGCCTTTCGCATATTTTGCAGAAGTTGCTAAAGGTTTTTTGAAAATAAAATTACCTTAAAAAAAAGTATAACTTAACAAACAAGAATCAATGCTAATTTTAAATTTATATTTATAAATTAACTACACTTGAGACCTTAGAACTTATATCTCACGATGGGGGGTATTTACGTTGTAGATGTCTATGGGCTTCAGTGACCACTTAACACCAGGTGGGCTGTGAGCTCGTCCACCTATCTAAGCAATCCAATAATAATAATAATAATAATAATAATATCGTTTTGTACCAAATAGATAGCCGAACAAATGGAGCGATATTTTTATTCGTTTTCCCTTCCCCGTCGCCGCGGACGATGCTTTTAATTAAGGCAATTAGAAAGATGGCTTCACTCTGTGTTTGCGTAAAAATCTAAACAAGCCGTAGCGGTAGATAACGGCAACGGTAGTGATGCACTGGCGTCGTGTCGATAAACGAGAAATCGCTTTAGTTATTATCGAAATCCGCTCCGAGTAACATTCTTTTTCTTTTTTTTCCTACCTAAGCTAAACCTAAGAGAGGCTATTTCAACGTAACTTTAACTAGTAGGTGAGCTCACGGGGCTCAAACCGGAGTGATGCTAACACTAGCAAGAGCAGTGCTTCGCAGAATCTACCGCCGGATCGGAAACGCGACCCACTGAGAAGATCCGGCGAGAAACTCAGTGAGCTGTGTGAGGGTTAATGTACTCGTCGAGCCCTTCGTCGCAAGCGACGGGTTCCACGAGAATTTCGAATTTAAATTTTATTCAGAGATAAATCTGTAGCTTCGTATTGAAGTGACGTTTCATGAAATAGTGTATCGATTTTTTTAATGTGTAGTAAGTAAGTAGCTTAACAAGATTTTTGAAATCTTTAACTTCGTTAAACGTGTTTATTTAAATACTTCCATTATTATTTTTCAATAAGACAAAATTATTTTAAGACTTCATTATTAAAATTGTAGCGTAAGAAAAATATATAATGTGAATTGTAAAAAAAAACGATTAAAACTAACTACAGATTTTCGTTATTGTTTTAATTTCAGTCGTGTAACTTTAGTTATTTTTAATTAAAAAATGAAAATTGTAAAAAAAAATATCTTAAATTTATCTATAATTATAACAATTATCTTATCTTCGATGCGATAGATCTGTCGGAACGCGATCGTCGTGAAAATATCGATACCGTATATCGATATGCCGCGCGGCGCTTCCTGACATGCTGATTGGATCGCGGCTCGACTCCCGCGGGACTCCTCCTCAAATAATCACCCAAGTGATTGTCAACACACCGACGCAATACATGCCTCTTATTATTGATTATTTAAATAAACGTGAACACAGGCGATTTATCGATTCCGAAAGCTAAGAACGTGCTGGATTTGTTTATTTATTTATGTACACACAAAAAAGAAGACATAGTACAGAGTAATAGGAAAATTATGTACAAAGGCACTGCTTATTTCTTTCAAGAAATCTCTTCCAGCAGACCTGCGAGAGGATTATGAGAATAATAATTAAAAGTGATGAGTGTGTGTGTGCGGTTTGTGTGAGCTTTTAAACATGATAATCTATATATTAATACGTGAAGCAAAACTTTGTATCCCTTTTTACGAAAATTGCGCGGACGGAGGAGTATGAAATTTTCCACACTTAAAGAGAATATAGAGAAGAAGCGCACAATGGTAATATTTATTTTAAATAATGCATAAAAGATACATTAAATCAATAAAGAAAACATTACACACACTACATACGATGTATTTGACGCACAAACGCATGCATACTATTTATAGTCACACTTTTGTTCTTGACACTGTTGTCAAATTGAGAATAGATTAAATATTGTTCGTCTTTGTCAATATTTTTTATAGTGTAGTCTTGGCGAAATTTGTGATTATAGAAGTATAAAATACAATCAGAATAGTGTACAAACATACAATTCCAATTAATTATTGTCGAATTTCGACTACTGCGGGACCTCTAGTAAATTTAAATGTATTAAAATACACATTTTTTTAAGACTGGTCGCGCGCGCGTCTCTATTGACTTGGACGGTTTTGTGACTGACACCTTCCCTGGCATACAAACTACAACGATTTCACTTCAATTCGAATTAAAACAGAGAGTATAACTCACAATACCTCCTACAGCGATAGAGCTTATTTAACAAGGTACTAAGCCACCCGAAATTAAACCCGCAAAATTATAATTTGCGTAATTACTGGTGGTACTCTTGTGAGTCCGCACGGGTAGGTACCACCACCCTGCTTATTTCTGCCGTGAAGCAGTAACGCATTTCGGTTTGAAGGGTAGGGCAGCCGTTGTAACTATGCTTGAGACCTTAGAACTTATATCTCAAGGTTGGTGGCGCATTTACGTTGTAGATGTCTATGGGCTCCAGTAACCACTTAACACCAGGTGGGCTGTGACCTCGTCCACCCATTTAGGCAATAAAATAAAATAAAAATAAAACCGGGTGCGAATCAAACCCCTAACTTGGCAACGGAGGTGAGACATTGACTTGTTGCGTATTGTCCGGTTTCTAATGCGATGTAAAGGGTGTTAACTGTCCTTTATAAATAAAACAAGTTAGTTCCGATTTTGCTCCGTATATTATCACAAGTGTCTTTTTTTCCCTACCTATGCTCATAGTATTGAGATGCTATTTCAGTTTCACCCTAACGTGTAGGTGGGATCACGGGGCTCAAACCGGAGTGTTGCTAATACTGGCCGTAACAAGAGCAGTGCTTCGCAGAATCTACCACCGGATCGGAAACGCGACCCATTAAGAAGATTCGGCGAGAAACTCAGTGGGCTGTGTCTATGGGTTAATTGGGCTCGTCGAGCCCTTCGTCGCAAGCGACGGGTTCGACGAGGACGGTGACCGGTGCTTGTGGTACCTAAAAGCACCGTTAATGGATCGGGAGGATCCGTAATGACGTATCAAGTGTCTGACGTGTCGGGTGGGCTATGTACGACTGACCATATCAAACGATGTACAAACCGCATGCGCTACTAAACTGTGTCCCTACACGTATTTTCTCCACCATTAGACCGTGCGTGACGCCTAGCTGACTTACTCGGTCCCTCGCCGATTCAAAAATATTTGCAATATATTTGTTATGAGCAGTCGATAAGTTTGTAAAAAAAACTTCAATAATTCTCGTTCCCATATGATATCACTAAGAAGAAAGATTCGGATTTGTTTTCCCGTGAAATTCGTATTAATGTTTGACTTCGAGGCCCCGATGAATTGTCAAAATTACATTTAGCCGAAACAATCAATTTTCCTGTTCACCACGCCCAGTTTATATCAACAAACACGTGATCCGTATCAAGGACATATCTAGTGAACGCAATAATAGTTTTATAACTTCAAATTTTCTCTGAATAAAAACACGAAATAACCAAAATGTAACATTAAGAAACTAAAAAAAAATTATGAATATATATTATGTATATCGTCATTGTCAAACCAAAATCTGCTATGTGCACTTTTTGAGATTTTTACTTTTTGACCTTTTCGTATAGTTCACAGCCCTATCTACCGTTTAAAAAAACTGTTATGTGTCTATAGCTTTCAAATCAAAATCAAATCAAATCAAAAAAAAATTATTTTAATTTTTACTCAACTCAAAATAGAGTTTTTGCACATAGCAGATTTTGGTTTGACAGCGACGATATTTACCATCATCATTCTCCTGCCCTTCTCCCGGTCACCTGGGGTCGGCGCAACACGTTTTCTGCTTCTATACTCTTCTATCATATACAATTTCTTCGCTCACTCCCCTTTTACACATATCGTCTTTCACGCAATCCATTCATTTTTTCTTCGGTCTACATCTTCCTCTCATATATTCATATTTAAAACTCTCTTACCAACCTCATGATGAATATATTTATATTGAAATTTATTAACTGCACTAACACAATGACCGTCAACAAATTTGGATTTAGAAATAAATGGCTCGTCTACATTTTGAACTGCTCCGAAACTCGATGATAGAAACAAATTATAATTTGCGTAATTTACTGATGGTAGGACCTCTTGTGAGTCCGCACGGGTAGGTACCACCACCCCGTCTATTTCTGCCGCGAAGCAGTAATGCGTTTCGGTTTGAAGGGTGGGGCAGCCGTTCTAACTATACTCAGACCTTAGAACTCATATCTCAAGGTGGGTGGCGGCATTTACATTGTAGATGTCTATGGGCTCCAGTAACCACTTAACACCAGACGGTCTGTGAGCTCATCCAACCATCTAAGCAATAAAAATTATATAAAAAAACCCGACTGTCAAAAGCAGAGGCGAAAATTTTACAAAGCTGTATTGTGTTTGACTATTTATATGTGGATAATACTCGTTATAATCCATATTATTATTGAATATCAATCGTTAAACTTATATTAAAATTAACAGAAAGCTGATTAGAAGATTCTTTACTATAAAAACGCATAATTTCCTAGATAGTAAATCAAAGAACGGAGAGTCAATTTGAGAACATCACGAGAAATACAATTGTTCATTCAGACTGCCAATTCATTACGGGCTCTCCGGCTGGCTGCGGAAAAATGAACGAAGCAAAAAAAAAACAACAAGTAATACATGAATTTTAAACGATTAATCCCGAGATGAAAAATTGACTTATTCCCGTTGTCTGAAGCTTATAAAAGGGAGTGGCGGAGCAAACATGAGCGAATGGGCCGGACTTGGGGTACCAGTCGAAATGATAGTGGATGTCAGAAGAAGAGAGCTTTTGCGGTAGGCAGCGGCTTGGCTCTGCCCCTGGCATTGCTGAAGTCCATGGGCGACGGTAACCACTCACCATCAGGTGGGCCGTGCGCGCGTCTGCCTACAAGGGCAATAAATAAAAAAGGTTCAACCATCCCATGTGCAAACTGTCCCCTTTTTCCATTCAGGTCTTTCTCTCATATATCCTCTTACACACAATCCATCCACAGGTGTTTTTAGGACGCCCCCTCCTTACATTACGGTGTACTTGCCCACTGAGTTTCTCGCCAGATCTTGTCAGTGGGCCCTGATTCTGATCAGGTGGTAGATTCTGCGAAGCACTGCTTTTACTAGGGCTAGTGTTAGCAAATTCTCTCAAGTTAAGCTCGTGAGCTCACCTACCCGTCCAGGCGTATTTGGATTAGCCTCTTAGGCTAATAGCGAATAGGTAGGGGGAAAACCTTGTACTTATCGAGCTCATTCATCCATAATCCTCCTTAATCTCACTTAAAGGACATACCAAAGGCTAGATATTATCGTGAAAACTAACCACATTCAGTTTTAATCCGGAATGTCTTGATAATACGTCCCACAAAATCGTGTCCAAAACTCGCGAAAATATATTAAGACAATAAGGTCCCAAAACGTCACACTGAATCTTACCCTGTACAAAACGGGGCCCGTACTAACCTCAAAGTTTGTTCAGATAACAGAGCAAGCTTTTTCTGTTGGCCATTTCGAACGGTTTCGTTAAAATTAGATTCAGTATAATCTAACTAATGAAATTGAATCGTACCGAAAATATATTTAATATTTTTTTTATTGCTTAAGTGGGTGGACGAACTCACGGCCCACCTGATGTTAAGGGCTTATCGGAGCCCATAGACAACGTAAACACCACCACCTACCTTGAGATAAAGTTGGTGAAGTCTGCGACTATTGCGATTTAATCAGTTACTACGGTACTCACTACTCAGAAAGCACATGTGGGAAATCCCCGCGTTATATAGGAGAATTCCCATGTTATACGGGGCATTGAAATCGCGTAATATAAATACGCTATATAATCGTACCGCGTTCTAGAGGGGTTACCGTACTTTGATAATGACGGACCACCATACAAAACTTCATCCCTTATTTTACCTCCTTAATAGTGAAATTTCCAAGAATTCGTTCTTGGTAGAAGCTTGCAATAACGTAAAAGGTGCCAACTACCAGAATTTCCAGCTTGCAGTCACAGCTGCTTAGGCTCCGTGTTGAAGAAACAGTCACTCGAGATAATTATTTACGTGTGAACTTACTTCTTTATACCATAGCATTCAACTTAATTTAGCGATAAATTAAAACAGTCGCAAAACTTTGCTTGGATCCTCAAAAAATCCACAAGTCTCCCAGCTACGGCTGTTGAATAATTTATAACTCGAAGGAAGCTCTGTTCGTATTGACATTGTGTAATTAAAAAGCTTTCCAGTGCTTTCGGAACGTACGTTCGCTTATGAGCAGTGGATATAATGTTGCTGTCAACGGGCTTATAACAGACTAGCGACCCGCCCTCGCTTCGCTTCGGAAACATTAAAACACACATGAAACCAAAAAAAATAAACAAATAAAATTTAAAAAAAAGTAGCCTATGTTCATCAGGGACAATGTCGGCTTCTAATGGAAAAAGAATTTTTCAAATCGGTCCAGTAGTTTCGGAGCCTATTCGAAACAAACAAACAAACAAATCTTTCCTCTTTATAATATTAGTATAGATATACACGTTTTTGCTAATAAGTTTTTGTGTAATTCTTCGTTATTAATTTAAAAAAAGGGTTTTACGTAGCTAAATCGCCTAGGCGATTAGTGGTTCTTATACGGTACGTAGCGTGGGTAGGCCTCCCACAAGACGGTCCGACGACCTATTGAGGTTCGCGGGGATCCGCTGGATGCAAACAGCGCAGGACCGATCTTTGAGGCGCGGCTTGGGGAAGGCCTATGTCTGGCAGTGGACGTGTGTGGGCTGATAGAATACGGTACGAATAGTGCCTTTTCTGCCATGAGGCAGTCATGTGGTCTGGTTCGAAGAGTGGGACGGCCGTTACACAATGCAATCGACTCTTCGACCTCATGTCTCAAGGAAAGTGGCGGTGTTCACATCCCTTTTAACTCAAAGCGAACCGTGGGCCCGATTTACACTCTAGACAAAAAAATTAACACACTCATAAAGCGTGTCGCCTTTAGCAAAGGCACTTTTTAAATAGTCCTTGAAAAGAATTATCAGGTATCTTTCTTAATCGCGTTTGGCCATTAGTGACCTCTGCGATCCTGTGCTCTAGCTTTGGTTCTCGATTGGACTAAAGCTAAGCTTTGCTAGTCTTCAGGTAATCGGAGGTCTTAGTGCATTTCGTCTTGATACAGCTTGGGTAATTCCTTGGCAATAAACTAGCGGAGCCCCAGTTAGGTTAAGGTAAAAAACCTAAATCTACTCGCGCGTTATCTATCTGTTATATCTTGACGGTATTGTCACAGAAGCCGTTCTCGGGAGTGCCAACAATAACTGGTCCAATTTTCGTGACAGTCAATGTAGTAACGAAAAGAAAACAAACATACAAAGGAATATAATTTCCATATAAACATTCATAATTCACCCTCTTTAAGGGCCTAATTTCGCCTCAAGGGAAAAATTTTGAAAAACCCAGATAAGCGTGTACATTTATTTCTAATCAAATGCGGGTACATAAAAATTCGTGGTCCTCATTTTGAAAATGACAAAGCTTCCCCCTTAGGGTTATAATTTCTCATATTTTTCTTTGTTGAATGCTTAGATAGAGAAAGATCCCAAATGCCAAATTATCAGGTCGGCTTAGGTTCCTCCATGATATCTAGTGGTCCGACAAAGCAAACAGTATTATATAATGCGGACCGACACAATGACTACTTCCCGTGTTTTCGCTTTCGACTTTTAGTCTTATTCCTTCAATTTCGAGACGAAAATAAGCTTTTCCTCGCTCTCATCTTTCCTCCGCCTTGATAAAGCTCTCAATCCTAGGTTAACACGCAACCCTATGTTTTCAAGATTTTTGTTTATCAGCCAATGATATTTATTCTACAAATAAACACTTCAACCATTTGCGATTTCTGTGTTCGCATGTGTACGTATTTCAGATGACACTGATATTATGCTGGTGCTGAGCTGGTCTGATAACGAGCTGCTAATATTCATAACGGAAGCCTGTTGTGGGAAATAATTTTTTTGGTCCAAGAAGCGGTTGCTCTTTTTGGCACCAGCCTAATTAACATGCATTGTTGACAATTGATATGGTGACAGACAAATTGAAATAAATGATTTGATTTGAAGTTCTTGTGAGTATTCGTGAGTACGTGTGATATTATGTGTATCAGAGGGTACTTTGTAGTGTGGGCACTTAAAAACCTCCGTGAGTACTTGTGCGCATTGTGGAAGTAGTCGAGTCCGTACCTGAGTGGCTGTGAGGGCGCAGCCCCGGCCGGAAGCGGCACGGCGGAGGGCTCCGGGATCAGTACCGCACCCGCGCCTTCCTCCATCGCCGGTTCCTTCACGTCTGCACAACGAGCTCCTAGACACACAGACAAATTTCATACTCAAAATTGGTTTACTTTTTTTTACTACCTATGCTGATAGCCTTAGAGGCTATTTCAGCTTCACCTTTACGTGTAGGTGAGCTCACAGGGTTCAAACCGGGGGTGTTGTTAGCATTTTATTTATTTATTTATTTATATACACACAAAAAGAAGACATAGTACAGAGTATAGGTAATAGGAAAATTATGTACAAAGGCACTGCTTATTTCTTTAAGAAATCTTTTCCAGCAGACCTGCGAGAGGATTATGAGAATAATAATTAAAAGTGATGAGTGTATGTGGAACAGCAAAAATAACAAATGCAACATGAGAATTATAGTAATGCACATACACATAGCAAATATTGTTAAACTTGAATACAAAATATTATAAGTAACACAGTATATACGAATTGTATAGAACAATGATAATTCGGTTGATGAGAGATATAATTGTTTCACTTTGTATTTAAAAACAGAAACAGACTTGCAAACTCACCCTTGGCCTTAGCAAGAGCAGTGCTTCGCAGAATTTACAATTGGATCAGATACACGACCCACTGAGAAGATCCGGCGAGAAACTCACTTGGCTGTGTGTCTATAGGTTAATTTACTCGCCGAACCCTTCGTCGCAAGCGATGGGTTCGAGCAACTCATTCCCACTTTGTGCAATATTCTAGATAATCATTGACTTTATAGTAAGCATGTCTCTAGCTGTAGTTAGGTAAGTGAGGAGTTGTGGTGGGAGGTGGGTGTGGTGGTTACCCTGGGAGCGCTGCAGCCGCGTGGTGACGCCGGCGGGCAGGTCGGGCTCCGGGGCGGCGCGCTGCGGGTTGCGCGTCGAGCGACGCTGCCGGGGCTTGCGCAGCAGCTGCTTGTAGTTCTCAGACTTCTTCGATAAATAGTAGAATCTGTACACGACACTAATGCGCTTAGTGCGAGTGATTTAACGTTCTCGATAGCGTAAAAGTTAACTCGTATTTGTATTGAGTCGGAACGTTTGCCTGCGTTTGCCGTTAGGGGCGCTACTGCATACAAATTTAAATGTCTTTAGAACAGAACTTTATACGGAAACCAGGGGCTTAATGGGCTAGCTGACGACACCCTCGTGTCAGCTGATCCACCTTCAAAGGTATACCCTACTTGAAACATAATATTGATGACTTAAATGCATTAATCAAACTAGAAGGATTGATTTGTTTGCAACAGATATAAACAAGTTGCTGGTTACAGATTGAAGCGATCACTACAAAAAAAAATATATATATATATACACATAAGCTTATGTTACTGGTAAGGAGTATTTTAAGTCTGCAAGGAATTGTCTGGAATGAATTGTCCACCATCCTGTTTATTCCTGCCACGAAGCAGTTATGAGTTTTGGTTTGGAAGGTACGCATGATCTTTATAGAATAGAATTGAGACTTCAAATCGGACGTTCATATTGTGATCTCTATGGGTTCCATTAAACAATCACAGCGCGTGATGTCATATGTGGCTAAGGGTTATATACAATTAGGGTACGATCAACGATTAGCTTATCACATGTGTTAGCCCCAAATGAGGTCACCCGTAATGCAAATGCGTAATGTTTTTTACTGGTGGTAGGACCTCTTGTGAGTCCGCGCGGGTAGATACCACCGCCCCGCCTATTTCTGCCGTGAAGCAGTAACGCGTTTCGGTTTGAAGGGTGGGGCAGCCGTTGTAACTGTACTGAGATTTTAGAACTTATATCTCAAGGTGGGTGGCGCATTTACGTTGTAGATGTCCATGGGCTCCAGTAACCACTTAACATCAGGTGGGCTGTGAGCTCGTACACCCATCTAAGCAATAAAAATGAGACGATATGCGTGAAGTTTGAAAAATTTTCCGGTTCTCTATTCAAAATAGCCAACGCACTAACCTTACGCAGTCTCTGACATTCTTCCTGGGTAAGAACGAGGCTATCGTTCCGAAGTTCTTGGGGTGCTGAAGGTACTTCTCCCTGAAGAGCTCCCTCTCGTTCTGCGACCAGATGTTGCGGAGCTGTAGCTCCTTGTGCTCCGACTTCATGTCGAGACACCTCCCCGGGATCAAGGCTAAATTCGGGTTATTTGACATGTTCAATCATCGGCATGGCTTTATGGTATAACACTTGTTTTTGGGCACATTCATTCAAGCATCCTTGATGATGATCGGATTATTCATATCTTTTCAAACAATTAAACTTTTATGAAAACAATGCTTGAGACATCAGACATGAGGTCGACATTTGAATTGTATTACGTATCATTTGTCCTGTGCCCTTCCGAACGGAATGTATGACTGTTTCGCGACAGAAATAGGCGGTATGGTGGTACCTATCCGTGCGAGGTAACTTCATGATTTTACCGCACCAAATCCTAACAGGTAATTTAATACTGGTGGTAGGACCACTTGTGAGTCCGCACGGGTAGGTGCCACCACCCTGCCTATTTCTGCCGTGAAGCAGTAATGCGTTTCGGATTGAAGGGCGGGGCAGCCGTTGTAACTATACTGAGATCTTACAACTCATATCTCAAGTTGGGTGGCGGTATTTACGATGTAGATGTCTATGGGCTCGGTAACCACTTAACACCAGGTGGGCTGTAAGTTCGTCCACCCATCTATGCAATAAATAAATAAATACCTATTAGCTGGTAACTTAAGGAACTATATCAGCTTCTCGCAGACGGGTGGGTGAGCTCACGGGCTCAACCTGAGTGAATTTGCTAACACTAGCCCTAGCGAGAGCAGTGCTACGCAGAATCTACCACCGAAGAAGATCCGGTGGCGATGGGTTAGTTAGTTAGTCGAATGGCGAAGTGACGGCGACCAGTGCATGAGGTTCCTATGTATAAGCACCGAGAGTGAACCCGGGGGATTCGACAAGACATGTTTCGGGCGACCGCGGCTTTGCGCTGCCCCACCTTTCAAGCCGAAAGTTTTACTGCTTCACGGCAGAAATAGACGGGGTGGTTGTACCCACCCGCGCGGATTATAATGTTGCGGGTTTGATTTTTATTACACGATGACGTTATTCCTTCACCGTGGAAATCAATCGTGAACGTTAAGTACATATTTCATTAGAAAAATTGGTACCCGCCTGCGGGATTCGAACACCGGTACATCACTCAACACGAATGCACCGGACGTCTTATCCTTTAGGCCACGACGCCTTGAATTACCGGATTCGTCCCTACACTTTTTTTTATTGCCCGAGCAGGCCGACGAGCAAACGGCCCACCTGATGGTAAGTAGTTACCGTCACTCATGGACGTCAGCAATGCCAGGGGCAGAGCCAAGCCGCTGCCTACCTATACTTAAAGCGTAGGTAAAATCTGGAGAGTCGACACTAACTGTTGGTGTCCAGGTAGACCGGCGTGGTGTCGAGCGGGTCCCGGCGGAGCGGCGGCACCACGGTGAGCGCCCTCATCTTCTTGTCCTCATGCTCCTGCTCGTGCAAGCCGTCCGCCAGCTCCTCCAGCTCCGCCTCGGACTTCACCCTGGCTCCGAGCCGGTGGAACCTCTCGCGTTCCTCGCGCTGCTTCCTCAGCTCGGGGAACACCTGGATCGTTATAAAAACGTTTGGCATACTGCATTTTTTTTTATTGCCCTTGCAGGCAAACGAGCATACGGCCCACCTGATGGTGATTGGTTACCATCACCCATGGACCTCAGCAATGCCAGGGGCAGAGCCAGGCCGTTGCGTACCGCATAATACTCTCCACAAGCCTCTTTTAAAGAAGAACATGTCATAGAGCTCGGGAAACACCGTAGAGGGGAGCTCATTCCATAGCCGGATGATATGTGGCAAAAAAGACCCCTGGAAACGCACTGTCGATGAACGCCGTGATTCCAGATAATATGGATGAACTCTGCTCCGGTGGCGGGAGAAGAATATGCTCGATATGCTGGAGAAAAATGCTCCGAATATCTTGGATAGCGGAGAGAAGCAATCTGTATCTTAGACCAACTGCAGATCAAGACGAGACTGTCCACACTCTGCCTTCGCCGCGCACTCAAGTACTTCGGTCGTATTGCTCGGAAAACACCGGATAGCTTAGAGAGACTATTCGTGACAGGGAAGATCGACGGAAAGAGACCGCGCGGACGCAGTCCGACAAGGTGGTTCGACAAAATCTGCACCACACTAGAGATCCCATTCCACGACGTCCATTAGAAGGGGTATAGGGGGGACATTACAAGGAGTAAAATCATGTCGAAGTATAATGGTCACGACCCTCAGCAGTGAGGAAACGACGCGAGGAGGAGGAGGAAACTGCATATAGGACGCGACAGATGACCGCAAACCAACTTTTAAAAATAACTTATTTGAATCTGGATGTCTCTGGTACAAGATCTCGTGGACAAAGCTCCATGCGCTGGACTGATCAAGTGAAAGAATTACCAAAATCCCCACTTAACGAGCGCGTGCGTCAACCTTCAGTTCGCGAGCTATGGAGAACATCTGTCAAGGCACACGCATGCCTGCCTGATTTTTAAAAAGTTAATTTCGCAGTCACTTCACAAATTACTCACAGCTTTTACAAAATGTAATAAAAGATATTTCATTGTACAGTGACGGTTATCTGGAAACTCTTTGGTTCCTTCTAGATGATGACGGGGAGTGCGATGGTAAATAAGCATGATTTAACACCATCGGCGGAGCTGCAGCGTATAAATCTTATATCTTTAAACGGGCAATTCTTGTATATACATCTATGCTAATATATAAATCTACAGTGGTTTTTACGTATGTTCCGTTATAACTACTGAACCATGCGTCCGATTGACTTGAAATTTTGTATCCATGTAGAAGATACATGTACTCAATGGATAGGCTAATATTTACATGAGTATTGGACTCCCTACACCAGTTGCGGGGGCGTTAATGATGAGAATCTTTGTGAGGGTGAGAAATAATAATGATAATTTTAAATGCCCAACGAAGCGGACGGGTACAGCTAGTAATTTCTAAAAAACACAATTTATCAAAAAAAAAAAAAAAAAATCCCAAGCAAAGCTCGGTCATCCTCTAGTAATAGTTACTATAATACCTTCTCGAAGAATTCCCTGTTCTTCGCGTCTTTCGCTTTCCTCTTTTGACTCTGCTCGATTCTTTCGACCCTTCGCGCCCACTCAGCCGCTCGCTTCGTGTACTCATCTGCTAATACATCTTCTCTCTGCAAAATGAAAGTTTGTATTGGCCTAACTCTCGTGCTGCGACCGTTCCGGTGGTTCCGGAGTTACGGACACCTTTTTCTTTTCCTACCTATGCTGATATCCTTGAGAAGCTATTTCAGCTTCTCCTTGACGTGTAGGTGAGCTCACGGGGCTCAAACCGGAGTGTTGCTAACACTGGCCCTAGCAAGAGCAGTGCTTCGCAGAATCTACCACCGGATCGGAAACGCGACACATTGAGTTTACTAGTGGTAGGACCTCTTGTGAGTCCGCGCGGGTAGGTAGCACCACCCTGCCTATTTCTGCCGTGAAGCAGTTTCGGTTCGAGGGGTGGGGCAGCCGTTGTAACTATACTTGAGACCTTAGAACTTATATCTCAAGGTGGGTGGCGCATTTACGTTGTAGATGTCTATGGGCTCCAGTAACCACTTCACACCAGGTTGGCTGTGAGCTCGTCCACCCATCTAAGCAATAAAAAATAAATAATGAGAATATCCGACGAGAAAATCAGTGGGCTGTATCCAAGGGCTTACGGACACCACAACGTGACCCTGGCTCTGGAATTAAAACGAGGTTGCTGTCCCTTGACCAGGACGAAGAATTACCAGAATCACTATATCAGTGCTGGCGGAACATGCGGAACCACAGCTATGATTGGTTCCAAAGAACTTCACTTCACTGATGTAGGTTATGTTTGTTTATGCAAAGACAATTTTATACTATAAGCACAGTAAGGATAGGCGCTGTAGGGACACAGCTACTACCCATTTCTAACCATACATCTAACAAGTTAGTTGACTAGAAACCCCAAAATACCGTTTTTAACTATCTTTTTACGTGTCGAGCATCACGCCAAGTATATAATCGATTAAAAATAAAACTTTGGAATTAAAAACTTGGAACTCTGAAACTAGGAACTATTTAGGGCGTACTGTGAGACCGTACGGAGAGGTACCATCGCCCCGTCTATTTCTGCCGCGAAGCAGGACCTAACGCGATCCGGTTTGAAGGGCGGAGCAATCATTGTACTTTATAACTGAGATTTAGAACTCCATATCTCCAACAAGACGGCGGCATTTGTTGATCTCTAACGTTGCGATAACCTCTTAACACCAGATGCGCCGTGCGCTTGTTCACCCGTCAAAGCAATAAACAAAATAGTAAGACCCCATCATTTATACAGATAAAAAATTGATAAATATTTTATTTCACTGCGACGACTTCAATGGGAGTTTAAACAATAAAGACATTCTAAATCTAACACTGGCTTGCTGTGTTTGACAAGCCTATAGACACAGCCCATTGAGTTTCTCGACGGATTTTCTCAGTGGGTCGCGATTCCGGTGGTAGATTCAACGAAGCACTGCTCTTGCTAGGGTTAGTGTTAGCAAATTCTCTCAGGTTGAGCCCGTGAGCTCACCTACCCGTCCGGGGGAAGTTGTAAGAGCCTCCTTAGGCTACTAACGATTAGATAGAGAAAATAAATAAAAAGAAGATTTTGTTAGTTTAAGGCGAATGACATGTAAATCCAAATTATAGCAAATAATACAGTCTGCATTCATTAAACATTTATATTTACAATACCATTTCAGGTCGTGAAAGCTGATTCACAATTTGCGTTAACCTCAATACAAGCTTTTAAAAATAGTTAATGTTGACATTTTTTTTCTTCTTTTTATTGCTTAGATGGGTGGACGAGCTCACAGCCCACCTAAGTGGTTACTGGAGCCCATAGACATCTACAATGTAAATGCGCTACCCACCTTGTAAATTTTGATTTAGTTAATTGATTTTCATTGTGTTTAATCACTAGAAGCTAGGCAACGACAATATAATTACCTTTTCTGACTCAGCCTTTATTCTCCGTATATGTACGATCAATCTTTTCCTAAATAATCTGTGCTTCCTAATGTTCTCGTGGTAGACCTCCGTGTCCTGGGGCTGGTTGTACAGCGGGTACGGCACGGGGGGGCCCAGGTGGTCCAGCTGGGCGTGGGCGGCAGCCGCCTGTAGCGAAACAACATATATCTATACTAATATATAAATCTACAGTGGTTTTTACTTATAGCTAATGAACCATGCATCCGATTGACTTGAAACTTGGTATCCATGTAGAAAATACATGTACTTAATGGATAGGCTAATATTTATATGAGTGTTGGACTCCTTACACCAGTTGCGGGGGCGTTAATAATGAGAATCTTTGTGGGGGTGAGAAATAATAATGTTAATTGTAAATGCCGATGCACTAAACTTTAAAGAAGACTCCGATGCACTAAACTATATAGAACAGATCTCAGGTTATCAAACACGAATCGTTGTATAGCTTAGCTCCGATGATGAAGGAAACGATGTGAGTGAAAAAATAGAAGCTATTTTATTTTATACCTTTTTCCTGTTCTCTGCGTATATACACTGCGCGAGGCTCCGATGCCGCGAGGGGGCTTCCTCGGGCTCCTCAGCCCTCGCTGGTTTGGAGGCGGACTGCTGCAGTTCCTCCTGTTTACGCTTCAGCTTCGCAAGGGATGTCTCCACCAGCGCCATCTCTCGATCCACCTTCGGAATTAACATTTAGAAATGACGTTATCAAGAAAAAACACTCTAGATGTACATTTTTCTAAGCTTATTGGCAAATTTATCCAATAAGCTAAGTTTGTTTGAACAATAAGCGTTCCGAAAAACATAGTATATACTAAAAAAACTAGACAGGCACCGCGGTTTCACCTGTATTTAAATTGAGAAAGAATGAAACATGTGGATTGTTTACTTTACTTCACTATTAGCAAAGGTCACTTAAGCACAACTTTTGCTGTGCTTATATGCTGCTATTGTGTATGCGATAGTGAATGAAAAATACATTCTGGATCGAATTTATGTACCTAGTATTCGTTCTTAGTGAGCGAAAAAGCTACTTCGAAAAAGAAGTAGGTATTTGAAGTTCATCGCACAGACAGTTACTGTAAGTACATATTTCTATAAAAATAGTGGTTAATTAATTTCAAAGGTTTTTTTTTATTGCTCAGATAGGTGGACGAGCTCACAGCCCACCTGGTGTTAAGTGGTTACCGGAGACCATAGACATCTACAACGTAAATGCCGCCACCCACCTTGAAACATCAGTTCTAAGGTCTAAAAATATGGACAGTCCCAAAATGTCGCAAGACGTGATTAAATTACCTTAGATATTTGCTTAAGGAGAACATCTTTAGTAGTCCGGAGCGTCTGGTCCTCGCCGGAGGTCTCCGAGGGCGGGTTCGGCGAAAGCACCTCGACCGTGTTGTAAGTGTTCACCGGTTCCTGAGAAAACGCCGGGGATCCAACTATTACAAAGAGTAACATGCAGCCGTAATCTATCGTTAGATATTTTGAAGGGTTCGGGTCAGAACTCACAAGATAATTCTCAACCGTCAAAGTTTTTTTTTCTTTTTTACAAGTAAACAAATAATAATATTATCAAATAAATCAAAAAAAAATTATTCAACATAAATGAAAGTACATACTTGTTGAACGTCAAAAAGAACTACCGCCTATTCACAAAAACTAGCCTCCGTCCTGAGAAGAACGGGCAAGAAACTCAGCGGGCATGTCTTTTTTTTTTAAATATTAGATTTTTTTTTAAATATTCCTTAATAATATTAATTTTTTTTTCTACCTATGCTGATAGCCTTGAGAGACTATTTTAGCTTCTTGACGTGTAGGTGAGCTCACGGGCCCAAACCGGGAGTGTTGCTAACACAGGCCCTAGCAAGAGCAGTGCTTCGCGGAATCTACCACCGGATCGGATACGCGACCCACTGAGAAGATGTGGCGAGAAACTCAGTGAGCTGTGTCTACGGGTTAATTTACTAATAGGACGGTGACCGGTGCAAATATTCATAAGAATAATGTAACGATACGTAACTATAAACTGTATCTAAAACAATCATAATTACATTCTTATGCCGTAACTAAATAGTTTTCATTTAGATTTTTTTTTTAATTGCTTGTGTAGGCAGACGAACGTACGGCCCATCTGATAGTAAGTGGTCACCGTCGCCCATGGACATCAGCAATTCCAGGGGCAGAGCCAAGCCGCTGCCTACGAATTAACACTATTCCCCTGTTCCGATAACGTTATATACTACTTACTACCTAAGCGTAATCGAACATTTTATGCCGATACTAAATAATAATTATGCCGAATAGCGGGATCGGCATAAAACGAACCAATTAAATTCATAAGCGGTCGAATTTTTTATTGCATTGATTTGTGGACGATCTCACGGCTCATCTGGTGTTAAGTGGTTACCGGAGCCCATAGACATCTACAACGTAAATGCCGCCACCCACTTTGAGATAAGAGTTCTAAGGTCTTTGTACAACGGCTGCCCCACCCTTCAAAGCATTTTAGATCGAAATTATCACAAGTTTTATTGTTACGTCGCTACGTCTGTTTTCTGAGAAAATGGACATAGATATTAATGAGTGATGTGACTGTGATTTATATCTGAACATATCCGGAGCATGTGTGTAGTAGTCCCTACATACTGGCGCTTAATTTTATTAATCAAATACCAGTATCTTCAGACATGGTTTATGAGCCGTTACGAGTCTTTGATGTGACAATTATTAAGTTTTAGCGTCCTTAGTAGACATCAAAGATAAACTAACGTTACATATCATTGTCGAAACTAAAATAATAATTCGCAATTTCATTTTCATTTTAAATTTCCTTATTTTTCAACCTTTTTTTTCCTACCTATTCTAGTGACCTCGAGGGGTAATTCTAGATTCAGCGAACTAAATGATTTTTCAACCTTGTTCACGTCTAGAATAATTTCTACGTACGATCTTGTACTTAATAATCAATCCTACCGGGTTTAATGGCAGTCTATTTGTTTTAATAACAATATCAGGATTGATGTGTATATCAACTTCAACCATTGAGGCATTTCAAAGTAGGTGTCACCGCGTTATTAAAAACTTAAGCCGAAAACCCTGGTCAGTTTTAAGGGAAGTAACGATGTTTAACTCAACTAATTATAATATCGAGGGGTGAAAGGCAGTTTGGTTTATGTGACAATTTTGCAACTTTACAGGAGAGCCATTTCAAGCTTAAAATTTGAAAAAAAAAATCATAACAAATAAAACTTCAGCTATTTGAAGAGTTAGCTTTTTTTTTCTACAGGAGAAAATCGCCGGATCCCCACCCGCGCGGCAGGTGGGGTATGTGGGAGTTGAACCTCACTAAAAACTCCTGCCGCTCACAACCGGCGCCCTACCTCGGACCGGGCCGGAGCCCAGTCGGGGCTATTGAGACGGCGGGACAGGGTTGACGCAGAGCACATTACATCCATCCCACCGTCCCAGAAGAGAGTTAGCTTAATTGAAGTTCAATTAAAAACATCGAACTGTTGATGCTAATCTATACTAATATTATGAAGCTGAAGAGTTTGTTTGTTTGAACGCGCTAATCTCAGGAACTACTGGTCCGATTTGACAAATTCTTACAGTGATAGATAGCCCATTTATTGAGGAAGGCTTATAGATTATATATAACATCATGGTAAGACTAATACAAGCGGAGCACCAATAAAGAATGTTTCAAAATAGGGGTTTAAATAGCTCCTTAACATTCTACAATTCAAAAAAAATTTTCACTTTCTACATAAATGAAGTGGGGGGTAAAATTTAGCGTTATGCCAAAATAACTATTCCACGCGGACGGAGTCGCGGGCAAAAGCTAGTAACAAACAAAACAGAGCTTTAATTACATAGATAAATGTCGCGTATTGAAAGAAATGACGCTTAAACCAAATAGCCTTTCATTCCTAGATGTATGTATATAGAGGTTGATATTACAATGTTTTTTTTCTATTAATAAACAATGTTATCCTTGTGCGGTCACTTTAATTATTCCTTATTTTGGGGGTAAAAGGGCAAAGGAAACGTTTGAGTGAATGGATTTAAAGGAAACTTGAACCTATTTTATGAAGACTTTTGTACCCTTGTCCCTACGACTTGTCCAGTTTGGTACACCTTAGAAGAATATTGAAAAAGAAAAGTTAATAAAATTATTTGTATTTGGTAATTGTTTTTTTTTTGTTTATATTGACTCCCAATATCTGGATAAATTGATCGGAAATATCAACTTTTTTAAATTCATGGAGTTTCAAATTTCCGTTGACCAGCATTGAGTTAATCTTCTAGAATTCTGCTGTTTTCATTTCTGCTTGCTTCTCAGCCGTCTTTTTCTTGAAATTTTATTAGGAACCTGACGGAGAGATGTTACTTACTTCTTCTTTGTCTCCACCGTATCCCACTAGGTCGGGTCGGGTCGGGCACAGCGAATTTTTTATTCCATTCTCTTCTATCAGCCGTCATCTCAACACTCACTCCTTTCTCTTTCATATCGTCATTCACACACTCCATCCATGTCTTCTTCGGTCGACCTCTTCCCCCTCTACCTTGCACTACCATTTCCATACATCTCCTAGTCACAGGCATCTCTCTACGCATCACATGTCCATACCACGATAAGCGTCCGCTCTTTGTTTTTAATTTAACTAAGAAACTATATTATATTGAGGATTGTCGTAAGTGCATTATGGTTTTTTGTTAAATTGTAGTCCAGCATCTATGATTTTAACTTTGTTATCTTTATATACTTCTTCTGTGCGTGTGTTTATCACTGAACTCCTCCTAAACGGCTGGACCGATTTTAATGAAATTTTCTGTGTACCTTCAGGTGGATTCGAGAATAATTTAGATTTACAAATCAGCCCGGCAGATGGCGCTGCAGTCGGTATCTCGGTAAATCTTTTTTTTTTCAACCTACCTAAGCTGATAGCCTTGAGAGGCTATATCAGCGGAACCTTAACTAGTAGGTTAGCTCACGAGGCTCAAACCTGGCGACGTTCCTAACACGAACCCTAGCAAGAGCCGTACTTCGCAGAATCTACCACCAGATCGGAAACGCGACCCACTGAGAAGATCCGGCGAGAAATGAGTTAGGCTATGTCTGAGGGTTAAATTACTCGTCGAGCCCTTTGTCGTAGCCGACGGGTTCGACGAGAAAGATGACCGGTGCTTGAGGTACCTCATAATTTATATGGCAAAACAACGTTTGCCGGGCCAGCTATTAATTTTCTAGAAGCTCATGTTATACTCACTCTAGTATCGACCCTGAGGGGCAGGTGATGAGTCAACTGCGTGATGGGCGCACGTTCAGCTGTAAGACGGATCTTCTTGAAGGGGGGAGGGTCGGCAGGGGGCGGATGGTGAGACGCCGGCGCGGGGGTTGGGAGGTACGCGGTGCCGAGCAGGGACATTCGACCCCCGCTGCGGTACTCTCCCACCGCACCACCGCTTCGGGCGTAGCTTCCATCCCTGGAACAGGAGAAACGTATACGTCAGTTTTTGTACCAACATTACCATGTTTTTAATACGCTTTTATTAGCATCAGATATATGTATGCATGTTAGTATGTAACGGAATCTTTGAACATGATTTTGACCCGCTTCAAAACGTCGGATTAACTCGGAATTTAGTATAGGTATTTATTAAGGACCGATGACAATTAAATATTAATAAAAAAATTAAATTAAACTAAAAAATGAAAAATAAATATGTAATAGTTTAAAAAAATCTAAAAAATACGCTTTTATAGAAAATCCCACTAAAAAACAGAAAATAAATTTCAATAAATTTGAATAAAAAATAGTGTAAGAAAAAATTATTTTATTGTAAAAAAAAGCGTGGGGTGCATGGTATCAGTAGTTATAAATATTTTATGAACAGACACGAGTAGAAGGGTTATTTTGATAATATCCTGAAAAGCACCCCATGCTTTTTTTACAGTAAATTTTTTTTTTTCTTACACTATTTTTAATTCAAATTTAATAAGATTTACTTTCTATTTTAGTGGGATTTTCTGTAAAAGCGTATTTATTTAGTTTTTTTTTAAACTATTATTTATTTTCTCTCTTGACAAGTTAACATGTCAATGCGTTCCAACGGTTTATGTTTCATTCAGGAGTGGCCACAGAATGTCTGATGAAGAACGTTTACCATAACTGTATGTCTTCATCTCTGGGCGGCTGGAGGGTGCGAGCTACATCATACATTATACATGAGTGAATAGTAATCAGGGCAGGCGCTGGGTCAGTCAACATGTAGTAGCTAGTTTTATTTTATTTTAGATGTTAATAACTCACATAACGGTAAACGAAAAGAAATATTCATAACTAGCAACAACTATAATCTATTTATAAATCGTATATCTTTAAACGAGCAATTCCTGTATATAAATATATGTATAATCTGAATCTCGGAAACGGCTCCAACGATTTTCATAAAATTTAGTAAACAGGGGATTCCGGGGCGATAAATCGATCTGGCTACGATTTATTTTCAGAAAATGTTGTTTTATTCGTGTTTTCAATAATCAACTATATCGATAATTTTGATTTTTTCTTTAAATATCCAGTTCATATTTTTTTATTATTCAGTCGGTAAGATCGAAAAATATTATTCGTATTTCACCATTTTATCAATATGTAATTCGTGTTAAAATTTAATTTCTAAAAAATACAATTTGTCAAAAAAAAAAACCGTCCAAAGCGAGTAGTGCTAGTGATCTATAATTTATTTATAAAATTGTGAAGTAATTTTTTTTTCTGTTCTGTTTGTCCAGCAATTTTTTTTTAACGCAAATAAATGATGAGCTTTTTTTTCTTTAGCAGTACAAAATGGCGTTATTACGTGAATAGGCATTATTTTTTTTTTACAATTCAACACAACTAAAGTAAAATAACCAGAGTAAGTAATCTACAAATTACTTTTTGGCACTGTATAATAACAATGTTCTATTTCGCTCTATTATAAAGGTCAAATTTTTCAAAATTAAATCTCATGATGTAAAAGAGGAGAGATAATAATAATAATAACGAGAGAAGAGTCCAAACTAATAAATAATAATATAATTATAAAATCTTTCGTCATTTATTTATTCTTAGATAAATTGAAATTCGGTATAAATGTGGAATGGATACCAAGTTTTTTTTTTATGTTTGAGAAGTTACTGGTGGCCCGGAGGCCTTCCCAGTTTTACCAGGGCAGGAGGGGTAGGATTTGCTAACAGCTACCCGAGCGCCTCTAAAGGAGACCTAACGACTCAAGAGTAGCTGTTTCGCTAATGAATCTACTACCGGATCAGAATTGCGACCCGCTGAGAAGATCCGGCGAGAAACTTAGCGGGCTGATGTTTAGGTTAGGAGGATACGAGGTATGCATTAGAGATTTTCGGAAGAGCTATTGTCATTTGTTAGACACTAGATGTCACTAAAATAAAAATTCTATTAAACTTTAAGAACCAATGAAATGTAGGTAGCGGCTTGGCTCTGCCCCTGGCATTGCTGAAGTCCATGGGCGACGGTAACCACTCACCATCAGGTGGGCCGTATGCTCGTCTGCTTACAAGGGCAATAAAAAAAAAATGTTGTTTTGAATGTCTTTTGGAGCCCTTGCAAGCAGACGAGCAGACAGCCCATCTGATGGTAAATAGTCACTACCCCCTCTTTGACATGAGCACTGCCAGGAAACAGCCAAGGCAATTGAAAAATATTTTTTTAAAGTAATAATAATTACTTAAAATATAGAAATCATTAATGCAATCATCTTTTTTGTCACTACACTAAAAGACGACAGGTCAGATTTTTATATATTTTTTGTCTTTTTTTTATTGCTCTTGTAGGCAGACGAGCATACGGCCCAGTTGATGGTGGGTGGTTACCGTCGCCCATGGACATCAGCAATGCCAGGGGCAGAGCCAAGCCGCTGCCTACCGCTGTCTTTGAACATTGTTTGAAATTATTTCCGGTAGTCAGCGCTGCGATCGACTTTTACGTAATTTCCCTTTTGTTCCAGGCAGGTCGGTCTGCCCGGGCCGCGACAATATAATTCAAATATCAAAACTAACATGCTATTGAAGAAACTTTCCATGATCGTGAACATTGAAACAAAATTGTGTTGAAATACGAGTTATTTTTCGTTTAGTTTTTTTCTTATAGCACAACGCATGCCGTATTAGAATTTAGTTTTATTGCTTAATAATATCAGAGAAATAGTGAGCCAAGTAGTGGAATGTGTTAGTAATTTGACCAAGAAAAAATAACTTAGCTAGTGTAATACTTGTCAGATTTATTTACAAACATACAAAATGTCAATTTCTTTTATCAAAAATGTAGTAGTAATATTTTTATTTTTTCCAACTGGAAAGGCAAAGGTATTAATACCATACAGCCTAATCTTTTATATATATTTTTATATGAAAAATGGTATTATAAAATGAAATAAAATCATATGAAATGAGATGAAATGATATGTGATGAAACATAATCTCAGTAAAATGGTGGTAATTTACTGAGACTTTTTGGAGGATCCCGAGAAGTTACGTTCAGCGGCTTTGCACATTCACAGATACTAAATAATTAATAAATCACCGTTATTAAACATTTAAACCTGAAAAAACACTAAATAGACAAAATAAAACAAATCACACAACTTCACTCCCCGCGTTCCCGCCAAAAAGTCCCTATCATAAATACATTTAACTTCCTTCTATGTTTCAAACAGGCAGAGGGCAATAAACTCGTGATCATACGGCGTGTCACAGAGTAAATATAATCAACATTAAAATTTAATAACTCGAATTTAATTAAATATTTTTTTTATTTAGTTCATTTACGTGGGATAATTACGCAAACATGGTAATTTGCACGTGATGTGATATTCAAAAAATGTACACGACCAATTAAAATTGTTGTTGTTGTCCTAAGGTACCCCGCTGGTAGATAGGGCCCTCACAAGTTGTCTCCACTTTACCCTGTCTTGCGCTTGCTCCTTGACATCACTCCAGGTCACGTTGGCAGTCCTCATCTCACTCTCTACGGTGCGTCGCCAAGTGTGTACAAGACGACCAGGTCTTCTCCTGCCAAGCGGTTGCCACTCAAACGCTATTGATGCTACGTTGACTCCGCTGCGCCGTAGAGTGTGTCCTATCCAACGCCATTTCCGATGAGCAACGTCTTGCGCGATGGGATTTTGGTCACATTTAGTCCAAAGGTCTTTATTAGAGATAGTGACTGGCCAATGACTCGTCGGATCAAGCTGACCCTGTTCGACTCCATTGTCAAGAGTGTTCTCCTGTTCGGATGTGAGACCTGGAGAGTGACCAAGACACTCACGAACCGACTGCAGGTATTTGTAAATAAGTGCTTGAGGTCGATACTCCGCATATGAAAACTGTATACACGACAAAATAATTTCAATTTAAACCTGCAGCAATAATATTTTTACTGACCTACGTTTTATTGATAGTTCCCGTTAAATTTACGATCGGCTCATGTCTGGTTTTAGAATGTTAAATTATTCACATTTTTAGCAATTACATACAGATCATTTACATGTTTTATGTAAATCATTAATTAAGCGTCGGAAAATTCTGTCTTTATGCCTCCGAAGCCACGATTTAAATAAGTCAACATGGAAAAACTAAATTAATGATTCCTTTGAACGGCATTTCCAAGTCGTCGTGGCCTAAAGGATAAGACGTCCGGTGCATTCGTATCTAGCGATGCAATGGTGTTCGAATCCCGCAGGCGGGTATAAATTTTTCTAATGAAATACGTACTTAACAAATATTCACGATCGACTTCCACGGTGAAGGAATAACATCGTGTAATAAAAATCAAACCCGCAAAACTATAATTTGCGTAATTACTGGTAGTAGGACCTCTTGCGAGTCCGCTCGGGTAGGTACCACCATCCCGCCTATTTCTGCCGTAAAGCAGTAATGTTTCGGCTTGAAGGGCGGGGCAGCAGTTGTAACTATACTGAGACCTTAGAACTTACATCTCAAGGTGGGTGACGCATTTACGTTCACCGTTCATCACCGGGTGATCTGTGAGCTCATCTACCCATAGAAGCATTTTTTTTTGTAGCTTAATCTTTGTTACAGCATAATTTCTATTCTTACTTCGTGTCTGATCGACGCGACATGGTACGCGAGTCGCGAGAAGGCCAAGGTTGCGGCGGGCGCGCGGGGCGGGGGGCCGCTAACTGTAGCGTCCATGTTTATTTTTTTATTGTTATTCGTGAAACGTCTCGCACTTTCAGAGCACGTGGTGAGCAACTTTTTTTTTTTTTTTTCTCCTACCTATGCTGATAGCCTTGAGAGGCTATTTCAGCTTCACCCTAACGTGTGTAGGTGAGCTCACGGGGCTCAAACCGGAGAGTTGCTAACACTGACCCTAGCAAGAGCAGTGCTTCGCAGAATCTACCACCGGATCGGAAACGCGACCCACTGAGAAGATCCGGCGAGAAACTCAGTGGGCTGGGTGAGCAACGTGGCGGACTGAATCGAACGCCACGTATAAACAATTAATAAAATCTGGCTTCTCTGTTCAACTGATCAATTAGGTACACTGCAATATTTATTGTGTGACTATTAAAAAAAACGAGAACGATTACCGTAATATGTTTCTTTTATTCTTTCGTAATGTGTTAATTATTTTGGACGTGGAAAATAGAGTATAATCACAACTTAGACAAAACAGCACGAGTTTTAATCAAGATATTAAGAAAATGCCACATGTTTGCATGTAAGATTCCCAAAAAATTTATTTGCGGAAAACAACGAATTTATTCTACAAAATTCTTCGAATAAGATTTAGTAACGAATGATTCATGATTGTTTCTTCATAGTGCCTTCTACCTACGGTTAGGTAATGTGTTTTTGCTATCATCTTTGTATATAAAATTTTAATTAATTAGGTCAAGTCTTAATCATCATCGTCGTCTGTACAGCGACTTTTACGTTTACTATGGACTAATGGTTTAATCTTTGCCATATTCTTTTTTTCCTAAGCCGAGTAGAGTGGAAAGAAATGGCGGCCTTTGCCAACGTTGGACAAAAAGACGAAGTTGTCGATGTCATCAACTCGGCAGACTCATTTAATATAAGTTTATTATTTGTAAATATCCTTTTTGCGTCTGAATAAAGGCTTTTATCATTTTATTATTATTGTTGTTTTTGTATTGTATTTCTCGAAATATTTAAGACATTTCGGTATAATGAAGATCACGGGCCTATGCCAAGTGAGCTTCGTTTTCTACCTTCAGAATATTTAAGTCTTCCTGCAAGAATTTACGGACTATACGGCATGTGTTTAATATTGCGGCTTGTTGCATGGGCTTATTATTATTATTATTCTTATTATTATATTTTTTCCTATCTATTGGCTGATAGCCGGATAGGTAAGCGGCAATTCCAGCTACGTGTGAACGGGTAGAGATCACGGGCTCAATCTGAGAGAATTTGCTAACACTAGCCCTAGCAAGAGCAGTGCTTCGTACAATCTACCACCAGATCGGAATCGCGACCCACTGAGAAGATCCGGCGAGAAACTCAGTGGGATTTGCTATTATAACCTTCAGAGTTCGCAGCTAGGGAAGTGTTTCTGATCGCGACTTTAGAAGCCTCAAGGGAAATATTGTCTTGTAAAGCAATTAGATAAGTAATTCGTATTAGTGACGTAAGTAATTGTTTAAAACAAAGTTTAAGTTTTCATTGCACCTACCACTATTTACTATGCACTACCTTTGGTTGACTGGTAGAGAATGCCTTAGGCATTAAGTCCGCCAATATAAATTTTACATGAAATGTAATAAATAAATAAATAAGTTCGCGTTGTGTGTTACATTATAACTTCTAACTTATCCGTTTACTTAGCATCTTTTGTTTAACAATTTAGTTTACATGTGACGATGGTCACTGCGATTGGTCAAGTTGATTTTGAATGTTGACGGCGATGTTTTTTGCTGTTTTTACAATAAATCCGACGCGCGCGTGTTCCGCCATTTTGTTGACGTACATAACGGATATCATCCAAGTACTTACGTTGCATTAAATAAAGCAATAGCATTTTAATAAATTTAAACGTGAAAGTGAATAAAATATTTTATTTAATGGAGTTAGGTAGCTTTCGGATCTCATAGAAAGCGTATTTTGATCTAAAAATGTTTAAAAATTCTAAATCATGTTTTATGGAAGAAATATTGGAATGGACAGGACAATGCCTATGGGGTCAGTTAGTTGTCTTATTGGTACATCTTCTTTTTCTTCATCGTTCACTCACTGCTGAGGATCGCGACGACTCACTGGTGGTAGGACCTCTTGTGAGTCCGCGCGGGTAGGTACCACCGCCCTGCCTATTTCTGCCGTGAAGCAGTAATGCGTGTCGGTTTGAAGGGTGGAGCAGCCGTTGTAACTATACTTGAGACCTTAGAACTTATATCTCAAGGAGGGTGGCGCATTTACGTCGTAGATGTCTATGGGCTCCAGTAACCACTTAACACCAGGTGGGCTGTGAGCTCGTCCACCCATCTAGCAATAATAAAAAAAAAACACGTGACTTTCCTCCACAGTGTTCGATCATGGGTGGCAAGGACCGTATGGTATAGATTACCACCAACCGTTTCCTTAACCAGATCTGACCATCTGGCTGGTGTTCTAGCATTATCATTATTATTAGCATTATCCTATAAGTATTGGTACATCCTTATACGAATAACTAGCCGTACTCGCCCGCTTCGCTTGGCATTTAAAATGAACATTATTTTTTATTGTCATTATTATTAGGCAGTCCAACACTCATATAAATATTAGCCTATCATTTAAGTACGTGTATTTTCTACATGGATACCAAGTTTGAAGTCAATCGGATGCATGGTTCAGTAGCTATAACGGAACTTCCGTAAAAACCACTGTAGATTTATATTTTAGTATAGATATTACAAAATTTTTGGGTCATGTAGATGCCGGTCATAGTCGACGCCCTAGACACATCCTTGAGGATCGGTACTAGCATCCAAACGATTGGTCAGCTCCAGTTGTTAAGTGTTATTGCAGCAGCTGTTAGGAACTCCGGCCCCCCTGGATAATGGCACTGGTGAATTACCTTTGAGACACCAGCAATCCCTCCGTATCAAGTTGGCAATATGTATATTGTTTGTTATAGTTAAAGTTTGAGAACAACATAAGATATACCTACTTAGTTCGTGAACTAACGAGCTAACCTAAAAGTCAAAAGTACATAACAGCATATTAAGTGTATAATCTATGCCTACAGCTTTAAACACAAAACCTCCTTAGCGCAAAATTTTGGAGATAAAAACGAAATATGCCACAGACTAAAAATAAATAGACGGCAAAGGAATGCAATTCTCGTATCGCCGCGCGTATAATGTTATTTGTGAATACTTTCATAACTTGTCTGGAACGCGGCCAAGTCTCGATGTAAATAAAGCCGAGCATGCATCGTCCGGCACACACAAACTGGCCATCAACCTTTGGACTTGTTGGTTTTTATAGATATATTTGTTTGTATTGTAAATTGTTGAATTAGGAGAAATTAAAGTGAATAGATAACATTGGTATTTATAGTTTGAACGCCAAATGATTCATAATAGGTAAGAACAACATTGTCAAACTTGAAACGCTTCCAATATGTCAGATCACTAACCTAGTGAAGATCTTTCGGGATTATATAAGGAGTCTCAACTTTCTAGAATTACGGCATCACGCTCCCAAGCTTGCTTTTCAGGAAAGAGAAAAAATTAGGCTTATAATTTTCAAATTCTACTAACCAATCTACAGATTTAAAATCGCTATACATAAGACAAGTGAGGGTATGTTTTATTTGTTTATTTTTTATTGGCTTTGTAGGCAGACGAGCATACGGCCCACCTGATGGTAAGTGATTACCGTCGCTCATGGATGTCAGCAATGCTAGAGACATAGCCAAGCCGCTGCACACTATAAAGTACACTCCGCAAGCCTCGTTTGAAGAAGGACATGTCATAGCTCTCGGGAAATACCGTAGAGGGGAGCTCATTCCAAAGCCGGATGGTACATGGCAAAAAAGATCTTGTCTGATCTGTACATGATTGCAACTTTTGAAGCTTATTCTTGGAAATAGAATGATATTTCATTAGCAGCAAAACGAAACCCGACCGACGGCTATACAAACCAATTCACACGGTGAAATCTGACACATTTCTTAGATACTACGTTACATTATATCTTAACATTTTCGTTGCATTAAAACACAATGAAATGCATCTATTGCAAAACACGATTCCCAGGAAACACTCTCAGATATCGGCAGGGATGATGAAACATTATATCTTCATTTTTTTTATGGCTTATATGGGTGGACGAACTCACAGCCAACCTGGTGTTAAATTTTTACTGGAGCCCATAGACATCTACAACGCAAATGCCGCCACCCAACATGAGATATAAGTTCTAAGATCTCAGTATAGTTACAACGGCTGCTCCACCCTTCAAACCGAAACGCACTACTGCTTCACGGCAGAAATAGGCAGGGTGGTGGTACCTACCCGCGCGGACTCACAAGAGGTCCTACCACCAGTAAAACTTAGATTAGATTCAAATTGAAAACGTAATTAGTTGCCAGTTAAACGCTTTAAGCGTTGAACTAAGTGTTGTATTTTGATGCATTTAGCGTGAGTCTGTTCAAAAGGAAAGCTAAATGACTCACGACTTCTATGTGAGATTAGATATAATAATATTGAGGACACGTTTATAATAACAGAAGTCAGACGACGGTACATTCAGACAATTACAATTTATTTCTTGTTTGTAAAAAAACCCTATTAGCGTTAAAGCCCCTTTAAAAGATCTACCATATTATTATGGCAAAAATCGTCACAGTGTAATTTTTGGCATACCCTGTGATTTTGACTAAATTTCCCGACTCTTGTGTGTGTATACATTTATAAATATTAATCGGGTAGTAAGCCATGGCTTATTCCGAGCACAGGCGGTCCACCTGATGTTAAATGGTTACCGGAGCCCATTGACATCTACAACGCAAATGCCGCCACCCACCTTGAGGTATGAGTTCTAAGATCTCAGTATAGTTACAACGGCTGCTCCACCCTTCAAACCGAAACGCACTACTGCTTCACGGCAGAAATAGGCAGGGTGGTGGTACCTACCCGCGCGGACTCACAAGAGGTCCTACCACCAGTAACTACGCAAATTATAATTTAACCGGTTAACTTGTGTTATGTTTAGCGTATTGCTCGGCCCATGGACATATTATTAACTTAAGACTGAAACTCCCAAGATCACTGCATTGAGTCCCTCTGATTTATAATACATTGATTTTAATTAAACTACTTAAATGTTAACACCTAATAATCTCTCAACACTGGCCCCCGACATCTGTTCACGACTTAACCTAACCAAATCCAACGTAAGAAGGAGGGAGTCTGGAGATGAGTAATACAGGTCTTTGAACCTAGTACAGCTTCAGCTCTTTCAGACGTTAACAAAATAAATTATATAAATTTTGTACTTATACAAAGGTATTTGTACAAATATATCTCTTAAAGAAGAGAGAAATAAATATTATTTTAAGAATTGATTCACCAATAAAAATGACAAAATATCAAGCTATTAACGATTTGTTATCAAGCTATTAACGATTATGTTAGGAAAACAACAATCCGACAAAATGAGTTCAATTTCACTGTAAGAAGCTTTATCGACATTAAAATTGTTTTATGAAACAAACTTAATTTGAATACATTAAACGAAATTGAATATTTCCTAATCTAATAAATCAAATTCTTCTTGAGGATGTCCATATTCCTGGTGTGATAAGAACGCGAATTTCAGTCACCAATTTGTAAATTCGATGTTCCACGGTTCAAACCAAGAGTTTTATTTATTTGAATAAATATGATTTTTTTTTAAATAATGGACATAGGTACATACATACCTATACAATAATTAGATAAGAGTAGAAGTGATAATCACGATTATTGATGATAGCATTCCTGTATAATGATACTATTGTTTTTTTATGAAGGATGGATTACTGGTGACCTGGGAGGTGTTTCCAGTTTCACCAGGACAGCAGGGCGAACATGGGCTCGGCCAGAAGGAGATAACGAAACGTGTCAGACACAGAAAAATATGTATCTGTTATAAAACTCAATATTATCATAAAAATATTCATCACATTTAAAAAATATTAGTTTAAGTGCCAGCCCTGTTTGAAACAATGTTGTTTGTTACGTTTATCTGAGAGCTCTCATTGTTTCGTGACGATGACGTGTTTGGACGTATCTATGTATACTGAGTTAAATACATATTGTTTTGATACATCTTACAGTCAGAATTCAGTCAGCCATCTGACTAATAGACGGAAAGTTAAATACTTTTTTCCAAATGTTTATAAATAATATGATAAGATAGCGCGTAAGTAATTCATGCGGTCCAATGTGATCTTTTTTTTCCGATCTATTCTAGTAGTATTCTAGAAGAGTTATTCTCGATTCGCCAAATTAACAGGTGAACTCATGGGGCTCAAGCCTGATTACGTTGCTATCACGAACCCTAGCAAGAGCAGTGCTTCGCAGAATCTACCACCGGATCGGAAAGGCCATCTACTGAGAAGATCCGGCGAGAAACTCAGTGGGCTGTGTCTGTGGGTTAATTTACTCGGCGAGCCCTTCGTCGCAAGCGACGACGAGAACGATGACCAGTGCTTGAGGTACCTAAAAGCACCGTTAGTGGATCGGAAGGATCCGAAATGACGTCGACTGCTTTCCTTTCGGTCCGCAGGATCGGGAATGACCAATGTGAATCACTGCGTTCCACATTGCATTAAATAGAGCGGGCAATTTAATGCAATTGACTCATCGAGTATACGGTCTCAAAATGGGTGACATATACGTTGTGAAGTACAGACTCTGGTGACAAACCGGATAAGCTCGTTTTTCTTCTAAAAAACAAAATAGTTATAGTTTGGATTAAGTGGTTTCCGTCCATAACAACAACACCGAAAATATTTTTCTGTATTAAATAAAACTGTCCAAGACCGGTCAATATGGAGGAGTTTAAATAGGAAATCGGATCATGGCACTGAACCGGGAAAATTCCAAAAAGAAAAAGAAGTAAAACTGTCCACAAAAACCACTAAGAAACACTAAACAGCCACAGAAATCTGTAATCTCTATCAAACCTTATAACCAACGAAATACTATTTATTTATCTAACTTCTTCGTCTATGCTATTATTACAATACTGTAATGTAAGTACCTACGTATGTATTTAGAAATATATTTAAAAAAAAAACGAGTTAATGGCGCTTAACGTGTACCCGAGACGATTTTGTTTATTTGTTTGGACAAGTGTAAAAAAGCTAGCAATCTATTTGAAATTATCGTGTTTTGATTAGATGCAAAAACCGATGGATATTTAACTTTCACCTCACTATGACGACAGACGCCGGAGAAAGAACAATAAAAGCACAATTCATCATGACAGATGTGTTTCTTAAACAAATCTATTTCCCATTTCTAGTTTAACACAAACACATACAGATTTAACGCAGGTGGAAACTCTTTTATTGCGGAGGTGGGTGGGAGGTTCGATGGTAAGCGGTTACCGAAGCTCAAGCCCATTACAACGTGGTTGTCGCTAGGCACAATGGCATATGAAGTCACAGAATCAGTTGTATAAAAGCTGACCTCTAAATTGGAACGCATGACTGCTTCATGACTACTTCGCGCCAGATATTTTTTTTATTTATTGCTTAGATGGGTGGACGAGCTCACAGCTCACCTGGTGTTAAGTGGTTACGAAAGCCCATAGACATCTACAACGTAAATTAAGAGGTCCTACCACCAGATAGGCAGGACGGTAGCGTCTCAAACAGCGGGCTCACAATAGGACACCCCTAAATCCGGGCTTGCGATCGCAGTCCGCTGGTATAATGCCCAGAGAAGGCAGCTGCCCATTTTTATGTCGACTAACCCTGACTAACCCGGTCTCTGTCCACAACACTAACGCGTAGAAATGGTGTAATCCAATTCATCGCGTCTAGTTACTTCACAAAACACTCTCCGCTAACATAAGTTTGAAATATTCTACCTAAACTTGTGAAATAGGTACATCAAAAACTAAACCGCCCCTAATTCGACTCGATCCTGCAAAGTTCGAAAAGTTCTTTAACCCCAAAACTGACACGCGGGAAATTAAGTTCCAAGTCCCCGGATACATTGGGGACGCTGCCCTCGGGCAGAGAGCTGGGATATATGAGTCCTTTCTGCGTTGATAGGGTTTTATACGCTATATAAATGGGTGAGTGAGTCGATCTATGGCATTGGTATAATTAAACCGACTTTAGATAACTAGTTGGATTACGAAGTTTGGGACTGCAAGCCTTGTCTTGACTGTACCGCTAATTGTGCGTGTATATTGCGAACAGGGATGTCGATTTTCATTTTTTTTAATGCATATTACCGATTTACTAAGTTACATCGATTTTTTTCTTTTTTTTTCTAGACCTTGTACAGCTTGGCTACTCCGGGACAACCTATCGAATTATTTTACTGAAGACAATGTAAAAAATTCAGATGCATTAAGCATCGGTAATTTCGCAATGACCCCGATCTGATGGTCCAGCACAATTCCTAATCTAGATCTTTATTTTTTATTACTTAGATATAGGTGGATATAGGTGGACGAGCTCATAGCCCACCTGGTGTTAAGTGGTTACTGGAGCCCATAGATATCTTTTTTTTTTTATTGCCCTTGTAGGCAGACGAGCATACGGCCCACCTGATGGTGAGTGGTTACCGTTGCCCATGGACTTCAGCAATGCCAGGGGCAAAGCCAAGCCGCTGCCTACCGTAATGCGTCTACAACGTAAATGCGCCTCACCCACCTTGAGATATAAGTTCTAAGGCCTCAAGTATAGTTACAACGGCTGCCCCGTCCTTCAAATCGAAACGCATTACTGCTTCACGGCAGAAATAGGCGGGGTGGTGGTACCTACCCGTGCGGACTCACAAGAGGTCCTACCATCACTAAAAATCGGCTGTAATCCGAAAACTCGAATTGTTTACTACTTCTCTAATATATCGAAAACGCGCTTGTTATGTTTATAGCCAGCAAGAAGTTGAACTGAGCGAACGGGATAACGGCTCTTACACGCTTCAAACTAGAACGCACCTAAACAAACATTGGAAGACGACGATGCCATGACAATACAACAAACAGCAAACTCACAATTCGAAATATTTCCAAATTGAATTGGTTGAATACGCGTTATTTGAACGAGACACAATGGTCGTGAACATATCGTATTGGTATTGAGTTTTCGCAAGACGTAAATTTTATTAAAAACTATTCTTCTTCTTCTTCTCATCAGCCCACAGACTTCCACTGGACATAGGCCTCCCCCAAGCCTCGCCACAAAGATCGATCCTGCGCTGCCGTCATCCAGCGGACCTACCCACGCTACGTCTTCCGGTACGCGGTCGCCACTCAAGGACTTTCTGGCTCCAACGGCCATCCGTTCTACGAGCAATGTGTCCTGCCCACTGCCACTTCAATGTCGCAATCCTTTGGGCTATGTCGGTTACTATTATTCTATAAAAGGTAATTCCGCATATTTTGACGATTAACAATAACCTCAGTTGTGCGTGGCCGCGTAAAATAGAAATTATTCACAACGTCAGAAATAATATAATGACAATAAAAATACAAATTTTATCTTGTTAACTTCCTGTACACACTTGGCGACGCACCGTAGAGAGTGAGATGAGAACTGCCAACGTGACCTGGAGTGATGTCAAGGAGCAAGCGCAAGACAGGGTCAAGTGGAGACAACTTGTGAGGGCCCTATGTACCAGCGGGGTACCCTAGGACTACAACAACAATAACAACAACTTCCCCATCGGTCTGTAGACATAAATTGACTGCACTGGATATTTAGCTGAATGTTTTTTTTTTTATCTTAACCAATCGCTGGCAGCCTAAAAGCTACGCCCGGATTGGTAGGTGAGCCCACGGGCTCAACCTGAGAGAATTCTCTAACACTAGCCCTAGCAAAAGCAGTGCTTAACAGAATCTACCACCGGATCGGAATCGTGACCCACTGCTGCGTGAAGATCCGGCGAGAACTTTTTCTTTTTCTGCTTGAGGGTCTACTGGTAGCCCGGAAGACTTTCCAGTTTCTCAAGGACAGGTGGCGAGTTTTACTCGGCCAGGTTTTACTGGTGGTAGGACCTCTTGTGAGTCCGCACGGGTAGGTACCACCACCCTGCCTATTTCTGCCGTGAAGCAGGAATGCGTTCGGTTTGAAGGATGGGGCAGCCGTTGTGACTATCCTCCAGTAACCACTTAACCGTGTTTAGGCCGTGAGTTCGTCCACCCATCTAAGCAATAAATAAATAAAAGAAACTCCGTGGCCTTAGATTGTATTGTATTAACGTGACGGTTTACCTGTATGAGAGCGCCGCGGAGCCATAGCCAGGCTGGTGCAGTCGCAGCTGTGCCGGCGGATAGGGCTGCGATGCGTAGGGCGCTGTGGGCGGAGGCCGGGGCTGCGGCGGCGCGACCACAGTCCCCGCCGGCTTGCCGCCGTACGACAGCGCGCCGCCGCTGTGCCCGTGATCAGACTGCCCGGGCCTAGAACACGTAATAATAATATACTGTTGTTGGATGTTTGATTTTTTTTAAAGGATTTTATGACCTGGTAACTAAGACCTTTAAGTCATGTCTTATTTTAATTTATATTCTTATTTTTATGAAAAATTATAATATGGAGTGAAATGAAATGAAATGAGATGAGATTATGTGGGATGAAAAATGTAAAATGATGGTCATTTATTTACTGAGATTTTTTCAGTGAATTTTTTGGAGGATCCCGGGAAGTTACGTCCGGCGGCTTTGTTTCACAACAATATTTCACGTCAAAACTTACAATGTTATTATAATTCTTTTGTGACGTCACAAATAATGATAATATTGATATAGGAACGGCCATCGCTTGTAAGCTGCGCATCGCGAGCCACACAGGTCTTACGACAGTATAAAATTAGCATTAATTTAATTTATTTTTGCTAAAAAAAACTTTCCGAAAGTAATACAAAGGCACCGCAAATTCATTGTTTTCGTTAATCATTTTTTTATTGCTCAATTAATTCCGCTTTTGTTTGCTGAATAATTTTAGGTTTTAGTGCATGTTATAAGTTCTTGTATATTCGGTAAGACTAAGGACACACACTCCATAAATTTGTGTAACCGAAATACACGTCAAATATAAGTTTTTTATTTATTTATTGCTTAGATAGGGTGAACGAGCTCACAGCCCACCTGGTGTTAAGTGGTTACTGGAGCTCATAGACATCTACAACGTAAATGCGCCACCCACCTCGAGATATAAGTTCTAAGGTCTCAGTATAGTTACAACGGCTGCCCCACCCTTCAAACCGAAACGTATTACTACTTCACGGCAGGAATAGGCCGGAATAGAAATAGTGCGGACTCACAAGAGGTCCTATCACCAGTAAGTTGATTTTAAACTAACTTCATGTTTAGCTAGTGACTTGAAATTTAATAGCTTAGAAACTGATGATACTGAAAGAAAATGCGGAACCAGCAACAACTTTTTTTTACTTAATAATTCTTTTTTTTAAATTACAAGTTTATCGTATCGGACTATATTCAAAGTTCTAGAGAACTCTGTGCTCGGGTTACAAACACAGCATTGAACCGAACAATCACCAACACCTTAGTCGTGTACCGAAACACGACCATAACTCAATGTAACAGTCGACAATTTCCATAAAAACCACATTACACCGCCACATATGACGGCCTGCGAAGATTTATATTTATTACCAGAGCCTACAACAACATTATACATAAATAACTTAGTCAGTTGTACTTTAAAAAACAAAGAAAATAATGCATAATAATGGAAGTTTTTGGTAGGAAATCAGAGATAGGTACGATAGAAATAAATGAAAGTTCCAATTGATCAATTGATTCGGAGGAGAGAAAAAAACAACGGAAGAAGGCGACCGGAAATGGCGTATAGTGTTACCAATTCTATGAAATCGCGACCAGAAATACAAGAATAAATAATTCTTAATTCTCTCGATCATCTGCTGCAAATGAATCACGCTACTGCTGTGACTAAGACCTGAGTCATCGCCTTAAGTTACGGATCCGTTTGCCATTAAATTTGGCATTTAAAAATGTAACAGCAGATTTTATTCAAAAGCCGTACATACGTTGTGTAGACTATGTATTTGAATGTATGTTGTGAATAGTTCTTTAATGTGTAAAGATATTATTATGAGGAAGCACTAATTTCGGTTTATAACTCTTAAGTTGTAAATCACGATTAGTTTTGTACGTAAACATGATTAATTTTTGGCGCTGGTAAAAGAATACTCTTAAAGAGTAAAGATCTTGTTTTTTGTGTGGGACAGAGAATTTTGTGAGGCTGGAAAGGTAGGTAGCGCTATCCTGCCTCGGTGGAGTCTTGAAAGGGTAGATCAGCAGACATCATAGACAACAATCGAGACCTTCGTTATGTCTCGAAATAAGAGGCACTTACGATGAAACTCTAGATCAAGGGTTCCCAAACTTATTTTGTCTACTGCCCACTTTGAGGATAAAATATTTTTTAGTTACAAACCACTATAACGAGACCTCAGTCGGTGTTTAAGAGTCCTCCTAGATGAAATTACAAATCGCCTCCCAAGCCTCTGCACAACGCCCCACTTTAGGCCTGCAACACCCACAAGGGGGCGTTATCGCCCACTATGGGAAAGGCTGTCCTAGATGGACGGACACGTTTGCCCATTGACGGCTATGAAAGTGGTCTAAATATTTTTGCATTGAATAGAGCCACCTGTTTTCAAACTTTAATGGAATACTGCTTCGCAATAGTACGAGATGGGACGGTACCCTAACTATGGTATTTTATAATCATCTTCTATGTAGGATCGGTCCTATTTTTTATAACGCATGAATCTGTAATACAAAAAATTAAAACATTCCACGGATCAACAATCCAAATCAGGATTTTATTTGTGTATTGTATTTATAATTATTAAAAAAACCAAATAGCGGAAGGGGGAACTTGATCGACGTTCCTTTCACAACTGCACATCACCGCCATTTGCAATATCAGTTCAGTACGGTTTGTGTGCTTCGATGGAACAGTACCTTGTAGGTTTCACTAAAAAATATCAAACATTTTTTGCAGGCGAGTTTATTTAAAATTGAAACCGATTGAAGATAAACTTTTTCTTTTTAGAACAGATTACAAAAGGTATATAAAGAATAAAAAGGGTGTTTTATAATAATTAAAAGTTGTATTTAAATATTTAAAAATATTAACGGTGAACTATCCGTCCAATAACAAAAATCACCCGTAAAAATCACCGACAGGGTACCAGTATGGTGGCAAAAAAAAATCTGAAGTACCAACTGTATACGGTTTTTAGCGAATCCAATACATAATATATGGGAACGCATCGATTATGAAAATATAATTGTACCAACATTATAATATTAGTTTTTTTCTATTTAACTACTAGTCGCCTCGTGGGATTTTCTGGTTTCGCTCTAACTGGTACGCGAGTACTTCACGGAGCTTTTAACTAGCAGGCGAGTAGTTCCCGGTGCTTAGCTAACGTAACGTTGCTATAACGCTAGCCCTAGCAAAAGCAGTACTTCGCTGAATCTACCACCGGATCGGAATCGCGGCCCACTGAGAATATCCAGCGATATAGGTGATAATGTCCAAGATACTCTCATAATAAAGCATCGAAAAAATTATCTATGCCTGATATTAAATTGAATACAATAACTGTCGAGATAAAATTTGTAGGTCATCACTCTAATATTCGTGTCTGTGTAAAATCGATAAGGCCTCTGGGGTGGCCTCGCGAGTTCAATAAACCCTTGTGACGGTTTTTACTGGAACTGAACGAATAATTTATGTTTGTAGGAAATGAGAATAGTCCCTTTGACGGGCAAAGAGGACTCCAACATGGACTATTAGATTTTAAGAATATGTCATAGCGTCCAAGAATCATTAAGAAGAGAGAAGCTCATTCAAAGCCGGAACAATCATATGTGTATTTATTATGTGTTTCAATAAAGTATACAAGGTAGCATTTTCCATTTGTCTCGTAACTATACTTGAGACCTTAGAACTTATATCTCAAGTTGGGTGGCGCTTTTGCGGTTTTTTTTATATATTTTTTTATTGCCCTTGTAGGCAGACGAGCATACGGCCCACCTGATGGTGAGTGGTTACCGTCGCCCATGGACTTCAGCAATGCCAGGGACAGAGCCAAGCCGCTGCCTACCGCAAACTTGCGTTATAGATGTCTATGGGCTCCAGTAACCACTTAATACCAGGTGGGCTGTGAGCGCGTCCATCCATCTAAGCAATAAAAAAAAACATATTTAAGAGCTGAAATTGAAACTAATTTCTAACCTTCACTAGATACCACCAGTCCACACAGCTAAGCAATAAAAAAAAAATCGTGTACAAGGACTATTTCATCTAAGGAGGATCAATTAAGTTTTGTAGGTAACATCTAAACTATAATATTAACACAAAACTAGGATACTATCTATATATTAATACGTGAAGCAAAAACTTTGTATCCCTTTTTACGAAAATTGCGCGGACGGAGGAGTATGAAATTTTCCACACTTATAGAGAATATAGAGAAGAAGTGCCCAATGCTAATATTTTTTTAAAATAATGCATAAAAGATACATTAAATCAATAAAGAAAACATTACACACACTACGTACCATGTATTTGACGCACACACGCATGCATACTATTTATTGTCACACTTTTGTTCTTGACGTCTGTGGTCAAATTGAGAATAGATTAAATATTGTTTGTCTTTATTAATATTTTCTTACAGTGTAGCCTTGGCGAAGTTTGTGATTATAGAAGTATAAAATACAATCATAATAGTGTACCACCTTATTATACAATTTCAATTAATTATAATCGAATTTCGACTACTGCGGGACCTCTAGTAACATTAACATGGCTGACTTCTACGAATATTTCAAGAGAAATGACGTAAGCACAAATTCGAACGATTTTGTCAAAGAACAAACAACTTTTAAACATTTACTCTGTACTAGAGACTCGAGCCGTGTGACCTTCGCTCGCGACCGGCTGGCAACAGCGTAACGTAAAATTCTATACTCATAACTACAGCGATCGAATGAACTAAACATAGATATACGCGTGTATAGCTTTAGCACGATGACCCGCGCCACCCGCCGCCATTCCATGACGCATCACAGACCCGTGCACAGAACGTCTTTACCGCCAACATTTGCAATCAAAACCAAACTCTATCATTATAGACTTAGAGCGTATATTGCTGTGTTTAGTTGTCTAAGTTGCGGTTCGTTCGCTCGGCGTGAGCGCGGGAAAGCGTTCATTGTGTTTTTATTTTTGTTCGAGAGGCGCAGTCGGACACAAGTGCAGGGTTCCGAGAAACGTTTCTAAAACAGACATGGCAGTCGGTTGGATGCGAATCGCAGCTGTGGGCCGGTCGTAATACGCTGCACTAGCGCTCGACGCCTTCTTATTTGACTCGCTCAGAGTTCAGCTGCAACATGGCGCTTGTTTGATAGTAACAACGTTCTGTGAAAGGGCCAATTTGTTTCCTTTGATGTTCAATACGTTGCTTCCTTGATAATTCGATAGGTTTTTTTTGTTTTGTGACTGTAGACATTTATATTGATACTATCTGACCCGGCAGACTTCGTAGTGCCTCAATCGATAAATGAAAGAAAACAAAAGCAATCCGTCCGACGGAGGACACATCAAAGGAAAAACAAAATTGTTCTTTTTATTTAATACCGAGCATTTTCATATTAATCTACCTTTTAAACCTTCTCTGGACTTCCACAAATAATTCAAGACCAAAGTTAGCCAAATCGGTCCAGCCGTTCTCGAGTTCATTTTTATATATTTATATAGATATTGATATAAACCACTTTAGTCTTTACTAATTAATGTACAGATTAGTTTTTTTTTTGTCAAGCAAGGTCATGGTCAGAATGGCCGGCGCCTTAAATAATTAAAAAATAATCGTTCCTTCATTGAGAAAATCGTTCGTAAATACGTATTATGTCATAGGCGACTCCTACGTGTAAGCCGCCATTTATTAAGTACACCGGACGTTTTATGATCTTGCCCGTTAGTATACACGGATCCTTCGAACTATTACTGTAACTGTTGACTATTATTCCTTTTAGTACCTAGTATACTATAACGAGTCTACTGTGATACGTAAGGTTCAGCGTTTAGTGCAGTCTGGCTTATTTCAAAGAACGGTGACATATCAGTTTGTTATTTAATTTTAGAACGATGTATCGGTGTGCTTAGTGAGAGTTTTTTTACGTTCTCGATAGCGTAAAAGTTAGCTCATATTTGTGTATGGAATGGGATCGTCTGCTTACGTTTGCCGCTAGAGGCGCTGTTCCAATTGCGTACAAAATTGTGAAAATTGGGTTAACTTTTACGCTATCGAGAAAGTAAAAAAACTCGCACTAAGCATACGGATCGCGTCCGTAACCGGCGTTGGTTTATGTATCTACATATCAAAACACAATTACGCAACACTTAATTATCATTGAATGGAATCAACACGTCATTCTGTAAATTTCGAAGTAGGTCTCATGAAAACTGGGTTCTTCGAATATATTAGTTTTTTTTAAGTTATCAATGGCTGTAGAGGGTCGCGCGGGTGGGTGGTGGTACCTACCTATTTTTGGCCCTGCCTATTTCTGCCTGAAGCAGTAATATGTTTCGGTTTGAGGCGTAAAACAATGTTGTTTTACTATAAAAATTACAGAACTCATGTCTTAAGGTGGGTGGCGGCGTTTACATTGTTGATGTCCATGGGCTCTTAACACCAGATGGGCGGTGAGCTTGTCCAACCAGTTAAGCAATAAAATACTAACGCATTTTGACAATTTACTTCATTATTTCTTTAACGAGTGAAATGTAACATTTATATCAACAATATTATTAGACAAGAAGGGAACTTAACGTTAGAAGCCAATTAATGAGTTTGTTTTTTGATTACAAAGATAAAAATCGTTTACTATTGACACGGTAATTACAATTTAAAATAAAAAGTTTCGTGAACATCTAGAATAATGAAGTCAGACAGACTATATTATTATCTTGTTTACGTATCGTTCACGTCACTTTGACCTCATCCCGTTGGAGTACAGTTACAAAAGGACAGTTAGTTACATTCAGATATATATGAACACGGGCTGGTTCACTTCCTGTAAAGAATTTGAAAGTCAATTGGATCGGGCATAGCGCTGTTTTTACATAGTTAACGGTTTTGTTTAAATGCAATAATGATACGAAATAGTGATTTATTACTGGTGGTAGGACCTCTTGTGAGTCCGCATGGGTAGGTATCACCACCCTGCCTATTTCAGCCGTGAAGCAGTAATGCGTTTCGGTTTGAAGGGTGGGGCAGCCATTGTAACTGTACTGAGACCTTAGAACTTATATCTCAAGGTGCGTGGCGCATTTACGTTGTAGATGTCTATGAGCTCCAGTAACCACTTAACACCAGGTGGGCTGTGAGCTCGTCCACTCATCTAAGTAATAAAAAATAAAATAAATAAATAAAAAGTCAACAACAACAACTATTGTCCCGGCTTACTAAAATAGTTTTTATGTTTTATATGCGGGGGACCGAATTGTGTCGGATACCACGGATCCGGTCTCGGTGATTTTAGGCCTCTCAAGCACCGGTCACCGTCAAGCCATAGACACAGCCCACTGAGTTTCTCGCCGGATCTACTCAGTAGGTCGCGATTCCGTTCCGAAATAGACAGGGTTTCGGTACATAATACACTCTACCACAATTTGGGAAATACATACTTAGTTTATAGCTACAGATAAAAAAAGTACCGTCTTAGAGGTGTATAGGGATTTCGAAAGTTCCAAAAGTGAGTTTTACACGGACTTGTAAAGGATGTTGATAAAAAAATTCTGGGCCCACCGATACTGTGTCTTTTCTCTCACCCAGAGGCGAAAAATACCAGGAATTCGTTCGACTACGTTACAAAGAATTTGTGAAATCCTATTATAGTAAACCTAACAGAACATACCTCGGATACAAAGCGTCTACCTTACTCTACAAAGAGAACGAACGTAAGTGCAAATTTGTTAGTCGCTAGAATGAATACAATACACTTTTAGGATGGTTGTTGTTGAGATTATTTTATATATTAGTCTGTTTACTATATCTTTATGATAATATTCATTTAAATACCAAAACGAATAAAAACATATATTAAGATAAGTTTTAAAGAAGATAAAAACATAGATTAAAATGGAGAATCAAAATGACTAGCACAAATTTAAAAAAATATAGAAATTAAGTTAAGATAAGAATATTTAAATTAAATTTGCGAAGAGAAAATATGTTAAAGTGTATTCCGTGACAGAATTCAGCTCTGACTGTTAGCGCTTATTAAATGTTCAATATATTATGTATTCTTAATTACGTAGGTTACCGTAGTGGTCGAGCGAGATGCGTTTTGCAAGTTAGTTTTGCACTTTTGTTTCTCTCGTTACATAAAAAATAACAAACTATAAAAATATTCATCATCATTCTCCTGCCCTTCACCTAGTCACTTTGGGGTCGATGCAATAAGTTTTCTCCTTCCATACTACTCTATCATATATTATCATTTCTTCGCTCACTCCTCTCTTACACATATCGTCTTTCACGCAATTCATCCATTTCTTCTTAGGTCTACCTCTTCCTCCATAGCCTTCCACATTCATAGTTAACACTCTCTTACCAACCTCATTTTCATTTCGTCTCATCACATGTCCATACCATCCCATACGCGCACTTCTCAACTTCTCTGTCACAGGTGCCACTTTCGGACCTCCTCTAACATATCCATTCCGTATTCTATCCATTCTCGTGACTCCACACATCCATGGTAACATTTGTATCTCTGCTGCATTCAATCGCCTTTCATCAGCCATTCCGTTATCTGTCAAGCCGTTATCTGTCAAACATTCCGTCATCACTTTTTTTTTGGTAGGTTTACTAATCCCTAGTCAATTAACATATTAGTCATAGATGGACAATGACAATAAACCTGCATTATTTCATGCGTCATAATACATTAGTTATACGTGCCTCATTCCACACTAGCACGGAAACTTCCTTCAACTTTCTCTTGCCTCTTCTAAATTATACATGGCGGAATTTTTGTTTTCAATTCAACATTGTATTCTAAGAATATTGGGTTTTTGATACGCTGAATTAGCTTCTTTATCTTTTATCGTAAGAAAATTAGTTTTCCTGCTCTAGCGGCTTCTAATATCGGGCTTCTAATACACTCATTTGAATACGCATTTTATTTATTTTAAAGTTTTTGAACACACCAGTTGTTTAGTTTGTTTGACAATCGTCTTCTTTTGCGAGACCATTATCGCTAACCTAGTGCTTGAAATTAAATAAAATAGTTTTCTTATTTACAGAAGATTCTGAATCAGAAGATACTCTCCGATTTTTTTTTTTAAATAAAGCACGTATCTTCACTATTAATTAAATGAAACGGACCTAAATAATAACTGCCAGACAGACAGAAAGAACTTGTTGCGGTTAAAAAAAAATGAATTTCATGCACCTAACGCATGTTGAAACGCGCCACGTACATGTATTAATCAAGAGTCTTTCCCGACCGACAACTTTCTAATTTTATCATCAGTTTCTCCCGTCTCAAACTCGCACAATGTTACGAAATTAATTGGGAAATACAACAAAAAATATTTATACGCATTTACATGCGATCGATTCGATGCAATCTTAACGAATATTTTTCGAAAATTTTATAGCACTTTAAATCAAATGTTAGGATATTTGTTTTAGGATAATGTTGCATTGAGGATATTAACAAAAAATCCATTACTAATGTTTAGTTTATCGCTATAGTCGGGAGAAAATCGTCATCCCTTAAATAAATTATGCAGTTAAGGGACCTACCTATAGATAGCATTTAGTGATACTGATACTGATAAGATTACTGGTGGTAGGACCTCTTTTGAGACCGCACGGGTTCACCACCACCCCGCGTACTTCTGCCGTGAAGCAGTAATGCGTTTCGGTTTGAAGGGTGGGGTAGCCGTTGTAACTCTACTGAAATCCTAAATCTTATATCTCAAGATGGATGGCGCATTTACTTTGTAGATGTCTATGGGCTCCAGTAACCACTTAACACCAGGTGGGCTGTAAGCTCGTATCCAGGTACCCATCTAAGCAACAATAAAAAAATTAAAAACAAATAACACATGAGCTTGTTGCTAACATTTATTGTAATATGTAACGAATGTACAATTTTCAAAATGGAACGGATGACTGCTTCGGGGTAGAAATAGGCAGAACGGTGGTACACACCCATGCGGGAATACCACACCACACGTAAATTATCTAGGCTTTTCTGGTTTTTTCATCTAATTAAGTCTAACTACCTAACTAACCTCCACATGAACGAACGAAGCAAAAATCATCATTAGGAAGTGAATACCCGTGATATTCGATAAATCCGTATATGCCGTCATTCAATTCGCTGATAAATTAGCAGTGTTTTCTGGGTGGGAGAGAAAATAAAATACTGCGCCTGGACAAGTCCGCGTTAAAAACTTATGAGAACAGAAGAAAAGGGAGCCGAGGGATACAGCAGTTAGTAAGATTATGACCCTGCGTAGAACCAGAGTAGAGTTCTATTTTCATAACTTATCTATACTTCTATACTAATATTATAAAGAGGAAAGATTTGTTTGTTTGTTTGTATTGAATAGGCTCCGAAACTACTCAACCGATTTGAAAAATTCTTTCACTGTTTGGAAGCTACACTATTCCCGAGTGACATAGGTTATAAGCTTTTTTGAAAAAAAATAGGGATCCTTACTAAAACTCGAATAATGTAACCTGAGGTGTAAAAAAATTACCTAAAATATTCTTTACATCGCGTGCCCTGCGAAAACTATTGTAGACAGAATAAAATAATGTACTACGACTTTGTAGAACACATTATTTACAAAAAGTGTCGGGACAACATATGTCTAACCATTATAGTTATGCCGCAATAAGTATTCCTTTATTTAAAAAAATAAAACGACAAATATCGTTGAAATTTTTGTTAAAGACCCAAGCGAATCCGGAGCGGGCGGCTAATCTATATATAATAGAACATTAGGAGTACAGTTTAAAAATCAAAAGGCATTTCTGTTTTCATTTTATCTGTTTTGGAATAACCTGGAGCACGAAAAATTCACACAGCTTAATGCTAATTAGATATATTAAACTTATGCTAATTTATTCGAAAACCCTCCGTGTCACTACACACTTTAAGTATTTTTTCCAGACTGACTTACAGCACCTGGCGAGATGGCGCGGGATTTAGTACGTTCAATTAGGCAAAAGCGGGACGGCAACAACTAGTTACATTCACAAACCAAGTGACATGTATTTTTGGACGACATATATTTGGAAATACAGAATACTGTAGTAAAAATATATAAAATGAAACAAAAGAAGTTTTTTACATTTTACGTCAATCTAAACATTAATCACATGACGTCATGTTGTCAGCTTGTCGTTTATTGTAGCCCCAAATGACGTCACATGTTTGCGTGGGCATTTGGTTAAAAAAATATGTTCGTATGCCTATTTCATTTGTATTTTCCTTAACATAACAAGGTAATCAGAATAACACAAAGGCCTGTTTTCATTTAATTATATAGTGTTTTACTTAACTTTATAAATAATAACAGTAATAACCCAGTATTTTCTTTGGTCTCAGCGAATTGTAGGCACAATTATAAGTTACTTTTACGGTTCAATCTAGTATTTTTCGCTGTCTCTGTGTTGTTTCCAACATTTCGAATATTAGTTTCCGTGGTTCATGGACGACCGGACACGTGTTTATTGTTCGTCGACGTATTTTGATTTTTGTGCAACTACCGTCTTATTTTAAGGGATTGTATTATTTATCGTGATATAAAATTATTTATAAATTAAATTAAACGGTTAAAGTCTATAATATTGTAACATAAGCCTGGAAGGCCGGCTATCCTCGACCCACGCTGGTTCTGGGTCCAGCGAGGTATTCCGTAAGATAGCTCACTCTAACCGGCGCCATCTAGGCGGGCTTCGGACAGCCTGCCGACCGAGAGGGCTGGTGGTCGTGGCGCCGACGACCGCCGGTCCGGCGTCCCGAGGGGGAGGGTGATGGGAGAGATGTGCTCCGCACTAAACGCTTCACTCTGCCCCCTTGCCTTTTCATGAGTTCTGTCTCATGCGAGGCTCGGACGTGGGTTGTTGAGCGACAGGAGGTTTTAGTCGGTTCGACTCCGACATACCCCGCCCTCCATCCCCAGTGGAGGGCGGAAGTCCGGCTATGTCCTCCTGACCAAAACAAAAAAAAAAGCCTGAATTATTATTAGAACCAAAATGATTTCCACGATGACACTATATTTCACAAAATTGCAAAATTACGAAACCTCCCACCGTAATAACAATCATTTGGTTCAATGTAATGATATTCTGCCGGTGGTTACCTGACTTAGGTATGCAAACGAGGACGTCGGCATGTGGCGGACAACACAGGAAGCTCGTGCAATGCCCGGCCAGTTCCAACTGACGACGCCGCAACAACCAATTATTAAAATACGCACTTTTACTTTTGAAGTGTTCGTTTTTTAATCTGCCGTTTGTGAATAGGTAGATTAGTGAATAGGTATGGGCGAACTTACCGACTTGGAAATAAAGGGATTTTAGATTTCACGTTTTTTTTTCTTTTTTTTATTACTTAAATGGGTGGACGAGCTCACAGCCTACCTGTTGTTAAGTGATTACTGGAGCCCATAGATATTTACAACATAAATGCGCCACCCATCTTGAGATATAAGTTCTAAGGTCTCAGTATAGTTACAACGGCTGCCCCACCCTTCAAACCGAAACGCATTACTGTTTTACGGCAGAAATAGGCAGGGTGGTGGTACCTACCCGCGCGGACTCACAAGAGGTCCTACCACCAGTAATTACGCAAATTATAATTTTGCGGGTTTGATTTTTATTACACGATGTTATTCCTTCACCGTGGAAGTCAATCGTGAACATTTGTTAAGTACGTATTTCACTAGAAAAATTGGTACCCGCCTGCGGGATTCGAACACCGTTGCATCGCTAGATACGAATGCACTGGACGCCTTATCCTTTAGGCCACGACGACTTCAAAATAAATAGATACCAAAAACACGATTCGATCAATCGTTCGTACGATTTCCGAAGTTTCAACAAGCCATTAACGGAATGCGGTCGGCTGTGACTACCAAGACTGCGGTGTTCTGTCCTTATTTGAAAATTATTAATTAAAATAATATATACAGGTGGGGGAGGAAAGTCCTCGAATGGAGGCCACTGATGGGTACCAGGAGCGTGGGGCGTCCTCCAACCCGGTGGACCGACAACTTAGTGCGCACGGCGGGAAGTAGCTGGATGCAGAAGGCGGAGGACCGCATTCTGTGGAAGGCATTGGGGAAGGCCTATGTCCAGCAGTGGGCAGATAAAGGCTGATGATGATAATCATACAGGTTACTTAATAGTTACATTAGGAGCTTATTAAAGTAATCAACTGCCGTGTTTATTTATCAACCGGTAGATACTAAATATTGGCGTTCAGTTTTTCCAATTTCACCTTGACTTAACTAGAGGAATTCTAAGCTACTATTCATGTCTTGGTGGTTCCCTGCAATGCAATTCTTTGACCTTATGAGCTTTACGCATCCGGCAAACATTGTGTGATGAAGATTTGTTTGCTCTTTGACTGGGCGTTTATCTATACTAATATTATAAAGAGAAAAGATTTGTTTGTTTGTTTGTATTGAATAGGCTCCGAAACTACTGAACCGATTTAAACATTTCTTTCACTGTTGGAAAGCTACACTATCCCCAGGTGACATAGGCTATATTTATATATTTTTTTTAAAAATTAGGGATCCTTGCTGAAACTCCAATAATGTAACCCAATGTGTAAAAAAATTACCTAAAATTCTTTACATCGCGTGCGCTACTTCCTAAGCGAAGCCGGGGCGGGCTGCTAGTTATCTATATGCATAAGTATATTTTTAAACGTATCTATGTATGTTTGTCAGTCTCTGGTACCCATATTTATTTACCGGAAATTGCAACGATATCGAAATTCCCTACAAAGCATGGGTTTTACGCAATTAAGACAGACCATTCATGAAGTGTTGTGTTTGTGGGTTTTTATTTATTGTAATTAAAACAGCAGTGAACGTAATTCGGACTAAACGAATTTATGTAAGAGGGAACCATCCAAAATTCCCGTGTTCATTATATTTCGTCGCACTACCGCCGCGGAGTTGCGACACGCTCTCGCATACCCGCCATGCATTTCCGAAGCGCAGCCGGCAATGTCATTGACCTTGTCGGACTAACACGCTTACTGAACTGATACGACGTCACATGTCATTTTAATAAATCAAATAAATGCTTGTTCTCGCTGTATCTCGTATTACAATGCAAGACATTGCGCAAGTATTTTCTTTTAATTACGTTTAAGTTTAATTTAAGTATGTTTTTGTGTTTTCAACACACCTAACATAGGTGTATATTAATACGTGAAGCAAAAATGTTGTATCCCTTTTTACGAAAATTGCGCGGACGGAGGAGTATGAAATTTTCCACACTTATAGAGAATATAGAGAAGAAGTGCACAATGCTAATTTTTTTTTTAAATAATGCATAAAATATACATTAATTAAATAAAAAAAACATTACACACACTAGATACCGTGGATTTGACGCACACACGCATGCATACTATTTATTGTCAAACTTTTGTTCTTGACATCTGTTGTCAAATTGAGAATAGATTAAATATTGTTTGTCTTTGTTAATATTTTTTATGTAGTCTTGGCGAAATTTGTGATTATAAAAGTATAAAATACAATCATAATAGTGTACAAACTTACAATTCCAATTAATTATAGTCGAATTTCGACTACTGCGGGACCTTTAGTACGGTATTATAATTCGAGGGGCAAAAGGCTATATGGTTTAAATTTGGTTGAGCGTAATTTCTTTAGACACTGTGAAGTAGATTACACTCTGCTGAAATCGAGGAGTTGCGAATTTGCTTGAAGCGTTTTATTCATTTTTCGCGTAGGTCTCTTTGTCTGGGTGGCTATCATCTATTTATGTATTTTATTTATTTATTGCTTATGTGCATGGTGGAGCTCACAGCCCACCTGGTGTTAAGTGGTTACTGGAGCCCATAGACATCTACAACGTAAATGCGCCATCCGCCTTGAGATATAAGTTCTAAGGGTCTCAGTATAGTTACAACGGCTGCCCCACCCTTCAAACAGAAACGCATTACTGCTTCACGGCAGAAATAGGCAGGGTAGTGGTACCTACCCGCGGGGACTCACAAGAGGTCCTGCCACCAGTAATATATTTAAACGTATATAATAAGTATGTATGACAGTATCTAATATCCATAACACAGGGAATTCTAATTTGGGATCGGATGACCGTGCGTAATCCGTTCCCAGTTAGTTAGTTAATTACGAGCTCGTAAATAAATAATATTATAGACGTTTTGATTATAAATATAGTTAGACATTTGAACGTTCTCTATAAGACACTAAATCTATTCATAACGCAATATTATTGTACCAAATTGGTTCTGAATTGGTCAAATGTGTCATCAATTTAGGCCAAGGAGCAGTGAGAGGATATTCAATGACACTTTATATCATGACAGATGACAGACAGCGGCCCTGACGTCGTGTCGGTTGACGTGACGTCGCTTTTTTTTCTTTCTTTCTTATAGAATCATCTAGTACAAGTTATTTTGCAACTTGATACACGTATTGTTATGTAATTGATACTATAATGTGATTAATAATATAATAACCTAACCCATAGACACAGACCACTGAATTTCTCGCCGGATCTTCTCAGTGGGTCGCGATACAGATCCGGCGGTAGATTCTGCGAAGCTCTGCTCTCGCTAGAACTAGTGTTACCAAATTCTTTAAGTTTGAGCTCACCTACCTGTCCGCGAGAAGCTGGAACAGCCTTAGATTACCAGCAAATAAGTAGGGAAAAAACAAAAAAGATACAATAACTAATACATGAGCAATATTTGTACTGGAATATAGTCAGTCTTTTGTTTTCAAATCTGACAACACCAATTAATCATTATGAATCGAAAACATACCGTCATCGGACTCAATACTCTTCTTTGTCATATGCGATCATTACACACTGGCAACGCCAAAGCGATTCTTCAGCAATGCCGATTTTCCCACAAACAACAAATTCTCAATTCCAGATTTACCAACGAAAAGTAATTTACATTGTTGTTGTTGATAAATTTAATCAATAAGATATGGCGGTGATAACTATCGATACATTTTTACGTTGCTAATTTGATAAGCTCGTATATTAAGGTAGTTGCCGTGCGAGTGTAGATAGATAAGTAGGATTGGTAAGAATGGAACGTATAAAAAGAGTATGGAACGGAGCGTTAAGATGTGGAGTGAGAGAAAACGGTAAGAAAAGGAAAAGAGAATGACAGACAAATTGACAGAGAAAAGGAAGATGGCGAAGACGATTGAATGAGAAAGACGTAAAAAAGATGTCAGATAATTTTTAATTATTATAATACAGAAGATTTGAGAGAGAACAATAAAAGTTCTAAAAAAAAAGAGTCTTAGTCTTATTCTAGTCTAGTCTAGTCTAGAGTCTACACTGGTTTTATTTCATGTGTCACGGTCCCAATTCTACAGACATTTAAATTCGTTTAATCTATTTCAAGATATATTTATTGTCTATACGCTCTTAAAGCGTTCATCGGACTTTGAAACTCACAATGGATGCTAGAACTTCAAAGATGTTTCTGTCATAGTACCTACCACGATACGTGTCGCCTGTAGTTTAGTTAATATACGAGTGTGTTCTATTCACTTAGTAATGGTCGCAGTGGAGCGTTGCATGGTTTCACTACTTTAAAATTTGTTGTCTATTGATCAGTAAATGCGGGTGCGTGGCCTAGCTTTTTCAATCCAGTTCCTACTACATCCTACTTACCAATGCTGATACTGAAATCACTAACAATAACTTTTTGTTTTATCGTAAGCAAGATTAGAGCGAAGTTATAAAATCGTTGTATCTCTCATCTGTCCTTCGTGAAGTCAGTGTAAGTGATCTTCAAAGATACCGTTATATACAAACACTAGCAAGCTAATAAAAGCATTTTCAGATGTATGTTTGTCCTCTATGCGGTCCTAAGCGATCCTGATAGAAGTTGTTGTCGCCATTCCAACGCTCCTATCATAGTATTACTATTAAGCGCCAACAGGCGCGCGCGTTTTGTTTCATAAATCAATGAGTTTTATTAAATCAGCGACGCTCTCGACAGCACAGTGTGACCGTGTTTTAGCAATACGCAATTCGATATTTTCGCGAACCTAAATAACTACGGACTTAGCTTCGAACGAGCAACAAGAGCGCAGAGTTAATAAAATATAGAAAGTCCGGATGCGAATTTAATTATAATAAAAAAAACATTAATCTGAAACTGCATTTTGTAAACGTCGGTTTTCATTTAATTAAAACGAATGACAATAAAGCACTTGAGATGAATGTACCGAGGTCGTCCGGGCGGTCGTTGCGACCTTCGTAGAATCAAGACTGAAGGTCACCTCTGACGATCACACAGAAGGATACGGACTTTAAGTTTTTATTTCACGTTTTTTTTGTTTTTTCTTTTTACCTTTACTTCTCTATTTTAAGTCTGGTGTACCGCGAGTTATGTCTCCTCGTTTTGAACTTCGAATTGTTACAAAACGCTAATTGATTGCTTCAGCAGTTTTGCAGTCGGGATTCGGTTCCTAGTTGAAGTGATATTTGTTTGCATTAGCAGTGTCAATCTAGTTAAGGGTTGTCCAGACAACGGCCCGTGGCTTGTTTTAATCGGAACATGGTTTTGGATGTAAATAGTTTGGATAATAGAACTCTTTGTTAAAACATATAATTAATATTTCGTATAATTTTTCATTATTCTTGTAACATTCCATTCACATGACATCATTTTAAAGTAAAGCTATCTTTTATTATTATTAGGGGAATTCCCGGAAAGTGTTTAGTGAAAATTTTGTTTGTTGGTTGGTTGTAGCTTTTGTAGTAAATTTAATTAGCCCGTAAACATATTATGTAGCTTGGACAACCCTGATCTGAGTGTTGCTTCGTGTATGACAGGTGCGTTTACTAGATTCATTGCAAGAAGAAAATCTTAATTTAGAGTACTAGTTACCTATTCATACAAGGACCGAATTTCAGCGAAACTCAACTGTTAGATTATTTTTTCATTATATCAATATTATTAATTGATAAAACACAAAAAACAAACAAAAAAAACAAAATCTTTTTGATAGACCGTGAACTAAATTGAACTTATGCTTTGCTTTGCTTGATTTGACTTTGATCCTATCGCTAGCCCACAGGCATAACCCACTGAGTTTCTCGCCGGATCTTCTCAGTGAGTCGCGATTCCGATCCGGTGGTAGATTCAGCGAAGCACTGCTCTTGCTGGGGCCAGTGTTAGATTATACTGGCAGATAACTGGAATACCATCTTAGGCTACCAGCGAATCGGTAAGGAAAAAAGACCCGGTCGCTACCATACCCAGGATCGCCAGGCTAAGATTTTCTGAAAATTTTATCGTAACCTGTCAAGCCGTTTTGGAGCCTATAGAGAATATACACACCTACATTGTCAATTATTTATATAGCACGTACTGATTCACATAAAATCATTTCGTTACGCACAAGGTTTTCCTCCGTAACATGACATTAACACCTGACCCTGAATTAATTCATCTCCGCGTGTTACGCAATCAAATTTTTATTCTCTATTTATATTTATATCTTGAATTTTATTGAGTTATCAATGTGATTTTTTTAAGATCCACAGTATTTGTAGCTTGATTAATAATAGGAATAGAATGTACCTTATCTGATTATGTAAGATCGAAGACTGTTACTGCTTCCCTAACCTCTGTGGTAGTACTAGTAATAATATCCGCATCAGTAAGTATCTAATCCCATAGTTCCCTTAGACTCATTAAACATATTACACGAATTTCCCTCGGAACTTCCATCTTCTGAACATTTGAATATATTTTAGCAATTAGCCCAGACTGGTTAGTAGTAGTAATGAGAAAATTTGGATGAAAATGAAGACCTAGTGAAACCAGTGGTCGAAACATTTGAGAGTGGACTGGAGTGCCCAGGGCAAAGCAGTCATTCGCGGAGGGTCACAAACCAACGAAGCTGTGGCTATGGAGAGGCGTTGCAATGCGGAAGAGAGATATATACAACGGATTTTTCTGCAATATAATTGATACTCATTCCATTTAGTCTGCTATGAAAGGTCGAGCACACTTCACTTGACGTGGTGAATAACTATTTGGTGACCTTGAGAATCAGTGCTCGATAGAAAGGACCATATTTGCGGAGTCTTACCGTGAGATCTATCATAAGACCCAGGACACAATTCGTGCGTTGCAAAAATAATATCTGAGAACCGATTATGGTTAAGCGAGACTGCTGAATGCCGTGGCGATGAGCTGTGTTCCGGTAGAATGACAAGCAGGAGATGAGGCATAACGGAATCATCTCAAGCAATTCCTCAGAGCACATCCTAATCAATGTGGCAATCCAGGGAACTTGAAACTTGCGTTTAATATACGGGCGAATGCGTTCCGAAATGATGATAAATTTACTTTTTTATGGATACTGTAAGTACCTAAGAGCTTGTTAGCATCTACTGGACGACGAGGAAGTAAACCAAAACTGACAACTGCTTGCAAGACCTAATGACTATTGGATAAATATGGGAGACTACTGCGATCAATGAAATTCGGGAAAATAAACGACCGAACTTTATTACACAACCAATGTTGGATCTAACATTAAGAACATGTTCAACTAGAAACTAAGAATAGTCCTGTAACTAGTAATCGGGTTGGTATGTTAGGAAGTGTAGCCATGTGCGCTCTGTCAGCTGTCTTTGTGGACACGCATTGATGTTCCCAGACTACACGTATGCGGTCCTGCGAATGATGTCCACGTCCTCAACTCAACCCTGTCTATATACGAAACGGAACTTCGCTTGTAATATACCGATGATAAACATTCATTACAAAAACAAAGAAAACATAGGATCTGCAGATAGCAATAACCACGTTATCTGTGTACTTGTGTGTGTACACGTGCAAACAACTGTATTAATGGCAGACTGTCACCAGCGCTGATAGCGAAACACGTCGCGGTGGCCATGCCGGGCCACGCTGTCACATGACTCAGCGCGTCTCAAGCGACCGCAATATACGAAAGCCATAACCAAAAAGTTCCAATACCTCGTAACGATGTCAATCAGCACTTCCCCCGAAGGAGTAGACCACACCATAATACACTAGGACACGAACACTACACTCAGTTACACCTGTGATGTGTACACCATCTCACAAACGGATAAGGACCTCGATACACTGCTTCCCGAATGATAACGCGGCTAAACAAAAAAAAAACCGGGGGTCCTAAGAAGGTCGAATCTGGTTTTTTTTTTGTGGAGAGCTGGCAACGTCGCCCGCCGGACGCGCGTTCGTTTCGCGCGTCGCTCATTGGCCGAGTGTGCTGGCGGCCATCACTGCACGCAGGCCGGTCACCCAATGAAGCCGCGTCCCGCACGCCCCGCCCACATCCTCTCCGCTTGTTGAATGAATTTTACGGCAGTCGTGTACCAGATGTCGAGCCGTTAATACGCGCTCATGCAACAAACATATATGCACGATCGATGTAATTTACGGACGTGACCGAAGTGTCCAGTGCATCTTCGAAAATTTTCAACACGATGAAGTTATTATTCATCGCAGTAAGCAAAAAATATATATATGAAAGTGCCCCTTTTAAATTTTAGTGTTGATACCGCTGTTGCAAAAGCACAATGTAATAGAATGAAGTTTATATTTAAGTCCAGATCTTGATTTATATTATGAAGATAAATTAAAGTCAGTCTTGATTTATTTTCGAGTTCAGAGAATTTAACCACATCGCTGATATTTACCTGAAACAATGAAATATTATCATTAGTCATCAATATTTTAAGTACATACAACATAATCAAATAATTTTAGAAAATTATAAACCAGTGACGCTTTAAAACAATGGAAAATATTTAAAATTCTTCCCACAGACTGTTTCAAAGATATAATTACTCAAAAAAAAAGTGTTTATTTGACACAATAATCATTTTTTACGCTGTTGGCACGGCATGCGACCTCGTGGGTCGCCTTCGATATTTATTTTACAACGGCTACAATGTGCAGCAGCAGAGCTAAGAAATATAATATCGTCGTGACAGTGAAAAGTAGAAAACGGTTACGTAAGCTTTTTTTACGCAGTCACGAAAAAAACGAGTTTAGGAAACGACTTGGTGACTTTATAAAGTTTTTTATTTTATCTGTAGCGTCCGATTTCGTAACTGAGCGTATGGCTACACTGTTTGTTTTTTTTTTTTTTGCATTCTTTAGCCATCTTTGTTCATATATGTTTAGCAATTTTGTTTATAGCCTGATAAGGCCATGTTCTTCTAATGTCAAGACACTAAAAAAACACAATCCAAATAATTATACATTTTCCTTGTTTGTGTGTAGATTAAATTTTTCGTGTACCTACGTACTAGAGATACGAATTACAATACAGAAGGTTTCAAGGTTAATAAAATTCAATTCAATTTTAAATACTTACGAAAATGTCAAGGGCATTTTGATGAATTTTACAACAAGTTATAACATCAATGAAGGAATAATAAATAATATGTTAAGACATAATAATCGATTTTTTTATATGTGCAACTATTAGTGGGTATGACTTATCGAAAACCGACAAAGGGTAATATCGCACTAGTTATTACATTAAAGAAATTTGGCATACTAATTATTAACCAAAACTGTGATACTATTAAAAACTTGCGCCCCAAGTCTCGAACTGTCTATGAGACGCACTAGCTCGTCTCTCCATAGACAGACACCAAAACAAAGTTAATTACGGACTGTATTCTTTATCTACACACGGCCACATCAATCACAAGACTCGAGACAGCCAAATCAAGTTGATTGCTTACACGGTCTATTATTACTGCGTGTGGGTAGATATATTATGTAGGTGTGTAGTTAGTAAGGTACGCGGACGCAGCGACTTCTGCGAGTGTACAGTCGTGAACGGAAAGCCTATAACTGACTATGCGAGTTACCTATCTACATATTAATACGTGAAGCAAAAACTTCGTATCCCTTTTTAAGAAAACTGCGCGGACGGAGGAGTATGAAATTTTCCACACTTATAGAGAATATAGAGAAGAAGTGCACAATGCTAATATTTTTTTTAATAATAACATAAAAGATACATTAAATCAATAAAGAAAACATTACACACACTACCGTGTATTTGACACACACACATATACTCTTTGTTATTGTCAAACTTTTGTTATTGCTTAAAGTCTGTAGTGAAATTGAGAATAGGTTAGTATTGTTTATTTTTAATATTACGAGTATTTGTCTATAGTGTAGTCTTGGCGAAATCTGTAACAATAGGACCATAATAATTTTGAAACTTATAATTTCAATTAATTATAGTCGAATTTCGACTACTACGGGACCACTAGTTAGATATAAATTCATTACATTAACACGTCTCATCTTCAAAAATCGAATAATCTGATTTGTTTTACGTTTAGAAACGACTAGCCGTACTCGCCGGCTTCGCTGGGCATTTAAAATTAACATTATTATTTATTGTTATTATTATTAGGGAGTCCAACACTCATATAAACATTAGCCTATCCATTAAGTACATGTATTTTCTACACGGATACCAAGTTTCAAGTCAATCGGATGCACGGTTCAGTAGTTATAACGGCACATCCCTAAAAACCACTGTAGATTTATATATTAGTATATCTATACTTCTATAGTTTTCTCTCACTCACATCTTAACGCTCCATTCCACACTATTTTCATACATTCCGTTCTTACCAATCCTATAATGTTATTAACATTACAAGATATCGATTTATGGAAAGCGATCAGTTTTAATCATTTCTTCTATTAACCATATCAAGTAGCATTCCATAGTTATGGAAATGATTACGTAATCAACGCAAAATCCAACAGAAACAAAATTATAAATAAATATACGAACATCTCCAGTTTCTAGATGAAATTTCGGTCTAGATATTTTGGCAGAGACGCAAAGCCTTCAAAAGTTAATGTAAGCGAACGACGACTGGCAAATACATCGAGTCAGAGCCAGGAGAGATAAAATCTAAATCCCCGGTCTGCTAAGACTTGAATCTGGGTTGAATGTCGGCCGGATTGTTATTCGAAATATATTTAGATATAACAGATATCCAAAAACTTCTTCATTCTTCCTCACAAATCCATCTAAATATAATACGTGAAGCAAAAACTTTGTATCCCTTTTTACGAAAATTGTGCGGACGGAGGAGTATGAAATTTTCTACACTTATAGAGAATACAGAGAAGAAGTGCACAATGCTAATATTTTTTTTAAATAATGCATAAAAGATACATTAAATCAATAAAGAAAACATTACACACACTACATACCATGTATTTGACGCACACACGCATGCATACTATTTATTGTCAAACTTTTGTTCTTGACGTCTGTTGTCAAATTGAGAATAGATTAAATATTGTTTGTCTTTGTCAATATTTTTTATAGTGTAGTCTTGGCGAAATTTGTGATTATAGAAGTATAAAATAGAATCATAATAGTGTACAAACATACAATTCCAATTATTTATAGTCGAATTTCGACTACTGCGGGACCTCTAAGTCCATCTAAATACACGTAGTCGGATGAGCTACAATTTTACGACTATCATTTCTCGTTAGACTTTTTTTAGTAATCACAGGAAATCAATAAGGATTTCTGAGGACTGATTAAAACAAGAATATGATAACTTTCCCGAGTAATCTGACGTGAAATATTCATGACAAGCCATACTTGACCTAGTTTGGTGACTATTAGTGTATTTTTGTGGATGGCTGATGTAATTTTCAATTTGTTCTGTTCATTCTTAAGGAAATATACGTGACTAATGTTTGAGGACGTTGATAAAATAAATATTATTATTAGTATTTAGCGTAAAGACGTTTTTCGATTTAATTGTTTATTTGAGATAACATTGCAAGCATTGACACTTAACAACGACAGATAGTGGAGTGTTCAGTATGACAAGAAAAAGTATTGCTACTGTCTTAGTGACAGAGGTTTTGACTTTATTATACAGTTCTTTTCGTGATAGACTTCGGACTCAACGTTAGTCAGTCCGAATTATTTCCAATAAAAATCTCAATTTTTGGAGTGAATTTATTGAAAAACATTTGAAATTTTGACCAAAAACCTGACGCTAATACATAGTGAAGCCTTGCGCATAAAAGTTCCAAACGACAACGTCCTGGTCAGTGCGAACCCTGCATCCGAAAATAAATAAACCCTCGAGCCTCCGCCCTAAAATTACCAAACATTAATAACACCATCTTCCTATACTGGTACCCAAAATATTATACAGAGTTGTTACGGAAAGAAAAGGACAATACTATATTTGCCGGTTGCTATATCATCCTATATGTTCCACTAAATGAGCTCGATCAAGCCAACTACAGAATAAAGCAGGCGAGTTTTTCCTCCGTATTTTTCTGGTTCTAAATCAGATAGTATCATCATATCGCTCATGTCTTCGGGCGATACATGATCATTTCCTTCGGATATTCTTCATAAACCAGTTTTATCTGGCATCTAGTTTTATCTAACTGGAAAGTATCACAGAACGCTTTGTGTACGGGTTAGCGTTTTATTTTTTATCGGTACAGTAAATTTAAGGTCACATTTCTCCCCACGAAATTTTCCGAATTCTACACCGTTCATTGTGGAATTTAATAGTTAAAGGTCACGAAAGAAATGACCTTTACAGTTAGTTGAGGTCATTATATCAACATTTACTTTTTCTTAATCATGAACGGTAGGTTGTTTTAATAAGAGACAATTGTCTAAATATGTTTATATCATAATATGGAATATTCGTAACTGGAGCAGTCACATGAAACCGATATCGTCATTCTTTTTTCTTTTTTTTTATTACTTAGATGGATGGACGAGCTCACAGCCCACCTGATGTTAAGCGGTTACTGGAGCCCATAGACATCTACAACGTAAATGCGCCACCCGCCTCGAGATATAAGTTCTAAGGTCTCAGTATAGTTACAACGGCTACCCCACCCTTCGAACCGAAACGCATTACTGCTTTACGGCGGAAATAGGCGGGGTGGTGGTACCTACCCGTGCGGACTCCCAAGAGATTCTACCACCAGTTCTTCACTAAGACAGATAAAAGATGCGTTAGAACTAGAAGCGTCCATTAACACGAGTGAGGCAGACTCCCCTTTATAGTTACTAACTGTTTGAAGGACCGTCAACTGTGTTATTTATTTAAAAAAATTATAAAAACAGCGAGTAGTCATGATCAGACTTGGGAAATGAATATTGTGCTTTTTTACCTACCTATGTTGATAGCCTTGAGAGGCTATATCAGCTTCTCTTTGTCGTGTAGGTGAGCTTACAGGGCTCAAACCGGGTGTGGTGCTAATGCTGACCCTAGCAAGAGCCGTGCTTCGCAGAATCTACCACCGAATCGGAAACGCGACCCACTGAGAAGATCCGGCGATTGTGTTTTACAGTTTTGCTACATAAGTATAAAACAAAAGGCCTAAGTATATTATCATCGACAGCATCAGAAATTACTACCCGTAGCAAGTTGCTCTCAATTGTTCCTAGATATTGTCGATGCTGAGGGCACAAATAACCAGCTACCTAAGGACTTTGTTGCGTTTGGAAGGTTAATACAGCAGTTTTACAATTGCTAATTCAAAATTATGCTATTAATCATTAAACTCTTAACACCGGGCGGTCTGCGTGAGTTCATTCAATCGGTTATGAATTATAAAAATAAAATACTAATATTTTTTTTTTTTATTGCTTAGATGGGTGGACGAGCTCACAGCCCACCTGGTGTTAAGTGGTTACTGGAGCCCATAGACATCCACAACGTAAATGCGCCACCCACCTTGAGATACAAGTTCTAAGGTCTCAAGTATAGTAACGACGGCTGCCCCACCCTTCAAACCGAAACGCATTACTGCTTCACGACAGAAATGGGCAAGGTGGTGGTACCTACCCGCGCGGACCCACAAGAGGTCCTACCACCAGTAAGGACACAATCGTATATTGCGTTAAGGTGTATGTATAATTTTATTACGTAATGCACATGTTGCTAAGTGGTTTCCCGAGCCCGTAGATATCACAAAGTTCATTCCGTCCCCCACATTGAGACATGAGGTTTAAATTGCAATTCTATTTTATCCATAAAAACTAACCCAGATTGCGTGACTGCTTGGCGAGAAATAGGCTAGTACGATTTATTAAATATATATTCTGTACTATAATATCGACGATTGAAAGGCAAACGTGACTAAGCGACAATAACTGCTTTGTACATAAATGATAGGCAATAACCGTATTCGATGCGCAAAAAATATATATTTCTAGGTCTATTAAAATCATTTCAATCCTACAGCTACTAGCTAGATTCTACTACAGCTAGATTCGTTAAAATAAATTTTGTTTTCAGGTATTTCAACTTTAAATTAGTCTACTGTAAAGTTCACGCATTGTCGCTTAGTCACGTTTGCCTTTCAAGCGTCGATATATAAAGCGTTACAAATAAAAATACATAAATATATCATAATATGCAAATTTAGACATCGAAGAAAATTACCCTCTATTTTTAGGCAACTGGTTAGTGATCATATTTTGTATGTAAATGTCACTAATGAATTAGCGTAACACCAAATCGCCAATTACTACACACTTAAAATAAATACTTACAGAAGCAAACCCAGAAATTTTCCGTCAAAATAACTTTTGAAATTCAAATGATTCGTGCGAAATTTAAATGGAAATAAACTTTGGAATACGCAACGAACATTTCTGGAGGGCTTCGCGAAACAACACGTTTTGTGGATTTAACGGTGGGATGGGATGGGGTGAGGGTGCGACGGTCGCGGGGCCGCGAGGGGTGGAGTCACCCCCGGGACCTTGGCCCCCCGGCGGAATCAGCTGTTCTTATCGCGCGCCTACTGTAATGCTTTATCTAATTTTAGTGCTCCCGCAAATACGCTGAGGGCTTTTTATCTCCGTGTTGCGCTTGTTTTAAAAATGTATGTTGTTTTTTAGCGCTATGTTTTTTTTTATTGCTTAGAAGGGTGGACGGGCTCACAGCCCATCTGGTGTTAAGTGGTTACTGGAGCCCATAGACATCTACAACGTAAATGCGCCATCTTAAGATATAAGTCGTAAGGTCTCAAGTATAGTTACAACGGCTGCCCCACTCTTCAAACCGAAAGGCATTACTGCTTCACGGCAGAAATAGGCAGGGTGGTGATACCCACCCGTGCGGACTCACAAGAGGTCCTACCACAGGTGTACTGCATTATATTGATAATGTATAATTGTGAGTTTACTGAACCGTGTTTAACCGGAGTTACAGAAATATATTATTTTTATAAGATATTAAATAAATTAGATGACTTGTTGGTCATATAAATCTTGATATTTACAAAGGTTCATACATCATGACGAATACGCTTGTGGAGTCTAGACTTTAAGGAAATCTTTAAAACGGTCGCATATAAATCTTACTACACTAGAATTTACATAAGAACATATTGCAATTTAAGAGGAGGAAAACGAAGATAAGCTATGTACATAGATGAGAGGAAATACATAACGAAAATGCTTAAATTTGTTCAAGGTTCGCTCAAGTATCAACACCGTTTTTAACCTGACACAAAAAAACGATTTAGTAGGTAATTTTCTATACCAAATAATTAACGTCTGAATAACCTTCAAATAACATTAAAAATGCTCATATTGTAAGTACAAAATACACAAATACCAGTGTATTTACCTCCATACTTATTACCTCCTCCAAATTATATAGTGTACACAAAAACATTACAAACGGAAAACTACAAGCCGTTATAAATATTATTTAATGGAAGACAACAGAAATACATGGATTTCGTCTCTGCATTTTCCTTATCAGAAGATAAAGTCGTAATGTACTCACGACCTTGTTCTGTTGACATTTAACTATTAAAAATACCGGTGTTTATTATCAAACGTTAATTTTAAGAAGAAAAAAAAAGGACAGAATAATTTTTACATAAATTATTTAATGTTACACTGAGAACCCGCGACCATAATTGTTGAATTCAAGTGTGCTATGACCTGTGCATCATTGTCTATCATAGAAATGTGAGATTGACTTAATTAGACTTCGTGTGGTGAATAGGTATTAAATAGGTAATGGTGGTAGGACCTCTTGTGAGTTCGCACCAGTAGGTATCACTACCCTGCCTATTTCTGCCGTGAAGCAGTAATGTGTTTCGGTTCGAAGGGTGGGGTAGCCGTTGTAACTATACTGAGAGCTTAGAACTTATATCTCAAGGTGTGTGGCGCATTTACGTTGTAGATGTCTATGGGCTCCAGTAACCACTTAACACCAGGTGGGGTGTGAGTTCGTTCATCCATGTAAGCAATAAAAAAAAGGTATCATCCCATAACACGATAGAAACGTTCCTATAAAGTACCGTGTAGTGCAAAACCGTGTTATATGAGATTAGAACCCAGTAAAAACAGGAGAGTATTTTTTCCGAATGAAACATCTCAACTATGCTTCTATATCTATGTATTTTTTTAACAATTATACACATAAAATAAGCAGTAAAATTTCGGTTCTTCCCATATATTTGTATGTTTATAGCGATAATGTAATTTTTCTAAATAATTTAAAACAAAAGTTTCGTTATCGTGTTGTAAAATACCGTGTTAAATGATTATCTGTATTATCAAAAGAGAGGAAATGCATTTCTTCGATAACGCTCCCTAATGAATTATAGTCAAATTTGGAGTCATTTAGGTAAATTAATAATCGTTACTGGGTACAGATGACGACTGATGTTTGAAAATGATGAAATTCTTAGATAATTTTTATGTTATGATCCTACAGACATGTTGGTCCGACAATACAGAGTAATATTACTTTTAAAACAGCTTCGATTTCTGACTTACTCTTCTTTAAAAAAATAACCATTTTAATGTTATTAAAATCGTTACCCTTTCTACATTTTTTTTTATTTTAAGATGACATTGAAAAAACATATAGACATGTTTACATAACACGAACCTAAAATTAATTGTATTATTAAGTTTTTTTTCTTAGACCTTTGCTTTTATCTATTAGCAAAAAGGCAATTATGATTATTATCTCATAATGACAATTCTGATAAATAGATGATTGTTGATAAAATACGTATTCGCGGCGTTGCCGCTCTGAACGCGGCGGTGCTGGCGACGTTGCCGCGCCTACGCTTCGCCATTTGCAATTCTAATGAAGCCAACAGTTATGGCACACACTCTCAAAATAAAAACAATGAATGCTATACAAATTATTATGGCGGAGACAGAAGGCGCGTTACTTTGACTATTTATAGTGAGTTGAGTCAGCAAAGTGCATGTTTTTTTTTACATTCTAATGTTTATTAATTGTTGGTGCATTATTGATTTGTGCTTACATCAGTTGAATTTTCTCTTAATTTTATTTAAGAATACGATAATTTATACAATGAGCGTATCGAGGGGAGAAAGGGTATTTGGTTTAAGCGACATTTTTGCTACTTTACAGGTGAGAGAGACATTTAAAGTTTAAAATGTTGGAAACAAAAATATCAGAACAAAAAAAGTTCTCCAGCTATTTTAATAGAATAAACTTAATTGAAGTTCAATTAAAAACATCGAATTATTGATGCTGATACCAAATAAGACGGACCTTTACTAACAAAGATGAATGTCGCATATTAATCAAAATGTCGTTTAAGCCAATATAGTTTAACCCTATAAGCCAAATAGCCATCACCCATCGATATGATATTGGAATTACATTAAAATACTATTATAGTTCGAGAGTGGATTAGATGGGTCGGACGTAGGACGTGTCTAGAGCCACTGCGGAGGCTGACTGCTGTTTGAAGCAGGTCATGGCTGAATCAGTGGCATCGGTCGATAAGGATATTCGTGTCGGTTATCGTGTCGCATTGCCTGACTGGTAATCTACATTCCTGAGGTATTTAAGCAGGAGGAGGAGAAGCGAAATTCCGCGATCGGATATGGAAACGAATGATTCACAAGTATGATGGGATGAGGTTCGTTTGTCGATGTCCAGAAGCAATAAAACAGGTCCTGCCTTCTTTAAAATAAAAATCAATCTCTATAACATACATTTTAATATGAGGCCGTCAGCGCAAAAGTGGCCTAACCCACAATTTTTCATATACGTGCTTATGTATTACATTATTTAAAACATAATAAATTTTGATGCAAAACCGGCCTATCCCTAGTTTCACCCAAAGATACAAAATGGCTTTGTAAGCATTGTGTTTGCGTATATTGTTTTTGCCTGCGAAGCAGTGTTTTTTTTTCCTTCTACCTATGCTGATAGCCTTGAGAGGCTATTTCAGCTTACCCTAGCGTGTGTAGCTCACGGGGCTCAAACCGGAGAGTTGCTAACACTGACCCTAGCAAGAGCAGTACTTTGCAGAATCTACCACCGGATCGGAAACGCGACCCACTGAGAAGATCCGGCGAGAAACTCAGTGGGCTGTGTCTGTGGGTTAATTCGCTCATCGAGCCCTTCGTCGCAAACGACGGGTTCGACGAGGACGGTGACCGGTGCTTGTAGTGCCTAAAAGCACCATTAATGGATCAGGAGGATCCGTGATGACGTGCTTTGGGCGACGTCGACGGTTTACCATTCGGCGAAGCAGTGTAAAAATAAATCCAAGCCTTATTTATCTCCATACTACTAACTATGGTACGCGTAAGCCAGTTTTGCGCTGACGGCCTCATATCTGATTCGGAAACCTCTAGAACACTCCATTCTTCAGTACGGAGCTGAATCATAAACACTGAAGAAATATTCCCAAAAGAAATCGAATCTGAGATGTTACTTTACTAGAGCATAGAGCAAAACTACGCTCTTTTACAAATAAATGGATACAGTACTGTAAGGCTTATGATTATTTATATTAATATGATTATATAGAGTGTAAGGTTTATGATTATTTATATGATTATATAGAGTCCTGTACATATTAAGAATTATTATTAAATATGAGGTTTATATTGCAAACCATTAAAATATTGTTAAGTTATAAATCCAACAGTTGACAAATGTCGTCAATAGATGTCACAGGCCAACAAAGTTACATCGCGGTAGCGTTGTGTGTAAAAATTAGTATAAGAAGTCCAAAGCAATTTTGAATGAATCAAGAACCAAACGCATCAATGTAAAATTAGCAGATTAAAGAAGAGTGTGAACAAGGTTAGCTTGTTTAATTTATATGTCTGACACTCAAAAGTAGACTTGCGCAAAACATCACTCCTCAATGTAATGTGATATGACATCACTTTTACAGACAGGTGATATTACTCGAAAACATTACACATCACTCTTAACATTACTCGGTGCGTTCAATAGATACTGTGACGACGAATACATTGTATCTATACACCCGAATCATTACCTAAGTGATGTGTATCAACACATCACTTAGGTAATGATTCGGGTGTGTCATTACAGTAGTGTATTACAATACAAAGTATGAACTTTGTATTGTAATACACTGTTATATTACTTGACAGAGATTGACTTACTTAATAATATAATAATTTTATTTTTTACTTAATATAATTTATTGTGGGATGAACGGATTTCATATGGCGACTTAGACTGCAAATTGAGCTCGACAATAATGTTAATATACGAGAGCAGTAGATGCATTGTTTCGGCGCGATATCCTCAAAGTGCATCCAAGGAGGACTGTACTTTCATTTAGACGCCGTTATTTCTTTCACTTATTAAACACGCATTAAAACAAATAATAAAACTATCTTCAAACAAGTGCTTAAGTAATTCAAATCAAACACAAAAATTAATATGAAATATTACTAAACAATTACGAGCGACTAGCGATTTTACAAAAGTTGCGAATAAAAAATGAAGTAAGTACTTGCGGGAAACTACCGGCTGGCCGCATGAAAAATATAAACACAAATACCTATATTAAAATTCAGACGTACCATAGGTATAAAAATGTACCTAGCGGCCGGGACATACGGTTCCAAATCACTAGGAATAATTCCGTGTCGCTTGCTCATTTATTTTGCGTCGATCGGTCTGTCTCGCTCGCTCGGTTCCGTTCGTGTATTAAGCAACATTACACGACAAAGAAAGAAACATGTTGGGTGATGGTGTGATGTTTGTTTCCTTCGCGTAATGTGTGATGTTGCATTACATCGTAGAGTAATATTACCCGAGTAATATCACTCGCATTACTTACACATGTCTACTCAAAAGGTCAGAAGCGGGATAAATAAGGCTCTAGAAGACTACCCTTACTACGCCCACGGCTCGGTAAAACGTAAGTTATTATTAATTATTTACATGTGATTCAGTATTATTAAATATTCTGGTGGTTGTGATTTTTTTTTATATTTATATGAATTTTCTTTGTCTCGCTGCACTGAGTCATTTTTTTTATCATTGCCTTGTAACCGATCAGTGCAATCGCACTGAACAATCGACCACGTAATGATCACATGTGCGTTGGGTTGAATTAACTATCAATGACGATTAAAGCTTTGACTTAATATAAGTAATTAAACTTAAAACAACAAATTCATTCTACCCACCTACCGTTTTATTTACATGAGAGTTTTATAGGTTCTATTAGAATCTAACGACACTCGTTATTGCATTGATTTAAATGTTTACATAAATGTAAGAGTGCGTCAGGTCTTTGGAAATACATGATTTTCGATGAATGCACATGCATAATAAAGTTAGTTTCTTTTCTGTTCCCCGTTCCACGAGTAGTCCTCTTCTAGCTTTTCGGAACGTACCCGATATTATGCCATTTAAATTACCCTATTTTACTTTTTGCAATTATTAAACCCGGTTAAAGCAGTTTATAACTATCATCATTCTAAGCTCCACAATGTGAGTTTCAGTTACGCTCATCAACTGTGACGTGGAGGACGACACTAGCCGAGGGGAAGGGTCTAGTGCTCGGATAGTAAGAGAAAGTGGCTTAATGATAAAAGGAGCCCATGTGCTTAGTCGAGGGGAAGGACTAACACATAGGGAATGACCAAGGAGCATCCGAGGCTGAGGATGTAGGTCACATGTGCTTAGTCGAGGGGAAGGACTAACACATGGCAGTGACCAAGGAGCATCCAAGGCTGAGGGTGTAGGTCAACAGGGAAGGATTGGGAGGATGAGCTCGCGGATAGAGCAAGGAGCATCCGAGGTTAGGATGTAGGGTCCATGTGCTTAGTCGAGGGGAAGGACTAACACATGGGGAATGACCAAGGAGCATCCGAGGCTGAGGATGTAGGTCACATGTGCTTAGTCGAGGGGAAGGACTAACACATGGCAGTGACCAAGGAGCATCCAAGGCTGAGGGTGTAGGTCAACAGGGAAGGATTAGGAGGATGAGCTCGAGGATAGAGCACGGAGCATCCGAGGTTGAGGATGTAGGTCGACAGGAAAGAATTAGGAGGAGGAGCTCGAGTATAGAGCAATCGGTACCATTGGATAAAATGGACAAGGACACGATGATTCGAAGAGAACGGTTGCGTGGAAAGCGATCGAGTGAACGACGATCGCGTAAGCAGCGGTCGAGCAGGCAACAATCAAGCGGCTCTGACGACAGGGACGAATACGAAAGAAGGAGATGGAAAACAAGGACAAGGACAGGACAGAGGAGACGGCATGCGTCTTCCTCTTCAGGATCTGATATGGGGTCACTGCAGCTTCCGCGCAAGGTTAAGCGTGGTAAGGAGGACGACGGTTCAGATACAAAGGTATTAGTAGATAAATTCTTGATTACTCTTGACAAAATAAAAGGTTCAGATAAGCCCAAACTTACGTTCAACACAAATGTTATCCCCAAATTTGACCCAATGGCAAAGGAACAAACTATCCTTACTTGGCTGACGAAAGTGGAAGAATGTGCTCACATATATGGATGGGAAGACAGGGAAATTATCCACTATTCCTTGCCCAAGCTTTCTGGTGTCGCTAAAACTTGGTATCAGGGCTTATCTAGCCTATTATTTTACATGGACTGGGTGGAAACAAAAACTTATAGAATCTTTTCCCCAAAGCGAGGACTATGCTGAGTTATTGCATAAAATGTTAGCAAAAACAGTTAGATACGGTGAGTCGTTTGAACATTACTATTATGCGAAAATTAACTTGTTAAATCGTTGCAAAATTTATGGCAAGGAAGTGGTAGACTGTTTGCTGTACGGGGTTGAAGATCGTGCCGTTAAAGTGGGTGCTCAAGCCGCTCAATTTAAGCAACCTGAGCAAGTGCTCAAATACTTTAGAACCGTGAAGCTAGGCAAAGTTCGTGACTCCATTAACGATGCCAACCTGAAAAAAACAAATCAATCTGGCACGAGCAGGGCGGGCCCTAGTAGTAACGGAATCCGTTGCTTCAATTGCAACGAAATAGGTCACCCTAGGTTTAAATGTACAAAACCTATCGTGAAGTGTACGACCTGCGGGAGGATTGGTCATTAGGCGATTAACTGTTTTAAAAATGAAACTCCGATTAATAAAGACGATAGTCAGGCCTTAGATAAAAATAATGTACAAAACCAAGTATCTAATGTAACTGTCGATGATCGCGCTATTGATAAATATATACTGGATATAAAGATTAACAACTCAGGGGTCAAGTGTCATGTAGATTTAGGGAGTCAATGCTCGTTAATTAGACAGAGTACCGCTAAGGAGTTGAACCTGAATATCGATGTGAGGGAAGGTATGCCGGTATTAAGAGGAATAGGAGGAAACCTGACTTGCTCTTTAGGTGTAGCTACCGTGAGTGTAGAAGTTCAAGGGTTAAAAGAAACTATTGAAATATATGTAGTAGAAGATTATGTACTAAATTACTCTGCATTACTTGGACATTCCTTTACAGAGAAGCCTGATATTATAATGACTAAGACTCCGACTAAGATCGTATTTGAAAGACTCGCGTGTACTAAAATAAGACTCATAGTGGAAGATGACACGGAAATAGATGGTAACATTGTACGTCCCATAATTGTTAATGCTGATGGGCAGGGAAATGGTAGCATCTACGTCCATGGCTCGTAAAGGGGTGCTGAAGGAAAAGAGAACTACCTTTTTCCCGGGGACTGGATGAAGAGATCAGTTGCAATCCTGAGCTAACAAAACAGCAACGCGAAGAACTACAAAAGTTATTACTTCAGTATAGCGATTGCTTCTCAAGTGGGCTCAAGGACCTTGGGTTTACCAACATCACTGAGATAGTGATCGACCTTAACGACACGGAACCAGTCGTGTATCGCCCATACCGTATGTCACATACTGAGCGATAATTGATAAGAGACATGGTTAAGGAGATGGTAGATAATGGTATAGCTAGGGAGTCATATTCATCATATGCCAGTCCTATAGTCCTGGTACAAAAAAAGAAAAGTGAGAAACGATTGTGTGTGGACTATCGAGCTCTAAGCAGAAAGACCAAAAAGGAACACTACCCCCTACCAAGAGTCGAGGATCAGTTGGACCTATTATCCGGTAACACCCTATTTACGCCATTGGACCTTGCTTCCGGGTACTACCAAACACCAGTCGCTGAGGCTTCCCGTAGTAAAACTGCCTTTGTAACACCTGATGGGCAGTATGAATACAACCGCATGCCTTTCGGACTAGTTAATGCACCATCTGTGTTCCAAAGGACAATCCATAAAATATTAAAGGAGGCCCAAATTAAATATGCTGTTGTCTACATGGATGACATACTGATACCATCCAAGGACTTTAGGGAAGGCATCCAAAGACTAGGCGAAGTTCTACAGCTTCTGAAGAAAGGCGGACTCACACTGAAATTAAGTAAGTGCTATTTCTTTTTGAATGTCATAGACTTTCTAGGGTTTGAAGTGAGTGCTAATGGTATCCGCCCAGGTAGTAAAAAAAAAAAAAAATTGAAGCCGTCTCAAAATTCCCAACACCTACCAATCAGCACGAATTGCGCCAATTTCTGGGTCTGTCTGGGTTCTTCAGACGTTTTAAAAAGGGATATGTTACGATAACTGCACCGTTAATGGATTTACTGTAGAAAGACGCTAACTGGAGTTGGCCGAACAGGATCAGGCGTTCACAGGCTCTAAAAGCGCTCTGATGGAGTGACCGGTGCTAGCTCTATACGATCCTAAGTCTGAAACCGAGCTACACACGGACGCTTGCAAAGAAGGCCTAGCGGGTATTTTACTGCAGCGTAACTGTAATGGTGCATTGCAACCAGTTTCCTACTTCAGCAGGAAAACTACCGCTGACGAACGCAAGTTTCATTCGTACGAGCTCGAAACTTTGGCGGTCATTGCATCTCTCAATCGGTTTAGGGTTTATTTAGTGGGAATACCGTTTAAAATCTTGACCGATTGCAATGCACTCAGGTCCACTCTAACTAACGTGACTTGATACCTCGCATAGCTAGGTGGTGGGTCCAACTTCAGAAGTACGACTGTACAATCGAGTACCGGCCTGGTGTTAGCATGGCACACGGGGATGCCCTAAGCAGAAACCCAGTGAATTCTTCTTCAGGTAATACACATGCACTAGATGTTTTACAAATACAGCAAATCGAACAGGACTGGATTGCGACGGTACAAACTGCAGATGACGAGATAAATAAAATCAAAGGATTCTTTCTGACCCTTCATCGGCGGAGGTAGCGGACATACACAAAAACTACAGACTGAAGAATGACCGTGTTTACCACGTGGTAGGTGACGAAATAAAATGGCTGGTACCCAAAAGTGTACGCTGGCAAATTTTAAAAATGAACCACGGTGACGTTGGCCATTGTGGTTTTGAAAGAACCCTACAGCGCATCCGAGGCCATTATTGGTTCGCAAAAATGCGGCGTTTCGTCCGGAAGTATGTTACCTCCTGCATGGAGTGCGCGTACCGCAAAGCTCCAGGTGATAAACGAGAAGGAGAGCTCCACCCAATCGAAAAGATAAAGGTACGAGTAAGGCGTTTCAAGATTTTACGACCTCTTACGGGATCAAACATATTGTAAATGCCGTTGCAATGCCTCGAGCAAACGGGAAAGTAGAAAGGTTTAATAGAACGATTTTAGATGCTCTATCGACAGCCAACCACGGCGGCGACGACAAGTCGTGGAACAACCACATCACTGATATCCAGGTTGGTATGAACACAGCTCGACATAAAACTACCCAAAAGAGCCCCTCTGAGCTACTATTTGGATTTAACATAATTAGTAGAACGGAAGGCATACTTAGTACGATAATCAATGACACCCTAAATAGGACTCCCATTGAGGAATTGGCGGAAGTCAGACGACAGGCTAGTAAAAAAATAAAACAGCAACAAGTTAAAGATGCAGTCAATTTTAATAAGCATAGGAAACCAGTGAGGCAGTACCAAAAAGGGAATTTAGTACGCTTAGCAAGGCAGGCTCCGCACGATGGAAAATCTCAAAAGCTCTCTGTTAAGTACCAAGGCCCTTATCGTATACTAAAGGTTCTTCCCAATGATAGGTTCGTGGTAGAAGATATACCAATGACTCGCAAAAAAGGTAGAAGGTATGAAGCAGTTGTATCTATTGATAAGATTCAGCCTTGGATGTCGTTCTGTAGAGAATTAGAGTCTGATGAATCTAGTAATAGTGTTGATGACAGTGATTAGATACTTGATTACTCAGTTTATGTTGGACATTTAGTTACTTAAGAAAGAAATTGTTATTTTAATTATTATTTTGATAGAACTTAAAACCATGGAAACGATTTAGCGATAGATATGTGTATGTACTTAGTATTTATAGCAAAAAAATGTTAAAAAAAAATGTTACACGTCATATATAAACCTAGTGTATAATTAATTGCATTTATTATTATTATTTTTGTAACATATACTTTGTTTTTTTTTCTTGATCTCAAAGCGAAGGGTCTCGCTTTAGGTAGGATGGCCGAGCTGTAAGGCTTATGATTATTTATATTAATATGATTATATAGAGTGTAAGGTTTATGATTATTTATATGATTATATAGAGTCCTGTACATATTAAGAATTATTATTAAATATGAGGTTTATATTGCAAACCATTAAAATATTGTTAAGTTATAAATCCAACAGTTGACAAATGTCGTCAATAGATGTCACAGGCCAACAAAGTTACATCGCGGTAGCGTTGTGTGTAAAAATTAGTATAAGAAGTCCAAAGCAATTTTGAATGAATCAAGAACCAAACGCATCAATGTAAAATTAGCAGATTAAAGAAGAGTGTGAACAAGGTTAGCTTGTTTAATTTATATGTCTGACACTCAAAAGTACATAGCATCCCAGAATGTTTACAAGTTATTTTTAATCATTACATTTAGTAAGCAAGAGTAGAACTATAAGAAATCGGTTTTATTACTGAGAACCGACTCAAGATTCGTTTACTATTGCCGTATGGAGCATAATATCAAACCCACGCGATTTCGTCATTCACATTCAAGCTATACAATACAGCTAGCTATATTCTTCGGTACGTTATCGCTTCACGAGAAATATTTGGTCAGCTTTTTGAAAGCCTTGATTTTAGCTCTCTAGTCGCTCATTTTGTATCAATCGATAGCTATTATTGTAATCATCCGGCTTTCACATAACAAGGCCGTAAAACCCCAGTCTAGATTCAGACGGTTTATAAGTCATTAAAAACTAGTACATAATCCTAAATGTGTTCAACGATGGACAACGAACGTCTTGTAAGGAGAACTGATGGTTTTTAATTGAAAAATGTTTATTACTCAATCACAAGTAGGTATGCACTTCAACAGACTAAAATTATTATTAACATATACGTGATTCCATTTTCATAATGTTTTTATTTTTAAGCTTACAAAGTAAACCATAAATTCTGATTGTCGAGTTGACATGAATATTAGACAGACGACTGCGCGTCAGGGTACTACAACCTGCAGGAAATCTCCAAGGCCGCGTTAAACGCCCGCCAAGCTAGAGCAAGATGGCGGACGTGCGCGTAAACAACTTTTTTTTTATCGAATTCCTACGGTACCTTTCAAATAAATTATTAGTTTAAAGATACGGTGGCGTTTTAAAAATATTACGCAAAAAATAATCTCATCTTGATTGTCTTATTAAAAGTTATGTCGTGGCTGTCTGTATTTTTTTTTGGATGTTTACAATTTTCGGCTCAAGAATTATAGGTATTCTTCTTAAAACTTGAGGTTAAAATTCTGGTAAAATGGAGGGCGAAGCTATAGAAAGCGGAATCTGACATTAGCAGAGATAGATAGTCACTTAATTAAATAATGATACAAATAAATGCAGACATAGAACAATTTACCAGATTTTTATACAACTAAACGCAAGCAATCACATAGAATCACAAGTAACATTGTTTATTATAAAATCTTGAATCATATATATTTCTTCTGTTCGTGTGTTTGTCACTGAACTCCTCCTAAATGGCTGGATCGATTTTAATGAAATTTTCTGTATACCTTCAGGTGGATTCGAGAATGGTTTAGATTTACAAATCAGCCCGGCAAATGGCGCTGCAGTCGGTATCTTGGTTATTTATCTTTCCTAGAAATAATTTATATAGCAAAACAACGTTTGCCGGGCCAGCTAGTATAATACTAAACATAGGGACCAACGAAACGTAAGCAGACTTATTCCTAACAAAAAATTATTAGTGTAAAGTTAATAACCTCGTCAGGTACAGGAAACATTGTAAGAAACCGTAACGGGTACTATCCGCTCATCATAATTAGGGCGGGTACCTGACCCAAGCTTGGGACTGTATCGGAGAAACGACAAACCACGCAAGATTCCTTGTTAAAAATTAAAAGAAACTCAACTCTGTTCAAGAATACTTGTTTGCTCGAGGACCGTAATACTAGTCCTTGTGCAGATCAGGTTTACAACAAGTCAGAGCGGTTGTAGGTATTGACTTTCACGTCGCGACGTGAAACCGTGTGAACTGAACCCACACAAACAAAGGAGACAGACGCCTTACAAGGTTTCGAAAAGAAAAATAAACTTGCAAGATAAACCTTTTTTTTTGTATTATTTTCTCTTTATTTTTCCCTACCTATGCTGATAGCCTTGAGAGGCTATTTCAGCGTAACCTTAACTAGTAGGTGAACTCACGGCGCTCAAACCTGACGACGTTGCTAACACGAACCCTAGCAAGAGCCGTGCTTCGCAGAATGTACCACCGAATCAGAAACGCGACCCACTGAGTAGATCCGGCGAGAAACTCAGTGGGCTGTGTCTGTGGGTAAATTTACTCGTCGAGCTCTTCGTCGCAAGGGACGAGTTCGACAAGAACGATGACCGGTGCTTGAGGTACCTAAAAGCACCGTTACTGGATCGGGATGTTTTCACAAAAAGCACGAGACGGTATTTCGTTTTGGACCCTTAATAATAAATTGACGTATTTCGAATTGCGATGACGATGAAGAAATAAAAGAAAATCAAATAATCAAGGAATATTTCGGAGATGTTATTATCAAAACACACACGGGACAATTTTTTTTCCCCCTGAAATGCCGCCAACAACTGAATGAAACTAAAATATTTTAGCCATCACGAAAGCGTAGTAAGCCGTGCGTGGCTCCTTGCCAATAACATTATTATGTATGTAACACGTAAACACTGATCTTGCCAACATCGATCCGGACTTTCTAGTCTAACATCTCGCTGGCATCCGAGACTGTGCCGAAATGGTTTTTGCGTAATTTCTTGCGTTTCATCGCGGTAAAATAAATAAAAAACCATGTTGACTTTTGTTCTCAGCTGTCAAATATAATGCGCTGCATAAATTTTTTTATTTTTTACTGGTGGTAGGACCTCATGTGAGTCCGCACTTGTAGGTACCACGGCCCCGCCTATTTCTACCGTGAAGCAGTAATGCGTTTCGGCTTGAAGGGTGGGGTGGTCGTTGTAACTATACTGAGACATTAGAACTTATATCTCAAGGTGGGTGGCGCATTTGCGTTGTAAATGTGTATGGGCTCCAGTAACCACTTAACACCAGGTGGGCGTTGAGCTCGTCAACCCATCTAAGCAATAAAAAAAATATATATTAAAAAGCGTCGTTCAAATTTTGATAACAGAGTTTCCCAAAAATAGATTCACACGGAGCGTTGTTCAACCAAAACGTATTCCTAGTGCAATGTGCGGCCGTAATGTTTGTAAATATAGCGCGGTCGTAATAAAAAAATCTTGCGGTAAAATAGCCCAAAAAAGAATCAGACAAACCAAAGAAGATCTGAAGTATTTGTAACTTATTCACGATCATATTCTCGTAAAGGCATCAAGCGATCCAACTGTCCATGGATGCAATAATTGCTAAACACGTACTTACCACCTGAATGAAACCACAATATTTACAACCCTGCTTGTTTACTGGTGGTAGTTGGTGGTATTGTGATCCTGAATATATAATACCACCATGTTGTATATATTGGCCGTTTTGCGTTAGTTTCGGGATGAACCGGTACTTATATAGAGGGGTGAATGGTTATAGTGACATTTCTCAAATATTAAGTGTAATAATTATTATTATCTATGGACATTTCACATAACACGCGACATTTAACTGTGTAAGCAAAGGTCCGTTTTATTTGGTATTAGTATAAACAATTAGATGTTTTTAATTGAATATCATTCAAGTTTACACCATACAAATAGCTGAAGAAGTTTTTTTTGTTATATGATATTTTTTCCAAATTTTAAACTTTAAACAGCTCTCCTGTATAGTTGCAAAATTGTCGCATAAACCCAACAGCTTTTCACCCCTCGATATGATATAACAACTTTTACCTCGTGTCTCAAGTCATCTATGCATTAACAGCAATGGAAACGATAACCCTAGAAGTGTTTAGACGGAACTCGGCTTGAAACACCTTTAAAACTTTACCCCTTTGGCTGGTTACCACTGAATTTCACAGTCATGTTGATTCACGCGATTTCTTTCCAGTCCAATTATCTCATATCAACGCACCCGATTCCGTTTAGACCCGCATTGATAGGACATTGAAGTATTCGTATCCATTTTAGCTGGGTTATTTTTAACCCTGCCGGCGGAGGTGGGGCATACACCGCTATCCGAGAGACAAACGAACTATTTAGCTTAGCTTATAATCGTCGCTTTTAAAGTGACGTTCTCCCGCGGCTTAATAGGTTGAAAACAAAAAAGAAACGTCTCTTGGTTGTCATTCTGAGAAATGCGCCATTTTTACGACATTGCGCCATACATATTTCATTATAAACGACGATACACGATACAACTGGGGAATGCGGGAGTAGGCAGCCGTGACTCGTGGCTTCTACGGCGCGTGGGACTACCGCATTACAAAAGCGTTTATAGCGTGCTTCAAAATTAAAACGAATGCTTTTTTTTTTAACGTTAAATTGTTTAAGAATATTTCGAGTTTGTCGCGCAACTTATAAGCTAATTGGGAACTACACGGATAACCTTGAAAACTATGAATCTGAGTAAATAAATCTATACTTATATTAATACGTGAAGTAAAAACTTTGTACCCATCCTTTTTATGAAAATTGCGCGGACGGAGGAGTATGAAATTTCCCACACTTATAGAGAATATAGAGGAGCGTAGAATGCTAATTCCTTTAAAAAGATTATGCATTAATAACATATGCATTAAATCAATAAAAAACATTACACACACTACCATGTATTTGACACACACACATATACTCATTGTTTATTGTCAAACTTTTGTTATTGCTTATAACATTACACACACTACCATGTATTTGACACACACACATATACTCATTGTTTATTGTCAAACTTTTGTTATTGCTTATAGTCTGTTGTCAAATTGAGAATAGGTTTTAATATTATTTATCTTTATTAATATTCGTCTATAGTGTAGTCTTGGCGAAATCTGTGACTATAGAAGTATAATAAGTCTGACAATAGAGCCATAATATTATTATATAATTTCAATTAATTATCGGCGAATTTCGACCACTGCGGTACCAGTAGTACAAATAAATATAAAATGAAAGCTCTGCTCCATTTCTCGATCTTGGACGTAGACTAAGTATGATGGTATGAAATATACGTTAAATACTGAAGTGTCTTCGATTCGATCCCAATAAATAATTCAAAATTTGTTAGTGCATTCTGATTTTACTGAATACTATTTTCTAGCTCCTGAGGTTCAATTTTGAATATCAAGTTTGAATGCTTTGTCAGGTACCTCTGTCATTCTTAACGAATTTTCAGTATAATTATACAAAAACCCGGGTGCTGAGAAATTTTAACAATAGTTTTTTTTTAAATTCCATTGCTGCCACCCTCGCTCAAGTATTCGCGAATAGAGCACAAAGGACAGTTGCAGCCGGCTCCAAAAAAAAAAGTTACCCTTATCTAAAAAACGTAATCGACTCTCCCGTACTCCCCAGCTTTTCCTCCTCCAAAGATAACCAATTTTTTTTTAATAAATTACTCAAGAGATACTTTTTATATGCCTTCCTCTGAAAAAAAGGCAAAAAAGCTGCTGTATTCATTATTCTGAAAGCTTCTATTTTATTCTTTTTTTAAATAAAAATAGTTTTTTTTCTACCTGAGCTGAGCCTTAAGAGTAAGAGTATAGCCTTAAGAGGCTATTTCAGCGTAACCTTAACTAGTAGATGAGCAAACGGGGCTCAAACCTGACGACGTTGCTAACACGAACCCAAGCAAGAGCCGTGCTTCGCAGAACCTACCACCGGATCGGTAACGCGACCCACTGAGAAGATCCGGCGAGAAACTCAGTGGGCTGTGTCTGTGGGTTAATTTACTCGTCGAGCCCTTCGTCGCAAGCGACGGGCTTAAAAGACGAGAGCGGCATTTCGTATGCTTTAAAATCAAGAGGATCTAGTGTAATCCCAGGGAGCTAATAGGGAGATATAAATTAGTAAAATCCAAACGAAACCCGCATTTGCACTTTAAGATGGCTGTTCTTGTGTTCGTTGTATACTTGAGTTGAAAATTATTTTACACCAGAGAACAGCAGCTACCTTTCACCGCGACCGTTCCAGGTCTGTGAAATATGTACCAAACACACATTATTCTAAATGAAGTAGCGAACTAACATTCATGAATCATTGTTAGTATCACGTGAAAAACTTGCCATGACGTGACAAAAAATATATTATTATATAATTTTTAATACATTTACTAATTCGTTTGTACCAGGAATCGCAGACGTAAACTAGTGAACATTTACTCGACATGGGCTAGAACTTAAGCCTTGTTCGGACTAGGCGAGTATTTTAGTCGAGTACCGAGTAATTTAGTGGCTAAACTACCTACTCGCTACTGGCCCGAAAAAATGGAACAAAATGGATTGACTTGACTAAATTATTTACTAACCTATTCGACTAAATTTTTGGAGCTCAGACACATTTAGCTACTAAATTACTCGGTACTCGCCTAGTCCGAACAAGGCTTAAGTAATCTATTAACAATTAGAAGTACTTAGGCAGTTGCAATGTAAGTGAATTCGTTTTAATTCGAACCACGGCCCACTAGGTTTCTTCTTGTGAAATCGCTGTTACGTCATAACTTCAATACACATATTTATTTATTTTTTGGTTTTTGTTCGGGATGCAAGTAGATTGCGAATATTTGTTACGAATTACGATATTCGCGATAGAAGTAAAGAATTCATTAAAAGTTTGGTGTGTTACACCGTAATAGTATGAATGGTGTATTATTTTACGGTATACTTGGTTCAGTGCGGCAACGTTGAGTGGCGCCCGCCCGCACCGTGCGAGCTGGCAACGCGGCGCCACCGTATCCGACAGTGCGGCAACAGCGCGAGCTAACGGAGCGGCAACGTCGCGCACTGATTCAACACATCACATTCAGAATTCGATACTGCGAGTCAGTGCGAGCAGTGAGATTAAAATCGAAGTAGGTATTTATAATATGTATCGGTGTTTTAATTTCAAGGGAATCGAAGGTTATGTTTACAAAGTCACGATGCAAGTCTGCCAATCACTGTTCACAACATACAATGAAGTTTAACGTTCGTTGGAATTTATCAATAATAATATTTTTGTAGACGTAAAACAGATGGTTACGCTCGCTGCGCCGAGCTAAGAAGACATGTTGAAGTTGCTAATTTAGGGTGAAAGTGATGAGTTCTATTGTTTAGTTAGTGTTCTATTGTTTAGTTAGTGTCCTAAACTCGTCACATTTGTCACCTTATAGGAATGATGACTTAATATTATTTACATTTTGATCTAAAAGGCGATCTAATTATTATTTTTTATAATTTTATGTCCTGGTAACGAAGGTCATCTATATATACTCTTCAACACCGAGAACAGCCGTTCACGAAGACGAGAGCCGTTCAAAAATATTCAGTCAGAAATCTTTTCGATCGAGTGGTGGCGTATTTTCGTAAAATAAAAAAGGATTTTCCTTTTATGACCGCCGCAATTCTACAACCAACATCTACACTACAACCAGACTACTACAACCAGACACGCGGCGCCACCCCGAGGACGCCCGACCGACGGGTTGTCGAGGCGATAGTCGACGACCAACGACGTCGGTCTCCGCGGTACGGCGGCCCTACCAGGCCGCCCGGGCGGTGCCGCTGGTGTTCCGGGATACCCCGCTGGGCCAGAACCAGCCTGCCGGGTCGGAACGCGATACACCGCCGACCGGGTTGCTCTTCAACAGTATGTTCGGCGACGACAGCGACGACGAAAATGCGGACCGCATCGCAGTCCGCAGCCGCCGACGCACCGTCCTCCTGGTGCCAGGGCGCTAGAGTGACGGTAGCGTGCGGCGCAGCCTCAACCCCCTTAGGTCGCCCCGTGACCATCACCGGGAGGAGACTGCCTCCTCATAGACTTAACATAACATAACATAAGATATTAATTACGTTTCCAACATTTAATCGTACCAATTTTTATTTAACCAGAATTAACATCGTAATGAATGTCAATGTAAATTCATTTCCGCCATTCAAAGGTTCATTGACAAGGAAACTGTTATCTTATTTTTTTTTGGACAAGTTGTTCGGTGTTTTGGTAATAATTTTATTTTGCTGTAAGGAAGTTTGTGTGTTCGGTTTGTATGTTTTTTTTTTTTATTGCTTATATGGGTGGACGAGCTCACAGCCCACCTGGTCTTAAGTGGTTACTGGAGCCCATAGACATCTACAACGTAAATGCGCCACCCACCTTGAGATATACGTTCTAAGGGTCTCAGTATAGTTACCGATAGTAGAAATAAACGAAGATCTTTGTGCTTTTAGGCGGTTTTACATGCGTCTTATGCCTTGCTTAGGGGTCGGCGTTGATTAACCAGCCTGCTATTAAACATCGGAGGACCTCGGCTAAAAGATGAACGTTTTTATTTTAATTGACTGCCTCAGTGGTGCATTAGTTAGCGCCTCTGACCGTTGCGCCGAGGGTTGTGAGTTCGATTCCCAAGCTGGGCAAATATTTGTGTGATGAACAGTTTTGTTTGTTCTTTGCTTGAGCGTTTATTATTTATATATGTATTTATTTGAAAAAACCATATATAAGTATGTATGTCAGTCTTTGTTTCCCAGAGTATATTATTCCCATAGTCCCATTTTTGAATGGTGGTAGGACCTCTTGTGAGTCCGCACGTGTGGGTACCACCACCCTGCCTATTTCTGCTGTGAAGCAGTAATGCGTTTCGGTTTGAAGGGTAGGGCAGCCGTTGTATATACTGAGACCTCATATCTCAAGCTGGGTGGCGCATTTACATTGTAGAAGTCTATGGGCTTCAGTAACCACTTAACACCAAGTCGGCTGTGAGCTCGTCCACCCATATAAGTAATAAAAAAAAGCAGTACAAGGAATACTAATTTGTGGCCGGATAATTGTGTGTTACTTATTCCGATTATTTTATTTTCCTTATAGTACTTATATACATGAAATGAGTGTTAGGAAGCGTAATATAAAATATTAAGACGTGAAAGACTATTTGGTTTAAGCGACATTCCGCTTAATACGTGACATTTACCATTGTAATTAAAGATCAGTTTTATTGGTTACTAGCGACCCGCCTTCGCTTCGCTTCGGAAACATTAAATTTTATTATTGATAGCTGAGTCCCGCGATGTTACCCGCGCTTATTGTCGTACCGCGAGTGACACAGCGGGGCGAAGTCTAGTCTAGCCTAAGTTACTCCTTATATCATCAGCTACCTATCAGTGAAAGTCTCGTCAAAATCGGTCCAGCCGTTCCAGAGATTAGCCGGAACAAACAGACAGACAAAAATTGTAAAAAGTGTTGTTTTGGTGTATGTACCTTTATATGTATTCATATGCATGTAGTAAAAAGCGGTTATTTCAATATTACAAACATACACTCCAATTTTATTTATATGTATAGACTAGCATCAACGTTACGATATTTTTGTGTATTAGTCATGATATTTTTCCATTATCTTTTAAATGGCTCTCCTGTGAAGTTGCAAAAATGTCGTTTAAGCCAAACTGCCTTTCACCTCTCGACATTGTATCTAGACTTATGTAGAGGCAATTCAATTGACCGAGTCTGCACATATTCCTAGTCCGGATGTGCCAGGTGCAATTCTCCACATTGTGAAGCGTTTCTCTAATGAGTCACATTATACGGGATGGATCATACAGGAGTGAGACAGTTCCACGACGGTATTGAAACACACACTTTAATAACATTTTGATGTTGTTTGAATTATATATTATAGGTAGCAGTTTGGCTGAAATTAAAATTAAAATCATGGCTTGAGCTATGGAGAGATAGTATGGAGGTCCAAAAATTATAATCCGAATCATTAGTGGTAATAAATAATATGGGCAAGGAAAAATTCGTTCGGTACCTACCAGCAATCTATATCTATACTAATACTAATAAAGAGGAAAGATTTGTTTGTTTGTATAGAATAGGCTCCGAAACTACTGAACCGAATTGAAAAATTCTTTCACTGTTTGGAAGCTACACTATTCCCGAGTGATATAAGCTATAATATTTTTAAAAAAAATTAGGGATCCTTACAAAGAAACAAAAACGTTACATCAAATCATAAATTTAGTTTTTTTAACGCTTTGAGAGGGCAAACCGTCGAAAGATCGATTCTTTATTATTATGTATAAAGTAAGGAGCGTCGGAATACAGACTATTGCGCAGTTTGATTATAAGTATTAGGTTATAGATATCTATACAGACGTGTCTTAGCGCACGCGTGTATAACGTTTTTAATAAGTTAATAACATTTATAAATAACCATTTAAAATTATTTTGCTGTGAATTTAGAGCATTGATTTTTTTTAAGTTAATACTTTTGTTTCAAAAATCCTTTAGCAATTTCTGAAAAGTATGTGAAAACAAGTTCAGCACTAAAAGGGTTAATTATGTCAATGACTCGCGGATACAGAAGAAAATAACGAACTGAATACGTTCGAAAAATAACAACATATATCTATATATTAATACGTGAAGCAAAAACTTTGTATCCCTTTTTACGAAAATTGCGCGGACGGAGGAGTATGAATCCACACTTATAGAGAATATAGAGAAGAAGTGCACAAAGCTGATGTTTTTTTAAAATAATACATAAAAGATACATGAAATCAATAAAGAAAACATTACACACACTTACATACCATGTATTTGACGCACACACGCATGCATACTATTTATTGTCATACTTTTGTTCTTGACGTCTGTTGTCAAATTGAGAATAGATTAAATATTGTTTGTCTTTGTTAATATTTTTTATAGTGTAGTCTTGGCGAAATTTGTGATTTTAGAAGTATAAAATAGAATCATAATAGTGTACAAACTTACAATTCCAATTAATTATAGTCGAATTTCGACTACTGCGGGACCTCTAGTAAGCACAATTAAACGAGTATTCAGAATATTTTACTGCTGCTAAATATGGAGCCCGTCTCGTTGGACGCATTCAACACGGACTTTCAAGTTCTTTACAAATACATTCAGAGTCTGGTTTCTCGCAGTAGATATAATATTATGTACGAAGCAAAACAGAAAAATCAGTGTAACGACACTAGGAAAATAAATAAATCACGAAGTCGGATAGCACTTACTGTTATGCCATCGCCACTCAAATAAACTTGGCCGCTGCCAAGAAATACTGCAATGCAGCGTTCGAAATGTGTGTGTGTGTGTGTGTGTGTTACAAAGTTGTTTGGCGTAACGCGTACTTGTTACCGGATTTATTGGTAACACTAAAAACGCGCTATTACGGTACTAAGCAAAAGAAATCGATTGACAAACGGAGAAAGTACTGAAGTTCTTTAGGCTGATTTCAAAAAAAGGAGAAGGTTCTGAAGCGGTTTAGATAATTCTCTTTTTTTATTGCTTAGGTAGGTGGACGAACTCACGGCTCACCTGATGTTAAGGGCTTGCCGGAACCTACAGACAACCACAGCGTCACTGGAGCCCATGGACATCTACAGCGTAAATGCCGCCACACCCACCTTGAGATATGAGTTCTAAGGTCTCAGTATAGTTACAACGGCTGCCCCACCCTTCAAACCGAAACGCATTACTACTTCATAGCGGAAACAGGCAGGATGGCGGTACCTGCCCGTGCGGACTCACAATACGTCCTACCAGTAATTCTTTCCTATTCGAAAGCTTCATATCTCAATCAACTTTTCTCAACATCCGAGTTAGTTTTGATAATGCATATTTAATAGTCTTCAAATAGATTGATAATGTTCTCTCATTTTATTTGATTACAGTTGAAAGCCTTTTTTTGGGTTATGTCTTTAGACCAGGGACCATAGAAAATCTCATAATATATGAATAGAAATGTAAATCGTACTATTGCATTTAGATTGAATATTTGAATTGATTGAACTTGATTATTTGAATTTTTCACATAAAATTTGAGGTTATGTGAAAAAAGTGTAATCACAAAAGTTGTGGGTCTCTTTATTATCTACAACTTTGTCATTTAATTTTTTTCCATAGGACTTGTAGTTTTGCCGGAAATCGAGATAAACCGTTTTTTTTTTACCCTTAAAAACTCACCTCCTTCTTCCACTTCCCGACCTCAGATCGCCCGTAAATTATTTTTCCTTTCATTTTTGTTATATTCTCGTTCTTTTTTAACGGGTTTCATCATACTATTATTTTTTTTGGTTTCAAAAATGTTCGACCTTAGTCTACTATGTCTATACGTATATTATATAAGGTCTATGAACTTCTAATTGTACTTTTTGATATAATGTCAAATGAGACTTGCTTTGTAATAACAAATAAACAACAATAAAATTTTATTTTTATCGTCAATTCGTTCACAATCCTACATGGAAATTAATTTAATATTTTGATATTTCTTCATCTCTGTCACCGCGGTTTTATTGACATTCCACACGTAACGAGTTCTCAAACAGCGCAAGCGCGGAAAAGTTACCGTTAAAGCAAGTCCACTTTCTTTACGCATATATGGAAAATTAATTGAAATCATAAGATCTTATTACATGACTAGCGACCCGCCCTCGCTGCGCTTCGGAAACATTAAATTTTATTATTGAATGATAGGCGAGTCCTGCCATGTTGCGCGCGGTACGACAATAACTGCGGGTGACGCCGCGGGGCGAAGCTAGTCTAAAAAAAGTAGCCTAAATTACTCCTTATATTATCAGCTACCTATTAGTGAAAGTTTCATCAAAATCAGTCCAGCCGTTCTAGAGATTAGCCGGAACAAACAGACAGAAAGACAGATAGACAAAAATTGTAAAAAATGTTATTTTGGTGTATGTACCGTATATAAATATATATTCGTTATGTGGTTATTGGAACCCATAGACATCTACAACATAAATGCGCCATCCACCTTGAGATATAAGTTCTAAGATCTCAGTATAGTTACAACGGCTGCTCCTCCCTTCAAACCGAAACGCATTACTGCTTCACGGCAGAAATAGACAAGGTGGTGGTACCTAACCGCGCGGACTCACAAGAAGTCCTACCACCAGTAAAAGTTGACTGTTAAAGCTACGCCATTCCCATCATTTCAAAATTTATTGTATATTTTTCTTTGAAGATTTTTTTATTGCCTTTGTAGGCAGACGAGCATACGGCCCACCTGACGGTGACTGATTACCATCGCCCATGGACTTCAGCAATGCCAAGCCGCTGTCCACCGGAAAATCTAGTCCTTCTAATGCCTCTGATTTGTTAAGCTAAGTTCCACCATCCCTAAGCATTGATTTAGATGCGGTTAGGTTGTGGCTATCACACTCTGTGGGAAGTTATCGAGACGACATTTTTAGTGGAAAATTGCCGATTCGTCAATTTATTAAATGTAGTATTAATTAACTTCGTAGGTAGACGGACGAGCGTACGGCCGGTCACCGTCGCTCATGGTCAACAATGCAAGCCAGGGGCATACATAGTCAAGACGCTGTCTATCGCTAAATGCCCCCCGCAAAGCTCCTTTGAAGACGTTCATTTGTCGAAACACCTTGAAAGGGAGTAAACGCCAGAGTCGAATGTCTTTTTTTTTCTTAGTTGATGGACGAGCTCACAGTCCACCTGGTGTTAAGTGGTTACTGGAGCTCATAGACATCTACAACGCAAATGCGCCATCCATCTTGAGATATAATTTTTAAGGTCTCAGTATAGTTGCATATACGTGGCAAAAATTTCTCAGATATTGGAAATTTCTGGATACTAGAGGTCCCGCAGTAGTCGAAATTCGACTATAATTAATTGGAATTCTAAGTTTGTACACTATTATGATTGTATTTTATAATCACAAATTTCGCCAAGACTACACTATAAAAAATATTAACAAAGACAAACAATATTTAATCTCAATTTGACAACAGACGTCAGAAACAAAAGTTTCACAATAAATAGTATGCATGCGTGTGTGCGTCAAATACATGGTATGTAGTGTGTGTAATGTTTTCTTTATTGATTTAATGTATCTTTCATGCATTATTTAAAAAAAAAATATTAACATTGTGCACTTCTTCTCTATATTCTCTATAAGTGTGTAAAATTTCATACTCCTCCGTCCGCGCAATTTTCGTAAAAAGGGATACAAAGTTTTTGCTTCACGTATTAATACCTATATATAGATTTAAAAAAAACCTTTACTTGTCAATTGCGCTGTAAATACTGCACTTAGGAAATATCAACGAAAATCAGACTAATCTTATTTACATATTTTATTCACGTGAGCCATTTACAAGTTCATGTAACTATGATGCCAATGATAATGGATGTGATATCATTGATAAGCACAGTGTTATGAAAGGCAAGTTCGACGAGCCTAATACATAGATGACGAACCCTTCGCATTCGACGGGTTCATCCAATATTCGCGTAAACTTTAAAACTCTTGTCAAGTTCTCAATGTAGTCGAAGGTCACCTCTGAACGCACGTAAATCGATCGAATTATATCTGAAAATCACAATTAATAAATAACTCACATAAACAGATCGGCAATTTTGTTGAGTGAAAAAAGTGAGGTGTCGCTCTGGAACTGGGTCGGTCGTTCTGGCAACGTCGCATAGCGGTACCGGGGCGCGCGCGGCGGCGACGCGTTGCCGCACTGAACAGCCACATCAATAATACACGCGCGCTTCTCTTCTCGAGTCAAAAACATTCAAAAGAAAAACCGTAACGTAGGTACCTGCCCACATTCTATTCGTTCTACCTTTTTTTTAAATTCTATTGTGGGCTGTGGTCTGCGTGTTTCCAAAACAAAAAAAACAAAATTACGTTTACCTACATAATCAAAAACAATTCTCATTAAGTAAATAAGTATGGATTTTCAACAGAAACTAAACTTCTTATAACATTAAAATAACAGAACTATTTCAGAGCTATAGGCCCATAATTGAATACTCGTAATAATATGGTTTATCAATATATTGACTAGATGACAAAAATCTATCAATTTTATTAATTAGGTATACTGTATTGCTAAGTTTCCAAACATTACTTACAGTGAACATATAATAATATGTATTAGCGTAACATGGTTAATGCCACAAGGGTACTGAACCCAAATTGTGTTGGCTTGAACGCTGACTGGTACTGCTAGTAGATTGACCAGGCTTTTCCAAGAAGTATCGCAGAGCTTTCGACGGACGATGATATTCGCAAGATCGAAAGCTGCACACTATTGGCTGCGGACTGTTTTGAATGTTACGCACAACAGACGGAGACCACAAGCACACAACTATAGTGAAAATAACCGTTAAGTATGGCACCCTACTGAATTGTTAAATGTTTTACACATAACGCCCATGGAGTTTCTCATCGGATCTTCTCAGTGGCCATTCCGAACCGGTCGCGGATTCAGATCTTAGCAAAGTGTCTCAAACTGAGCCCGTGAGTTCGCTTACACGGCTGGTGAAGCCAGAATAGTCTATAGGAAAAAAAACCATGCTAAACATCATCTTCATACAACTAAACAGAATCTATATAATTAATACGTGAAGCAAAAACTTTGTATCCCTTTTTACGAAAATTGCGCGGACGGAGGAGTATGAAATTTTCTACACTTATAGAGAATATAGAGAAGAAGTGTACAATGCTAATGTTTTTTTTAAATAATGCATAAAAGATACATTAAACCAATAAAGAAAACATTACACACACTACATACCATGTATTTGACGCACACACGCATGCATACTATTTACTGTCAAACTTTTGTTCTTGACGTCTGTGGTCAAATTGAGAATAGATTAAATATTGTTTGTCTTTATTAATATTTTTTTATAGCGTAGACTTGGCGAAATTTGTGATTATAGAAGTATAAAATACAATCATAATAGTGTACAAACTTATTATACAATTCCAATTAATTATAGTCGAATTTCGACTACTGCGGGACCTCTAGTTATAATTCAAAGGTAATGCAAATTAGATTTGTGAACGTACAGAATACGTCAAAACTTTTGACGTTTCTTGTCTACAGTCTTGAAGATTAGTTACAGAACGAGGCGGCGTACAAGTTGCCTCTAGTCTTTGATCTTAAAGAAAGCCGCTTTTATGTATAACGTAGAGTAGTAAACATCACGCAACCAAACTAAACACGAGCTAAATAGCAGTTTGATTGTGAGCAGACGTCAGCACACACCCGCTGAATGGACGGGCGCCAGTCGTCAATTTTAATTTTGCTTATTAAAGTAATCAAAGCTCTTTCTTTATTCGCGCGTTATATGTTACGTAAAATATGCCGCGAAGACAGAAACCGTGAATATGGAGAAGCGCGTTTACAAAGGTTGAACACCTAGATATCGGAATCCTTTTTATCAATTTGTTTGCACCCATAAGATCAGCGAATAAGGAAATCATTAGCTGCGAATATAGGGAATTGAGTCGCATTAAATCGGCGAATAAAACGCGAATGAAGGAAGCGCGATTAAGAAGCTTCTACTGTATTTTCATTTACATTTACAATATATCATCACTTTAATAAAATGTCTGACTATTAATATGAATGATGACGGTTGAATTTGGTATTTAATAATCCATCTACTTCGCATCATGATAAAATGCAAACAAAACGAAAGTTATGTGTATATTTTTTTTAATATACCCAATTATTTAAAAACGTATACTTAACGCGAACATAGTCACGCTGCAAAACCTGCGAATAAAGTATTGCCATATTTAAAGTGACTTTTAGCGCTACTATGTTTACGTTATTACGGAGTTTTTTGTTAATGTTACCTTAATGTAGAGAATCATCATTTTGAAAATTATTCTAAGCCGAAGAATAAAAAGGTTTTCCATTGTGAATCATATTTAAAAAATATTTTACGTGAAGTATAATTAATTATATTTCGCGATTATCTGAATTGTTTATATTAATTCAGACACGTTGCCTAGCGTTTCAAAACAATGCAACACAAAATCGATTTTCAATTTCAGTATTCACGATCAAAACGGAAGCATGATTGTGCGTAAATTATTAATTGTTTTCCCCAAATGTTACCTATATTAACGTGACCTTCTAAAAGTAGTGCTGTTGTTACACAAAGCTAAAACCATACGGAATGCGATCTGACAACGTCGCGAAAGAGTTATGAAGATACAATAATAAAAAATTGTGAATAAATCACGCATGGGCTTCCGACCACAATTTAGGATTCCCTGTGTTATGGCTACCGATCGAAGCAGTGACTGATAAACATACTTATATTTTTAAATAGGATGTGTTTAAATAGAATGTTTTTTTTTTTTAAACTTGTTATAGTTGTAGCATATCGATCAGAAGATTTGAAATTGACAACATTTTTTTTTTCAACTTGATATTTTTTGACGTCAGTACTTACATCCTTGTATTGAGGTAACAAACATTTATGAATGCAAAATAGAAAAACTATTAAAGCTGACAATGATTAAGTAAAATAGGTACAACATACGCAGGCCTTTCTATTAAATAATCTGGTTCCCTAACATGACAGCTTACTCAGATTGACAAAATTTTTGGCTTTGATAATTAATTATATTTTTACGGGGTATTTTGTAACACGTTGTATACAAATATAGATAATAGAAAATAAATAAATTAATAATTGTTAAAAAAAAAACTAGTAATATAAAAAAAAAAATATCTATATGTATAAAAATGAAACCCGTTTTCCGTTGTCACGACTTAACATGAAAACGGCTTGACCGATTTGGCTTATTTTTTTTTTGTAATTTTCTAATACTCTGTACAAGGTTCTTACGGAAACAAATATTAAGAAAGTCTCTCAGAAACATTGAAAAATATACATTTAATTTTGCATATTTATTTGTGAACTATTCCACGCGGACGAAGTCGTGGGCAAAAGCTAGTAGAAAATAAAAACGCGGACAATGAGCAAACAACTTGTTCATCATACAATATTAATAAAACGCACCTTTAATTGTAAAGTTAAATGTAGGGTTTAAGCAAAATTTCGCTTAAATCAAATGTCCTTTCACTCCTCGATATGTTTTCTAAAGAAACGTTTTGACTTTTTGGCGGGCACGCGAGGAGTGAAGTTGTGTGAATTGTTTTATTTTGTCTATTTAGTGTTTCTTCAGGGTTAAATGTGTAATAACGGTGGTTTATTAACTGTTTAATATCTGTGAAAGTGCACAAATGTGGTATATGAAACAAGTCGCTGGACGTAGCTTCTCGGGAACCTCCAAAAAGTCCACTGAAAATTTTTCAGTAAATGACCACCATTTTACTGAGTTTATATTTCATCCTATATCATCTCATTTCATTTAATTTCACTCCATATTATCATTTTTCATTAAATAAGAATATAAATTATAATAAGACATGACTTAAAGGCCTTAGTTACCAGGTCAGAAAATACGTTAAAAAAAATTATAAAAACGTTTCTGACGTACTAGAATCAATTTGCAATATAATTTCGATTGAACTGACTGAAGGATCAACGGAATGTTATCAGAGCGCGCGGAGAAGTCGCAGTGGGCGGCGCGTCGGTCGCCGGTCGCAACGCGGCGTGCCTGCCCGGCCGCGAGTGTGCGCACAGACGCGCGACGTTGCGCCAGTCGCGTCGCACCTCCGTCGCGAGTCGGTGCGCTTTTTCGTCGCAACAACCACTAACTAGAAATTCAAATCGTAAATCACTCGCGTTCTCTTCAACAATTTTTTTTAAACCCCTTTGTTGTTGTAGCACTTATAATGACGGCTATTGAGTAATGGCTGTATAATTCTGATGCCATAGTCGTTTTTTTAAGTCATTTTGACAGTTCATGTTTTTCGAGTAGATAGTAAAAATGTTGGAGTTTAATCCGGTATGTCTGATAGAGGAGATACAGAAGCGACCGGGTCTGTACAGTTCGGAATGTCCCGCCGACCGCGAGGAGAAGTTGACTCTGTGGAAAGAGGTCGGGTCGTCGATGTTCCCCGACTGGGATACTATTAATAAAGCAACTGCGTACGACAGGGGTGAGATGTGGAACATTCTGCTAAAATATAAGCTGTTTCGTGAACATATTGTATGTGAAATAAACAGAAAGCTTTTTGTCGCACTTAATAATAAACTCCTTAATAATAAAATTTGATTATTTTTTCCTTTAAAAAAAAATTAACATTATTGTCATATATTTTTGTATGGATTTATCTCTTAAAGCATATATATTAATCGTCCCAATTGATTGGCTAAGTCAAAACCAACGTTTTAAATATCACAACTTAAGATTAACGGATCGATCTATCTAAGTAACTAAGCTGCCCAAGTCTGTACCGAAAAACGTATGCGCTGAGTAGAAAGAGATAATATATAGAGTGGATTTAATAGTGTATTTCTACTACTTCTAGTACTACAACTGCAGAGGAAGTGGAGATCCCTACGAGATGCTTACAACAGGGAGCTAAGGGCTCGTCGCTCCGGCGTTAGGATACACAAGAGAACGTACAGGCACTTCAAGAGAATGATCTTCCTGGGCGGCTATGAGGGGCCCATCAGCGATGGAGAGTATGTTCCCTGATTGTAGAATATAGTTTACGCATTCTAAGTCTTTACAGAGTGCTTTAGGGCCGTTGAAGGGTTTTTAGAATGACTAGTGGTCCCGTAGTAGTCGAAATTCGACTATAATTAATTAAAATTATAAGCTTGAACGTTATTATGGTTCTATTGTCAGAGACTATTATACTTCTATAATCACAGATTTCGCCAAGACTACACTATAGACAAATAAACAATATTAACCTATTCTCAATTTGATCACAGACTTACAGAGCAACAAAAGTTTGATAATAAACATAGAGTATTCATATGCGTGTGTGTAACGATTTTTTTATTGATTTAATGTATTATTAAAGCATAATTTAAAAAAATATTAGCATTGTGCACTTCTTCTCTATATTCTTTGTCTAGTGTGGAAAATTTCGTACTCCTCCGTCTGCGCAATTTTCGTAAAAAGAGGTACAAAATTTTTGCTTCACGTATGAATATATAGATATTCTCAACGAGTTTGATAGCATTAGTTTTATATCACCGCCCGCGGTTGAAGTCTCCATGACTACGGACCACGGGTATCCCGTTGTTAACAACAGGCAGCTGTTGTATAAGGATAAAGCTGAGACTCGGGTCTCAAGATGGTCGGCATTACCGTTGTTGATGTCTACGGGCTCCTATAACCACCTAACACCAGTAGAGGCGTGAGCTCGTTATTTTGATAGTTTTGATAGTTACGACTTAACCCACAGACGCAGCCCACCGAGTTTCTCGTCGGATCTTCTCAGTGGGTCGCGTTTCCGATCCGGTGGTAGATTCTACGAAGCACGGCTCTTGTTAGGGCCAGTGTTAGCAACACTCCGGTTTTAGCCCCGTGAGCTCACCTAGTTACGACAAGAAAAGAATATTTTTACATTTCAAAATAATAAGTCATAATTTAGTGATTTAATCTTAATTTAAAAGATTTACTGATATTTTGCAGTAGCGATTCAAAAGACGAGGACGGAACCCAAGACAACAGCGGCAGCAACCCAGAGCCGATAGAGCCACCAAAGAAAGTCAGAAGGAAAAAACGCAAGCGACAGCCCAGTTGCGATACCTATCCAACCCAGGAAGTCGAGATGCCCGTGTTCCCGGTCGACATTGACAGCACGACTGACACTGACAGTGACAAGTTGTTCCTCCTGTCATTCTTGCCCGAGATGAGGCAGTTGCCGGTCCATTTAAAGATGTGGGTTCGATCGCAGATCGCCAATACGATGCAGGAGGCGGTTACGAATCATTATAACAGCACAAAATCGTTTGGTATGGAGCGAAGTGACATTAAGAGACCTCGGAAAGACAGTACTGAATAGGATTCTTTTTAATATCATTTTCGTCACGTCTGCAATGCCAAGGGCACAGCCAAACCTCTGCCTGCTGCTAGGTTTTCGAGAAATCTTAGACTGTTTTGGCCTCATTCTATCACGATTCGGTAATTGGACGTTTATACAGGGCGTGACGATTCTCCGATTACTGTACAATAATTAAAGATTTGATTTAAGTAGAAACGAAAATATATTATATTGTTTAAGGAAGTAAATGTAAAGAAATGTAGGTCACTGAATTTGATGAAATTTATATTATAGTTAAAAAAGAAGTAGGTCACTGACCTCGTCGAAAACTACAGCGTGTTTGCGGGGCTTTGAGAATTATTATATAATAGTTTCTTAATTTCTAGTGTAAACGTTGATATAAGTAGAGTCCACTCCACTTCTCTATATTGGGAAGAGGTGGAAAATGGTGGTTTTTGTACATTAAAAAAGTGTTCGCCTACATTCGGTGAGATCGTCGAAAATGTGATTAGCTCTACAAACACCTTAGCATTCCCTATTTGTTTCGCTTGGACTTGACAAACATGTAGTCAGACGGTCATATTCGTTACGATTTACCTCGAAAATTACATTAGCAGGTGCGTAGCCGGCTTTAAATAAATAACATAAACGGTTAAACTTAAAACCGTTATTAATATTTATTCGAGTTAAATATAAATAATAATAAATAAATAATACATAAATAAATATTTACTAACAGTCAGGCCACGTTAACTGGTCCCGTGATAAGTTCGTAAAGAGCTTGTGTTACAGGTACCAGATAACGGATATAAATGTAAGATTTTTTATTATACACATACATATATTTAATATACATCCATAACCCTGGAAAAGACATTTTATATTTATCATACAAATATCTTCCCTTGGCGGGATTCGAACCCGCGACCCCCTTGTGTAGTGACCATGTCAATTGCCACTACATCAGACGGCCGTTAAATATATTCTATTCTATATATATAATATAATATTCCTATTATTACATAAAAGATTATTACGATGTAGTTTTAAATATTTTTAAGTGAATTCCCTCTGCAATTTTATGTTAATATTATTGACGAACGTTCATAGACAATAAACCATATAGTTGTACATATTTGATGACTAAGTGTATGTTTTCCTGTTTTCAATAAAGTTATGATTATTATTTTAGCAGCGTATAAATTCACCTTATTTATTGTCCCATTACGTAATAGGGCATAGGCTCAGAGAATGCCTTTGTCCATGACGGATGGATAGCCAAGCCAGCTATAAAACCGCTGGTGAGATTCTAAACTTTATTTTTATCGGCGCTACGGCGTAATCGACCTTTTTTTTTTATTCCTACCTATGCTGATAGCCTTGAGAGGCTATTTCAGCTTCACCCTAACGTGTGTAGGTGAGCTCACGGGGCTCAAACCGGAGAGTTGCTAACACTGACCCTAGCAAGAGCAGTGCTTCGCAGAATCTACCACCGGATCGGAAACGCGACCCACTGAGAAGATCCGGCGAGAAACTCAGTGGGCTGTGTCTAGGGGTTAATTCGCTCGTCGAGCCCTTCGTCGCAAGCGACGGGTTCGACGAGGACGGTGACCGGTGCTTGTGGTGCCTAAAAGCACCGTTAATGGATCGGGAGGATCCGTAATGACATGCTTTGGGCGACGTCGACTGTTTACCATTCGATCTACAGGATCGGGTATGTAGTTTCCAGCGGCCACGACAAGAGGGTTCTCATGTCGTGCCGCCTTCTCGAAATGGCGCAATGATGCCGACTGTAGATACTTACTGACAGAGTCGAGCTCCAGGTCATCGTGGAGATCCACGTTCCTCAGGAACCATGGTGCTCCGACGGCTATCCTGCAGAATCGGGATTGAATAACCTGAAGGGGCTTCAAGTTGGTGCGGGCTGCGTGAGCGAACACTACGCTTGCATACGTCATAACGGGGCGTATGCAAGTTTTGTAGAGAGTTACCTTATTACGGAGGGACAGTTTGCTTCGCTTGCAAAGCATAGGGTAGAGACGTCCTAATATGAAGGCGGCACGGTCGCGTACCGTTTTAATATGGGGACGGAATGTCATCCCTCTGTCGAGGGTGACGCCTAGGTATTTGACCTGCGAGGCCCACGGTATGGGCTGGCCAAAGAGAGTAACGGGGCTAACGGCGGAGGTGTTTGCGCGCCTATTAGGGAGTGGGATGCTCGAAGTGGTATTCGGAGGGCGACCCCTTTTGAAGAGCACCGCTGTGCTTTTCGTGGGGTTGATGTCGATGCGCCACTTCCGGAACCACTGTCCCATGGTGGCTACTGCGATCTGGAGTTGCCGATGTAGCAACGACATCTTCCTACACGAGTAGTAGATAGCCGTGTCATCGGCGAAGAGCGCTAGATGGGTCTCCGGAGACCGGGGTATATCATTGATATACAAACTAAATAATAACGGGGAGAGCGCGGAGCCTTGCGGGACTCCGGCAGTCAGATGACGGGGGCGAGAGCGAGTTCCCTCTACTCGATATCGAAACAAACGGTTCGACAAGAAGTCTCGTATGATGAGCACGAGTCTGTCTGGCACTCCCATGTTGTACAGTTTGTAGATCAAACCGTTGTGCCAGACTTTGTCGAACGCCTTCGCGATATCGAAGAAGAGGGCGCCGGTCGGGATTTGTTTACGCCTATTTAGCCCTATTAAGATGTGCTCCGTGAGGCGGTGCACTTGTTGTACGCACGAGTGCTTAGCGCGGAATCCAAACTGCTCGTCTATTAGAATTTTATTCGCGGTAACGAAGTTCCAGAGGCGTTTCCGAAGGAGCCGTTCGTAAATTTTGCCTATCGTCGGGAGGAGACTAATCGGACGGTAACTAGCGGTTTCGTTTATCGGTTTGCCCGGCTTATGTATACCGATAACGTCCGCTTCTTTCCACACCGCGGGAAAGATGCAGTGCGTCATAGCGGCATTTAAAATGGTAGCCAACATTGCTATCAGTTGGACTGGTAAGAGTTTAAGCGCGCGGTTACGGATGCCGTCGGAGCCGGGTGCCTTCTTAGGTTGGAGGTTGTGGATCGCTTCTCTAACTTCGTCAGTGGTAATGGGGGGTAACGCGTCCGAGGGCGGTAGGGAAGCTCTGCGCTCGACCTCCCTGTCGACTAACTCGGTGTGTTCGGGGTCCGCGTATTGAGTGCTGGTGGTGCACTGCTCTTGCAGTGCATCGGCCAGCAGCTCAGCCTTGTCATCGTCATCGAAAGCCGGTGGTTGGCCTGAAGGGCGTACGAGGGGAGGCATAGTAGCGGTAGTTTCGGATTTGAGAGTCCTAGCTAGTCGCCAGTATGCTTGGTGGGAGGGCGCGA